>NC_064639.1:706516994-706861994 GCF_023864345.2 Schistocerca serialis cubense
ACTACAGTTGCTGAAGATGGATAAAATATTAAAAAAGTGGAACTGCTAAAGCTATTTGATTTCAGGACTTTGAAACGAGTTATTCATGGTCTTAATTCTTTCCTTTCCAAACTTTGCTTCCTACTTCTGCTCTTTACTGTCAGACTGCTCCTGTACTAGTTGTGTTGTACAAATACTGTTGCCTATTTCCACAGCACTCATGACAGATAGCAATGTACAATATGGAGGGGCACTCCACTATTTTCAAGGGCAGAGTATTGGTTGGTGTTGAAGTCATTACACGGTTGCAGGTTCTAATGAAGTGATACTGTATTTTGCCACATCTGATGAGTACTGACTCTATGCCACTGTTATATCAGTAGTCAATACATTGACAACATTGTGGTAGATTGTGCCCCCAACAATAATGGCCCAGGACACAGAGATTGCTTATTGCTCATTCTGTGAACAGAAGAAAATGTTTGATCTGAATTTACCACATCAGCTGTGACTCGTAGCTTAGCTCGAGGAGATTACTTCATTCACTCATTCACCCATCCATTGCATTTCATAAATGTTGTTATGCAGGAGAGCTTTCAGGAATGAGAAACAGGCCAAGTAACCCATAAAAAGGCAGTGATGGCCACTGCAAAGCTACGTCTCTATAGTGCATTAAGATTAGCTCCTAACCATAACACAAGCTCAGGTTGTAAGCTTAGACATTTATCAGAAGGACACAAAATTTATAATTGTAGAAATATACCAATATGTGCTTAAATTAAAGTCTATTTTTATAAGGCTATGCTGCTGCAATGCATTTCCAAATACCACATACAAACAAATATTTTGTGGTGTAAATATGTTAATATTCTACATCTACATTTATACTCCGCAAGCCACCCAATGGTGTGTGGCGGAGGGCACTTTACGTGCCACTGTCATTACCTTCCTTTTCTGTTCCAGTCGCGTATGGTTCGCGGGAAGAAAGACTGTCTGAAAGCCTCCGTGCGCACTCTAATCTCTCTAATTTTACATTCGTGATCTCCTCGGGAGGTATAAGTAGGGGGAAGCAATATATTCGATACCTCATCCAGAAAACCTCATCCAGAAACGCACCCTCTTGAAACCTGGCGAGCAAGCTACACCACGATGCAGAGCGCCTCTCTTGCAGAGTCTGCCATTTGAGTTTGCTAAACATCTCTGTAGTGCTATCACGGTTACCAAATAACCCTGTGACGAAACGCGCCACTCTTCTTTGGATCTTCTTTATCTCCTCCGTAAAACCGATCTCGTACAGATCCCACACTGATGAGCAATGCTCAAGTATAGGTCGAACGAGTGTTTTGTAAGTCACCTCCTTTGTTGATGGACTACATTTTCTAAGGACTCTCCCAATGAATCTCAACCTGGTACCCACCTTACAAACAATTAATTTTATATGATCATTCCACTTCAAATCATTCCGCATGCATACTCCCAGATATTTTACAGAAGTAACTGCTACCAGTGTTTGTTCCGCTATCCTGTAATCATACAATAAAGGATCCTTCTTTCTACGTATTTGCAATACGTTACATTTGTCTATGTTAAGGGTCAGTTGCCACTCCCTGCACCAAGTGCCTATCCGCTGCAGATCTTCCTGCATTTCGCTACAATTTTCTAATGCTGCAACTTCTCTGTATACTACAGCATCATCCGCGAAAAGCCGCATGGAACTTCCGACACTATCTACTAGGTCATTTATATATATTGTGAAAAGCAATGGTCCCATAACACTCCCCTGTGGCACGCCAGAGGTTACTTTAACGTCTGTAGACGTCTGTCCATTGATAACAACATGCTGTGTTCAGTTTGCCAAAAATTCTTCAATCCAGCCACACAGCTGGTCTGATATTCCGTAGGCTCTTACTTTGTTTATCATGCGACAGTGCGGAACTGTATCGAAAGCCTTCTGGAAGTCAAGGAAAATAGCATCTACCTGGGAGCCTGTATCTAATATTTTCTGGGTCTCATGAACAAATAAAGCAAGTTGGGTCTCACATGATCGCTGTTTCCGGAATCCATGTTGATTCCTATAGAGTTATTCTGGGTTTCCAAAAACGACATGATACTCGAGCAAAAAACATGTTCTAAAATTCTACAACAGATTGACGTCAGAGATATAGGTCTATAGTTTTGCGCATCTGCTCGACGACCCTTCTTGAAGACTGGGACTACCTGTGCTCTTTTCCAATCATTTGGAACCTTCCTTTCCTCTAGAGACTTGCGGTACATGGCTGTTAGAAGGGGGCAAGTTCTTTTGCGTACTCTGTGTAGAATCGAATCGGTATCCCGTCAGGTCCAGTAGACTTTCCTCTGTTGAGTAATTTCAGTTGCTTTTCTATTCCTTGGACACTTATTTTGATGTCAGCCATTTTTTCGTTTGTGCAAGGATTCAGAGAAGGAACTGCAGTGCGGTCTTCCTCTGTGAAACAGCTTTGGAAAAAGGTGTTTAGTATTTCAGCTTTATGCGTGTCATCCTCTGTTTCAATGCCATCATCATCCCGGAGTGTCTGGATATGCTGTTTCGAGCCACTTACTGATTTAACGTAAGACCAGAACTTCCTAGGATTTTCTGTTAAGTCAGTACATAGAATTTTACTTTCGAATTCACTGAACGCTTCACGCATAGCCCTCCTTACGCTAACTTTGGCTGCATTTAAACTTGGAGTGAAGCTCTCTTTGCTTTCGCAATAGTTTCCTAACTTTGTTGTTGAACCACGGTGGGTTTTTCCCGTCCTGCACAGTTTTACTTGGCACGTACCTGTCTAAAACGCATTTTACGATTGCCTTGAACTTTTTCCATAAACACTCAACATTGTCAGTGTTGGAACAGAAATTTTCGTTTTGATCTGTTAGATAGTCTGAAATCTGCCTTCTACTACTCTTGCTAAACAGATAAACCTTCCTCCCTTTTTTTATATTCCTATTAACTTCCATAATCAGGGATGCTGCAACAGCCTTATGATCACTGATTCCCTGTTCTGCACTTACAGAGTCAAAAAGTTCGGGTCTGTTTGTTATTAGTAGGTCCAAGATGTTATCTCCACAAGTTGGTTCTCTGTTTAATTGCTCGAGGTAATTTTCGGATAGTGCACTCAGTATAATGTCACTCAATACTCTGTCCCTACCACCCGTCCGAAACATCTGAGTGTCCCAGTCTATATCTGGTAAATTGAAATCTCCACCTAAGACTATAACATGTTGAGAAAATTTATGTGAAATGTATTCCAAATTTTCGCTCAGTTGTTCTGCCACTAATGCTGCTGAGTCGGGAGGTCGGTAAAAGGAGCCAATTATTAACCTAGCTTGGTTGTTGAGTGTAACCTCCACCCATAATAATTCACAGGAACTATCCACTTCTACTTCACTACAGGATAAACTACTACTAACAGCGACAAACACGCCACCACCGTTCGCATACAATCCATCCTTTCTAAACACCGTCTGTGCCTTTGTAAAAATTTCGGCAGAATTTATCTCTGGCTTCAGCCAGCTTTCTGTACCTATAACGATTTCAGCTTCAGTGCTTTCTATCAGCACTTGAAGTTCCGGTACTTTACCAATGCAGCTTCGACAGTTTACAATTACAATACCGATTGCTGCTTGTTCCCCGCATGTCCTGACTTTGCCCCGGCGGAAGGAAGCGACCACCTGCAGATGGGTGCACCCTGTACCCTTCATGGCATCTGCAAGGACCCTTTCCACATCTGGAATGACTCCCCCCAGTATGCACACAGATAGCACATTGGTTTTCTTCCCTTCTCTTGCTGCCATATCCCTAAGGGGCCCCATTACGCGCCTGACGTTGGAGCTTCCAACTACCAGTAAGCCCACCCTCTGCGACCGCCCAGATCTTGCAGACTGAGGGGCAACCTCTGGAACAGGAAAAGCTGCCATGTCTGGCCGAAGATCAGTATCAGCCTGAGACAGAGCCTGAAACCGTTTCGTCAGACAAACTAGAGAGGCCTTCCGTTCAGCCCTCCGGAATGTCTTTCGCCCCCTGCCACACCTTGAGAGGACCTCCCACTCTGTCACAGGTGAGGGATCAGCCTCAATGTGGGCAATATGCCGGGCAGCCACAGCCGTAGTCCGATCGGGGGATGCGTGGGACGAGCTGGCCGTCCCCGACAAACCCCCATCCGGACCCCCACAGTGATGCCCATTGGCAACAGCCTCAAGCTGTGTACCGAAGCCAACACTGCCTGAAGCTGGGAGTGAAGGGATGCCAACTCAGCCTGCATCCAAACACAGCAGTTGCAGTCCCTATCCATGCTAAAAACTGTTGTGCAAAGAACGTCTGAACTAATCTGCAGAGAGCACAACCAAATAGACACAAAATTTAAACTGTTATTAAAATACAAGATTGCCTAGTAAATGCAGTAATGCTGCTACTTGCACACTGCTGACACACTGCTCGGCGGCAGAAGGAGACTATGCGATTTTACACTATTCAGGTTCTAGAACGCGATGCTACTACTCTCAAATACTATAATACGCCCAAAATTTACGAATTAAACAATGCAAGTACCAAAAACACGCAAAGAAATTAAGAATTAAACTATGTAACAAATAAGTGAGCTAGGAGGACTTTCTGCTGGCAGTTGCTTATCCAATGTCGGCAGGGACCACACTGGCTGTGACCAACCGACACTGGCCGTTCAAAACAAAAATAGAAGACAGACGACTACGCGAATTTACATGATTCAGGTACTAAAACGCGATGCTACAACTCTCAAATACTATAATACACCCGAAATTTACGAATTAAACAATGCAAGTACCAAAAACACGCAAAGAAATTAAGAATTAAACTATGTAACAAATAAGTGAGCTAGGAGTATACGACTTTCTGCTGGCAGCTGCTTATCCAACGGCGGCAGGGACCACACTGTAGTTGAAAAAGGATAAAAATTTAACATTTAAAACCATGAATTTAGAAACAACTACATACAAAAAAATAAGTTAACTGGTTTTAAAAGCACTTCCATAGCAGAACTCCCCAGCAACAGCAACCAGAAAGTAAATCAATAAAAAGAAAGAAATTTTAAAGCAAAGGCCAGTAATTCTACTTTTTTTGGAAAGTCATTAAAAAGCTTTCAGTCTTTGTCCTGAAAAAATATTCTACATATTGTTGATTACATTTGTGGTGAATTTGTAATTGCATAATATGAGTGACTGTAAGTGTAAGACAATGTTTCTGCAGTGAAACGGCTGCAGGCCTATTCAGCTACAATGTGGGTTGAGTCTGGTACTGTTGATTTGGGCTCTCTTGAGTAATATGCTTCCTTCATGACCAAACATCACAGTTTTTGAATAGTTCTTTAAAGACTCTATTGAGCACATTGTGGAGCTCTATATTCTATATCCTCTCACTCTGCTTCATTTTAATCCCATTAGATAAAGTGATTCTCTGTTTTCTGTTAGGAAGGTAAGAGCTCATGGAAGTAAGAGAGATGTCATACTGCTTAAGTTTGCTGAGTAGAAATTTGTGGCTGACATTATTAAAGATCACCTGAAACCACATGTGGTTCACTTTTTACAATTTAAGTCTCCCAGGACTTAATTTGTGAGGTCAACAGTATATGACTAACACATCAGATGAATTCTCAGTTGCGCATAATGACTACCATCGGATGTAGAATGGGATGACGACAATGAAAATTTGTGCCCGACTGGGTCTCAAACTTGGATTTCCCACTTATCGTGAGCAGTTGCTTTACCATTTGGCTATCCGTGTGCAACTCACGGCCAGATCCAAACTTCCATACATTGTCAACCATACGTCTATGGTCTGTATTCACACATCCATTATGTGTATTCCTGTACAGATGATCTGATGTGTTTCATAATGACTGTGGTTGCCACAGTGCGTGGTCATCAGAATAACACAGGCACTGCAGTATCATATTTATCTGCCGATACTTGACATGCAACTTTCAAGCACAACAATAGATCTGTATGGGAATACACATAATGGATATGTGAGTACAGATCACAGACATATGGTTGACGACATATGGAAGTTTGGGTTTGGCCGTGAGTCGTGCATGGATAGCAAAATGGCAAGGCGACCACTCGTGATGAGCAGGAAATCTGGGTTTGAGTCCTGGTCTGGCACATATTTTCATTGTCATCATTCCAATCTACAGCCAATGGTAGTCATCATTCGCAACTGCAAATTCATCTGATGTGTTTCACAATGGGTGTGGTCACCGAAGTTCATCGTCATCAGAATAACACGGGTACTGCAGTATCGTATTTATCTGCCGATACCGAGCATGTGACTTTCAGCACAATGTCTGATCTGTATGGGAATACACATAATGGATGTGCAAATACAGATCATAGACATATGGTTGACGACATACGGAAGTTTGGGTCTGGCCGTGAGTTGTTAATGGATAGCCAAATGGTAAGGCACCCGCTCACACTAATAAGGAAATCCGATTTTGAGTCCCGGTCCGGCACAAATTTTCATTGTCCTCATTCCATTCTATAGCTGATGGTAGTAATTATTTGCAATTGTGAATGCATCTGATGTGTTTTGTAACGGCTGTGGTCACCACAGTGCATCGTCATCAGAATAACTCATGCACTGCAGTATTGTATATGACTAAGTTTTTGAGAGGACTGGAATAAATTGGTAAACAATTAGTGGTCATTTTCTTATCCTCAGATTCCCTGTTGTATTTTAAAGCTGCTTATTAAAGTTACCAAAATTTTTTTGAGTTATTGGTGGATCAGATTTGTTGGCAAAAATACATGTTCAAAGTCGGTGGTAGACAGAAAACATCTTCCGAAATTGTACTAAATGCTTTCTCTGAGAATTACTTTGAACAATTAGTTCATGAGCCCACACAAATTGTCAATGATTGTGAAAACACACTTGACCTCTTAGACACAAATAATCCTGATCTAATAGAGAGCGTCATGACAGATACAGGGATTAGTGAAAACAAAGTCGTGTAGCAAGGCTCAAAACCATATCAACCAAAACCACTAGAAATAAACGCAAAAATATATCTATTTAAAACAGCAAATAAAAATTTGCAGCCTTCCTAAGAGAGTCTCCATTCCTTCCAAGCTAATTATGCAAGTGTAGATCAGATATGGCTCAAATTCAAAGACACAGTATCGTCAGCAATAGATAGATTCATACCACATAAGTCAATAAGACTGATCCACCATGGTACACAAAACACATCAGAACACTGTTGTAGAAGCAATGAAGAAAGCATGCCAAATTCAGAACGCAAAATCCCCAATGCTGGCTAAGTTTCACAGAAGTTTGAAATTTAGTGCGGATGTCACTCTGAGATTCTTTTAATAGTTCCCACAATGAAATATTGTCTCAAAATATGGTAGAAAACCCAAAGAGGTTCTGGTCATATGTAAAGTACACCAGCAGAAAAAAACAGTCAATACCGTCATTGCGCAATAGTGATGGAAATGTTACCGATGATGGTACCACTGAACCGGAGTTAGTAAATACAGTTTTCCATAATTCCTTCATGAAAGAAGATGAAGTAAATATTCCAGAATTCGAAACCAGAAGAGCTGTTAGCATGAGTGACATAAAAGTAGATATCTTAGGTGTTGCAAAACAACTCAAATCACTTAAGAAAGGCAAGTCTTCCAGTCCAGATGGTATACCAATTAGGTTCCTTCCAGAGTATCCAGACACAATAGCACCTTTCTTAGCAATCATATACAAGCACTCATTTGATGAAATGCCTGTTCCTTAAGACTGGAAAGTAGCTCAGGTCACACCAATATTCAAGAAGGGAAACAGGAGTAACCCATTGAATTACAGACCCATACCACTGACCTCAATTTGCAGAGGTATTTTGGAGCATATACTGTACACAAACACTATGAATCACCTTGAAGAAAATGACTTATTGCTACATAACCAACATGGATTCAGAAAATATCATTCTTGTGCAACACAGCTAGCTCTTTATTCCAATGAAGTAATGAGTGCTGTCGACAAGGGATCTCAGATTTATTCCATATTTCTAGATTTCCTGAAGGCTTTTGATACCGTTCCTTACAAGCAACTAATAGTCCAATTGCATGTATATGGAGTATCATCTCAGTTGTGTGACTGGATTAGTGATTTCCTATCAGAGGGGTCACAGTTCGTAGTGACAGATGGTAACTCATTGAGTAGAACAGAAGCGATATCTGGCATTCCACAAGGTAGTGTCATAGGCCCTCTGCTGCTCCTGATTTATATAAATGATCTAGGTGATAATCTGAGCAGCCCACTTAGATAGTTTGCAGATGACGCTGTAATTTACTGTCTAGTAAAATCATCAGATGATCAATTCCAATTACAAAATGATCTAGAGAGAATTTCTGTATAGTGCGAAAAGTGGCAATTAGCACTAAACAAAGAAAAGTGCGAGGTCATCCACATGGATACTAAAAGAAATCTGATAAATTTTGGGTATATGATAAATCACACAAATCTAAGGGCTGTCAATTCAACTAAATACCAAGGAATTACAATTATGAGCAACTTAAATTGGAAAGACCACATAGATAATATTGTGGGGAGGGTGGAACAAAGACTGGGCTTTGTTGGTAGAACACTTAGAAGATGCGACAAACTCACTAAAGAGACAGCTTGTCTGTCCTCTGCTGGAATATTAGTGCATGGTATGGGATCCTTACCAGGTAGGATTGAGGGAGGACATCAAAAAAGTGCAAAGAAGGGCAGCTCGTTTTGTGTTATCGTGCAATAGGGGTGAGAGTGTCACTGATATGATTCGCGAGTTGGGGTGGCAGTCACTGAAACAAAGGCGGTTTTCTTTGCAGCGAGATCTATTTACGAAATTTCAATCACAAACTTTCTCTTCTGAATGCGTAAATATTTTGTTGATACCCACCTACATATGGAAAAATGATCATCATAATAAAATAAGAAAAATCAGTGCTCAAACGGAAAGATTTAGGTGTTCCTTTTTCCCACACGCCATCCAATGGTAGAGAAGTAGTATGAAAATGGTCCAATGAACCCTCTGCCAGGCACTTAAGTGTGAATTGCAGAGTAACCCTGTAGATGTAGATGTTTAAAGAGCTGGAACTTCCAAAGTTTTAAGTGTGTACCAGAAACCCAAACACAGTGAAAAGATTTAATGTCGTTTTGTAATCTCTTTCATTCACTGCATACTCAAATAGTGTTGTGGTAGATACAGCGTCCGTGAAAATAAAGCAAATTCTCATACATATGAAGATTTGGTATTAGTTCCTTGGCTTGCTGACATTGTTAGAGAGTAATCACAGGAAAAAGTTACAAGTTGTGTTGTGTAATCATATTCTGAATTCAAGTAGAAGGAGCTTTTATGACAGTCAATTCCCTACAGACTAAGTTCTTTGTCATCACAAATATTTAACCCATAAGTTTCTTCATCCCTGAGAACTATGGTGAAATCGTTATTGGGGATGATATGGGGATGTGATCTTGCAACTTTCATTATGTTCCTATACATTTCAAAACAGCATCCTCCTGGAGTTGTCCTCACCTTGAAGAATTACAAGGTGCCATATACAAAACAAGGGAGATGCACAAACCTATGGAATTCTATTTTCAGCAACAAGTAGCTGAGTAATTTGTGGTAATGGACTTGAAATGTTGCAGATTGGTGTAATTGCTACTTCCTTCCAACCAACAACTGCAATTCTTTCTATCAAGAACATATTGGGGGCATTCCTTCTAGTACTCCTGATTGATGATTTATTCTTCTAAGGTGGGTTTACAGTGTCCTCAAAGACAATCTGTATCATGTGCACCTCAAACTGAATCTAATATGCTTCTCATTCCTTGGGGAATTTGCATGCTTTTATTCTGATGAATTAGCGTTATGTGCATCCCTGCTGCACTATTGCTAGAAACCTTCTGAATTATTCATGAGAATTAGCACAAATACTCTCAACATCACACAGAGAGTGATGCAATACCAGTGCATTGTACAGAAAAGGAGGGCATATGTTGCACCTTGTCTCTCTCTCTGACTGTTACTGTTGTACACAGGAATTACAAGGAAACAAAACAAATCACGTAATCACATAAAAGTTCTGTCCACACTGAATCTGTCACTAATTCCCATGACAACAAAACATTGCACGCTTCTTTCATGAAAATTTTATGATAATGTATGACTTTAAAAAGCCTAAGATTCAGTTACTTCACTGAAATATATGCACATACATACCTTTCACAGTAGGATCTTCTTCATAAACATCATCTCCAACTTCTGCATTGTACATTGCTTCTCTCATTGCCTTAGTAGGTACTGTTAATGTATCGCTCCGCAAATCAATCACGTACATATCCTGGAACTTTAAAATTTGTTTTTAACTATGAAAATAGCATTTCATAACAATAATAGAAATTCCAGGAAGAAGCTATACATAAAATAAAGGAAATTAAATCACTCACCTATAGCAAATTGATGCATGGAGCACAAAGACACATAACAGAAAACAGTAGTCACACTAGCTTGCAATCACTAGCTCTTTTTCTAGCAAAAGTACACATTCAAAAAAACACACTACACAGATGTTCAGTTGTTGGCTAATCCTTATTAATGACAAATGTGTCAGTTAATATGACAGGATCAGAAATCTGACCTATCACATAGCATATAAGTTGTCATGTTGTTGCTCCTATCAAATCTTGGGCAAAGACAATTCTTAATAATGTTTGAGACATCTGATGATTGGTTGCAAATCTGAAAACTAGTTTTGGCACATAAACATTTTATAATGAAGCAAGTCCTTAGAACACCTTCCTCTACCATTGATGAAGAGATTGATACCATAGCATTTTCTTCATATTATAAACATGTTTCCAAATTTTGACCAAATCAGGTATACAAACAAACACTAACGACTTTGTCAGTGCAGGGAGTTATAATCCATACTATAATCAAACCAATGTTGTCACTGAATAGAAAAATGTTACATCTCTGTAAAATAACTTCTCTACAGTTTTTATTTTTATGTTCAAATGAAAAGTATAATGAATTATAACTTTATTTAAATGTTTATTAGTGCATACAAACTGAAGGCATTATTGCACAACAGTATTCATGTTTCTAAATCACATCTAATACACACCGATTCAAAGATTGATTAATAACCAAATCTGAATGCTTACTTAAAGACATAAAATGCCAATTTTTCCTATATTTTCAGTTATGTGCATTATTGTAAAAACTAAGTACAACTGACCAAACAGTCATATAATTCCAAGAATCACAGCTATTAAAATAAAATTGTTGAACTGACTAGTAAATGTGGTGTTACCCGCATATCGGAAAGTGTCTGGTTTTGTATACAAAGAATGGGAAAATGCTTTGTCAGTTGGTGAGAAAGAGATGTCAGTGGTGGAAGCTAGCAGTCTGTTATGCTTTGACACTTGGTCATGTTGCACAACAAATTGTCTTTTTACAAATTTTGACATACAGGGTGATCCATTGATCGTGACAGGGCCAAATATCTCACGAAATAAGCGTCAAACAAAAAAACTACAAAGAACGAAACTTGTCTAGCTTGAAGGGGGAAACCAGATGGCGCTATGGTTAGCCCACTAGATGGCGCTGCCATAGGTCAAACAGATATCAACTGCGTTTTTTTAAATAAGAACCCCCAGTTTTTATTACATATTTGTGTAGTACGTAAAGAAATATGAATATTTTAGTTGGACCAATTTTTTCGCTTTGTGATAGATGGCGCTGTAGTAGTCACAAACATATGGCTCACAATTTTAGATGAACAGTTGGTAACAGGCAGGTTTTTTAAATTAAAATACAGAATGTAGGTATGTTCGAAGATTTTATTTCAGTTGTTCCAATGTGATACATGTATCTTTGTGAACTTATCATTTCTGAGAACGCATGCTGTTACAGTGTGATTACCTATAAATAACATATTAATGCAATAAATGCTCAAAATTATGTCTGTCAACCTCAATGCATTTGGCAATATGTGTAACGACATTACTCTCAACAGCGAATAGTTCACCTTCCATAATGTTTGCACATGCATTGACAATGCACTGACACATGTTGTTAGGTGTTGTCAGTGGATCATGATAGCAAATATCCTTCAACTTTCCCCACAGAAAAAAATCCGGGGACGTCAGATCCGGTGAACGTGCGGGCCATGATATGGCGCTTCGACGACCAGTCCACCTGTCATGAAATATGCTACTCAATACCGCTTCAACCGCATGCGAGCTATGTGCCGGACATCCATCATGTTGGAAGTACATCACCAGTCTGTCATGCAGTGAAACATCTTGTAGTAACATTGGTAGAGCATTATGTAGGAAATCAGCATACGTTGCACCATTTAGATTGCCATTGATAAAATGGGGGCCAATTATCCTTCCTCCCATAATGTCGCACCATACATTAACCCACCAAGGTCGTTGATGTTCCACTTGTCGCAGCAATCATGGATTTTTTGTTGCTCAATAGTGCATATTTGCCATTGGTAGAGCATTATGTAGGAAATCAGCATACATTGCACCATTTAGATTGCCATTGATAAAATGAGGGCCAATTATACTTCCTCCCATAATGTCGCACCATACATTAACCCACCAAGGCCGTTGATGTTCCACTTGTCGCAGCAATCATGGATTTTTAGTTGCCCAATAGTGCATATTTGCCAGTTTATGTTACCGCTGTTGGTGAATGATGCTTCATCGCTAAATAGAATGTGTGCAAAAAATCTGTCATTGTCCTGTAATTTCTCTTGTGCCCAGTGGCAGAGCTGTACGCGACATTCAAAGTCATCGCCATGCAATTCCTGGTGCATAGAAATATGGTATGAGTGCAATCGATGTTGATGTAGCATACTCAACATTGACATTTTTGAGATTCCTGATTCTCATGCAATTTGTCTGCTACTGATGTGCGGATTAGCCATGACAGCAGCTAAAACACCTACTTGGGCATCATCATTTGTTGCAGGTCATGGTTGATGTTTCACATGTGGCTGAACACTTCCTGTTTCCTTAAATAACGTAACTATCCGGACACTTGGATGATGTCATCCAGGATACCAAGCAGCAAACACAGCACACGCCCATTGGTCATTTTGAACACAATAGCCACACAGCAACAGGATATCAACCTTTTCCGCAATTGGTAAACAGACCACTTTAACACGGGTAATGTATCACGAAGTAAATACCATCCGCACTGGCGGAATGTTAAGTGATACCATGTACTTATACATTTGTGACTATTACAGTGCCATCTATCACAAAGCGAAAAACGCGGTCCAACTAAGACATTCAAATTTCTTTACGTATTACACGAATATGTAATAGAAAATGGGGGTTCCTATTTTTAAAAAATGCAGTTGATATCCGTCTGACCTATGGCAGCGCCATCTAGCGGGGCCAACCATAGCGCCATGTGGTTTCCCCCTTCAAGCTAGACGAGTTTCGTTCTTTGTAGTTTTTTCATTTGATACTTATTTCGTGAGATATTTGGCCCGGTCACTATCAATGGACCACCCTGTATATATACTGTAGTAACGAGGAGATGGCATAGCTTTTGAAAATAAACAAATGGGAAACATCTTGTTTCCAGTTTAATAACAACGTACCACCCAACTTTGAAAAAAGCTGGAGAAAGCAGAAGCAGATTGGTGCACCAACCAGTTAAGTATGAGAATTCAAATTCTTCAAGTGAATGTATTCATCTCATCATATAATTACAAGCACTGACAGATAAACAGGTGTACTGTCATCATTGTCAGAATAGATAGCCAACAATCTAATACTTTTTATATCTGAGAGGGGTTAACAATTTCTAGTGTATCTCATGGTGAATAGAAGATCTCCTTTAATAAATATCTGAAAGCTGTGGAGCACAAAGTGTTCAAGATTTTATGACTAATTACTGATGCTCCATTATTGAAAGCAGTTGCCTGAGCTGATGGAGATGGGGAGGGAGTAGGGAAAGAATGCAAGGAAGGGTTGGCGGGAAAGAAAAAAGTCTTTGAATAGATGACTATGCAGCTGCAAAACAAGATGAAAAAGAGTACAGATGGCATAGCAAGAAGAGATGTAGGAAGAGGGAGAGGGGTAAAAGGACAGAAAAGCGAAGATGAATAAGGAGATATGGAGAGTAGAGAGAAGGGAGAAGGATTTAAAAGGGGGAGAGAGGGGGGAGGGAGAAAGAGATAGGGGAGGGCAGGAGACAGAGGGAGAGAACTTCCACATCGGGAGGGGGAGGAAGAGTGGAGGGAGAAGGCAGTGCACGATCTGGGTGGAGAAGGAACGATGTGGACAGAAGAGTGAAGGCAAATGGTAAAGGAAGTGGAAACACTAGCAGGGGGACTGCAAGAGTGCAGGAGACAATTCCCACCTGCATAGTTCAGAGAAACTTATCCTGGAAGTGAATATCCAAATTACCTGCAGAGTGAAGCAGCTATTGAAGGTATTTGTGTTGTGGTGTGCAGTATCTTCAACAACTGGATGGTCAAGTTTATGGTTTGCCACTGTTTGGTGGTGCCCATTCATGTGAGCAAACAGTTGGTTACTTGTCATGCCCACATAGAATGCTGTACAGTAATTGTAGTGTAGCTGATGTATAACATGGCTGCTTTTGCATGTTGCCCAACCTTTTATTGTGTGACTGGACTGCAGTAGGCATCTGGACCAACCACAAGTGAATGACCCATGGAGCGCAGGACTGGGAGTAGGGCTGGAACTGGGATGGACAAGGTTATTCTGCAGGTTGAGTGGGTGGCAGAACACTACTCTGGGAGACATGGGGAGGATTTTGTGTAGGATATTCCTCACCCCAGCGTATAACAAGAGGTAGTCACAGCCGTGGTACACCATTTTCTAACATAACCTTTTTTTTATAGTAGTAGCCGATACCAGGATTAATCCTCAATCTGGTATAGGTGAACATTGTTGGCTGTTTCACTGAAAGAATTTCACTTGATATTGTATGTAATGTATTACATTTCAAGTTAAAATGTATAAAATGAAATTAATTTGTTACAATCTATATGTACTAATGGTTAAAATTATTTTTCTTTTAGAAATATTTGAAATTAGAAATTCTGACATACTTAAAAGTCATATTATTAATTGCACAATCTAACACGAATTGTCAAATTTATTCCTGGACTCATTAATAAAATAATGATATAACTTGAAGATTCTTCTTTTGTCAAACTCTTTGGAATATTGTTAGTAGTGGACATGCCTCTGATGGAATCGGTCGGATTTTTGTGTTGTGCCATAACACTGTGAATTTGAATACTGAAGTTGGAATTGTAAAGGCAGTATGACATGCAAAAATGTGACGAAGAATAAAATTCAAGAGTAAAACAGGCAAATGTGCAACAGTTATTCAGTCATCTGGAGCCCACTAAGTCAAAATTTCAGCCACAAGAATGTACCCCTGGATGCAAGAACTGGAGCCAACAACAAGAGAAAATGAAGATAAGGAAAAAAATATTTTATTTTGTATATCTTACGCCTCTTGAAGGTTATGAAAGTAATGAAGAGACTGGAAAACTTAATGGTGATGTGTGGGAGGGTAAGATTACATGTGGTTGATCTTTTTTTTGCTGTATCGTTTGTGCTCTTTACTTATTGTTGAGTGGCCATGCAGTAGTCATCTGTCCAAATAATTGCATCTTCAGCTCTGGCAACTGCTTTCAATAATCAAATATGAATGATTAGTCTTGCCGTGGCCACAGGAGGGTGTGTTTGGGAGTCTGTGAGGTTGTGTGTGTGAATGTGTGTACTTTTGCTATAAAAAGAGCTAGTGCTCAAAAGCTAGTGTGATTGCTGTTTTCTGTTACATGGTTTTTTGCTCCACACATAGGTTAACTATAGATGACTGGTTGGAATCCCTGTAAAAAGGCATTTCATTATTTTTGTAAATTATGCAATTAACTACAGCAAACAAAAGAAAATTTCTAAAGCATTCATCATGCTGGCATGCATAGTCAGAGAACATACATCATCACACAATGCTTTAGTGAAATAACAGATGAAACTGGACTGTATTTTCAGTGCCATCATCACTTTTTGTGTAGTCTGTTTCCCTAGCAAACTGGCTACATTACTCTCATGCTCAATTAATCAGAGACCCTTATGTAGCAGTGTCTCACAGCCCTTACCATTCAGATGACAGCAGCAAAACTTGGTGGTAAGGACTTAAATGAGACATTTAAAAGCTTGGTGATAAGGCCTTAAATGAGACATTTAAAAGTGTTCTGATCTATGACCTCTCAACTGATGCTCATGACTGAGACAGGTCAGACTCAGTTTCAAGGTGTGTACATATTGCCTAACAGTGTCCCAGATTTGGTGTCTACCCTAGTATGTACCACGACATATAAGCACTTATGAGACCCAATTGTGTGGAACTCATACAAAATGGGTATAATAGAGGATACTTGTACACAAAGAAGGGTAGGTCAAATGGTGACAGATTTGTCTGGCCCATCGGAGAGCATCACTGAAATGCTGAAAAAACTGAGCTAAACACTTGAAGATAAATGCTAACTTGCTCCAAAAGTCCACTTATGAAGTCCCAAGAAAAACTATTTAGTGAGGAATTTAGGAATGTATTCCTCTTTCATCCTGTCATTGCACTAACGTGACGAAAAATCATTGTTGGATATCTGGCAGACAGACAAATTGATCACAGCTTGAAACACACAGTATCTTATTCTCCTGAGATTTTTTTCTGCTCTGCAAAGAACTTCTTGCAAACTTTGTTGAATTTCGTGGTAAAGTCTTGGTTTGTCTTGCTGTGGAGTGGCTATACTTGATCAACCCATTACTGCTCAGCAACAAACATTTCCTATGTCTCCAAACAATTACCAAAACATCTGAATGACCCTTTATTGTACTTCCAATAGTATGGAAATCTGACCTCTTTCATGATGTCCAAGTATGGTTGCCACGTGTCTGGCTTTAGCTAGCTCTGAACCACGCCTCCCCGCCGCCACCCAAGCGCCCGCCCAGTGTGTTGATAAACATTCCTCCCCCTCTTGCGCCTCCTCGCACGGCTCGCTCCATAGATACATGTGCACCAGCACCATTGCCACCTCGAAGCATGCCTCTCTGGCACACTATCGACAATAGACAGCCTCTATGCGCACCGCTCATGCCCGCCTCATGCTCAGCACTTGTAAACTGGCATCTGAGCCAGTGTAAACATAACAAAAATGTGACTTTTCCATAGCAATTCCCTTCTCAAGCAGACAGCTACACTGCTTCCAGGCCATGCGCCCCTAACAACTCTACCGACACCATGCCCCACCCATGTGCAGTCATCGAACATTCAGTTAAAACCATCATGAACAGAACTGTTCATCGCACCATCACGTCCAAGGACCCACCTATTCGCCACAAGGCTCGCTGCCTTAACCCACTCTAGTTATGCTTGGCTCACCAGCAAATACAGGAGCACGTTGAGGCAGGCATTTTACAGCCCTCCAATAGTAACTAGTCATCACCCATACACCTCACCCCCAAACAGGATGGCTCCTTTCATATGTGTGGCGATTACAGACGCTTGAACTCTAGAACTGTGATGGTCAATTATCCTAATTATCCTATACTGAACATTTCCGACTTCACTCACCTTCTCGCGAGTGCTACAATTTTCAGTGTGCTGGATTGAAAATGTGCTTATCACCTAATCCCAGTCGCATCCAAAGATATTCCAAAAGCAGCAATTATCACTCCCATCGCATAGTATGAGTACCATTTCATGCTAGTCGGGTTAAAGAACACCATCCAGATGTGGCAACACTTCATTGACTCTCTCTTGCTCCACGTCAACTTCTGTTTTGTTTACGTCGACGATATCCTGATTTTCAGCAAATCTGTGCAAGATCCTGAATGCCACATCACAATAGTAAAGGATGCTCTCTCATCAAATGGAGTCAATATCAAAATTGACAAACTGCAACTGCACCAAAAATCTGTCCAATTCTTGGAGTACACAGTCTCGGCCACTAGCATACGACCCCCTGAATTTAAGGTGCAATCAATCTTATCCATACCACTCCCTACCTCGTACAAAGAGCTCCGTTAGTTTCTGGGGACAATAAACCACTACCATTGTCATTTGCCTGCAGCAGCTGACACCCAGTTTGCCCTCACTAACGCCCTCACCATCAAGCAAACTTCAGGGATGCGCACCATTCCATGGATGGAACCAGTCCTACAACAATGCCACAATGACGTGGTCACGCCACTTCAGTTCTTTATGAAGAAACTTTCATGCGTCCAACAAAAATACTCAGCCTTTGACCACAAACTTTTAGCAGTTTATGAGACGGTGAAACACTTCTGCCCCAATGTTGAAGGCTGACCTTTCCACATCGTGACCGACCATAAACCAGTTGCAGATGCCATATGAAACCCCCCTCTTGAATCCCCCCCTCACCCCATTGCTTTCGGCATTTCGATTTCATCTCTCAGTTTTCTACTGACACCCACCATGTCAAAGGTGCTGACAACATAATTGCAGATTACCTTTCCCGCATCAGCACCATCTCAATGGTTGTTGAACTTTCCGGCCTCGCATCCCTACAGAACCAGGATGAAGATACACAGCAACTTCTCAACAGCTCCTCTTCACTGTCTTTCACCAGAGCAAAATTCGCCGGCATCCAAGAGGAAGTCTGGTGCAACTCTTCCACTGGCACTCTCTGACCCCTCATCTCCACCCCCCTCCACCATTCTCTAGCACACCCCAGGATTAAGTCATCGACACCCCGTGTGTCTGAATGATTCATGTGGTGAGACATGAAACACAATTGTCTGATCTGGGCCCTGAAATGCATCAAATGCCAGGGCAACAAAGTCACAAGGCACACTGATCCACCTCTCCACAAATTCAACATTCCATCCTGCTGCTTTCACCACATACTCAGGCCCATATGATGTCATAAACTGGGCTAGTAACACGATGGACATCTGGGTTAAAGGTTTGCTGCTCACTGTTTCTCTCCACCGCATGAAACCGGCACACCTCGACCCAGCGTCTTGCGCACCTGACAACATTATGCAGCCTCCCAGCACTGAGGACTCGCACTCAAGCTGTGACCCCTCTGAGCTGCAGCCACAGTCCTCACCCGAACATACGTCTGCATCACCACCAATGCCGTTCCTTGGGTTCTTGCCTTTTCTCTCCACCTCCACCTCCCTACCCCTCTAGTCGTTCTGCAACCTGACATCCCACCCAAACGTGTGGAGGACATCACCATCCTCATCGACGACAACCACATCTTCATCCAGCTGCAAGAAAATTCGCCCCACCCGACCGGGGACCCAGTTTGTCAGTCGATCACCAGCTCCCACCCGCTCCCGAGTGGGGTCAGCCACACACTCCCCAAACTACGGTAACCCCGTAGGGAGTGTTACAGTTCAAATGTTGCCAGCCAATCATGTGGGGGACACAGTCTCTCCCCACACTGCTCCATCCTCACACAAGGGCCGACACCTCATCCACCCAAACCACCTACAGGAGTTCCAGGTTGACCTCCCAGCGTGGACCCTGCCGTAACAACCTACAGAGATGGACATCCTCATCACATAATTGCGATCTCCCTCACCGCCTTCACCACTGGACGCGCCCCACTTCCACTGCACTCAAACTCTGCTCCCCACTGCAGGGAGGGGTGGTCTGTGTGGTGTCGACAAGTACGAATGACATATCACTGCCATCGCAAGTTCTCTGATTCTGTTAACCTAACAGCTGATGTTATCTTGCCAATTCACTTGGCTATACGACTTGTTGTAATGTAGACATTTGTAATGAAATGCACCGAGTCTTACAGAAATGAGAGTGTTTCCTTGGGCTACAATCCAACCAAAATCCCACAGTTTTTTATTTTGTGTAATGAAGAACTTTCAGTTATTTTGTCATTAGATTATCTTATTAAGGGGACTGAGTAATTAAGAAGACTGGGCACTCATCTGCTGCCATAATCACCAAATTATAACCCTGTTTACCTATTTTTTTTAGTTTCAACAAGCTTAAAGTTGATCTCACAAAAAACTGTAATTGATTTATTAATAAACAAATGAAAATACCACCTGACTCTGTTTATATAACATAGGTAGTCCCTGTGTGTGTGTGTGTGTGTGTGTGTGTGTGTGTGTGTGTGTGTGTGTGTGCTGTCTTCTTTTGACAAAAGCCTTCTTGATCAAAAGCTACCTTTACAACAGTCTTTTTGTTGTGCCTTTCTGTGACTCAGCATTTCCACAATATGGTGAGTAACAACTATCCTTTTTGTTACATTGTTAAGTACAAATGTAAAAGTAATACTGCATGAACATCAAACAGGTAGTAGTGCTCTTGTATCATACATAAAGTGTACTGAAGCACAAGTCGCATCAAAATTCATAGCAAAGACTTCCTCTGAAGGGTTCTGATGGATAAGTTCTGTAAGTGCACGCCACACATTTCCATAAGATCCATCCACATAAGGGTGACAACTGACACACTCATTCACAGCATTCTGGATGGCTGGGCTAGCACATATTAGGCTTCTGAATGCAAGTGCACTGCATGGTAATCTCATTGTATATTTTCACTATTCTAGGGTAGTGACATAAGGGAGAAACTCAGTATGGTAAGATGCTGTTGAAGATAAGTGGACTTCGGAAACAGGATGCAACATTATTAAAGTTATGACAGTGCACCTGTTAGTAGCTCCATATCATCACAATTGATAAATGAGTGATGTGGAGATTGTACAGACCTGTCATGTTTGGTCTATGGTCTGCCCCTAAAGCTCTTGTGGAACGTTACTTCTGGCAATCAGTGAATTTTTCTGTGACATAGTGGTGTACTGAGTAATTTGTTACAATTTTCACTGTGTCATGAAGTGTTATGTTACAATTTTTGGTGTAATAAAGGGCAAATTATTACAATTTTACTCATATGGGGCAATCTGTAGCAGTTTCACTGTAACTGGTGGCGTTTTTCTCAATTTTTACCGTCACAGAGGCAGTTTGTTACAATTTTACAGTAACATGGGGCTTTTCCTACAATTTTTGCTGTAACATGGAGGCAGTTTGTTACAATTTATCTGTAACATGCAGCATTTTGTTACAGTTTTACTGTAACAAGGTACATTTGTTACAATTTCAATGGAACGGGGGACATTCTGTTGCAGTTACACTGAAACATGGACACTACTAGTTACAATTTTGCTGTAACATGCAGATGCATGGGGTGAAGTGCCATGTAGTTTCCACTGAGCAACACACAAATTGGACAGTTTATTGCCATATTGCCACTTCATACAAATATTTGAAGTCCAAACAGCATCCAAAATATTTCAGAGTAGCTCATAAAAGTCAAACTCCCTATGACCATAGATAAGTCTAAGTTCAACAATTATTAGAAGTATTTCACTACATTCAAAGACATTTCAATGTCCTATAACCCAGCAGGCTTGTAGAACTTATTGAAGTCCGCAAGTGTGGTCATTTCAGAACACTTCTCCTGATACTTACTGTCATGGCCACCAAACACCTCCTGCTCAAGTGTGCTTATTGAAGGGATCATATTGGCATTCATCAAAAAATGATTTACAAATTCAATGGAAGCATGTAAGCTGATAAATAGATGTCCCACTATCCCACCCATTTAATACAAATATAAAAACAAATGGTTCAAAATGGTTCAAATGGCTCTACGCACTATGGGACTTAACATCTGAGGGCATCAGTGCCCTAGACTTACAACTACTTAAACCTAATTAACCTAAGGACATCACACACATCCATACCTGAGGCAGGATTCAAACCTATGGCCTTAGCAACAGTGCGGTTTCAGACTGAATCACCTAGACCCACTCAGCCACAGCGGCTGGCAAATATAAAAACCTTTTACATATTGCTCACATTTCAGAATTCTCAGCTTTCACCATTTAAAAATCCGCTGCAAATTAGCTGACTTATGAATAATGTAAAACACTGTTTATGTGAGGAATCATTTAAAAATCACTTAAAAATGCAATACTACCCTGGACATTAGACTGCTTTCTGTTTATATGATGAATTGGACTTTAATTTTCATCTACATTTATATCAAATTTTCATCATCCCAAGACAGACCAACAAGAAAAATCAGTGTTAGTTGAAGGATAATTCTGCCATACATCAAAAAATGTGTGTGGTTATTTTGGTACAGTTAGTTGAGACTGTGGCATGAATCTGCTACTGTACTAGTAGAACTACCACCACCACCACCACCACCACCACCACCATCACTACTACTGCTACTACTACTACGGCTAGTTGGGGACCTATTTGAATTTATAGTATGAATCGACTGCTAATGCCTAACTGAATTCATCATGGGAGCTACTGTTTGAATCTATGGAATACATCTTCATGAACTATTATTACAGGACATTCTACCACACAAGCAACCTTATAACTGATTGTAGTATAAGACTCAAGTCATGCTAGAGTGGTTTGAGGAGCACTCTTGCTGATGTCTTAGCTATCAAATTTGTCTGATTTGAATGGGTCTGGGATGCTATTGGACATCAGGTCTACGCACACAATTTATGGAAAATGTGTAATCACGTAATTCCTTAGGGAGCATACTCTTATATTTGAACAACATCAAATATTGCATAATATACTTGTATTGCATTCATTAGAGTCACAGACTACGTTAAAAACCCTAAGATGAAAAAATACTAGCATACAGCAAAATATGAACCTACTTCCTTCTAACTCCATAATCCATGTCCTTAACCACTATGCTACACCACACACATGCACCTTTTTTATACAATGTTGTTCATCCTAGTATCTCCTGAAGGCTTTTACCACCAATGCATCATTAACAGATGTTTTAATTATAAGACATTGTACCAGGTGTGACACATTTGTGAAAAATGTTCTATGGGCTGCTGCCCTGAAACGGCATACCGCAAGTTACAATACAAAAACAGAAAAATATGATGAAATCAATACTGTGTCTGTGATACTGAGTGATATGTAATTTTGATATCACTTCCCAGTAAGCCAACTGTGAACCTGATTTCTCCCACTGTGGCAGTCTAAATGCTATCATTATAGCCACAAATAAAGCCACTTTCTGAAGTTTATATTTATGAAATTTATGAAACCACACATACAAAATTCCTAGGCATCCTGATAGGAAGCCAGCTGCAATGGAAAGAGCAAATTGATTGGTTGGTCAAAAAACTTCCAAAAAACTGTAACAAGCATAACACAAGACTCTGCAACTCTCACAAAAGTCCATAGGGGAGTAACTTTGTCATGAATAAAAGTACATAACAAGCTCCCATAAATACAAAAAAGGAAATTAGTAACAAACAGGTATTGAAAAGGAAACTAAAAACATTCCTCAGTGAACAAACTTAGTACAAAATGAATGAATTCCCAGAGTAATAAGACATCCTTTGAGTAAAAATAGAAGAAACCGTTACATTATATAAAGAAGAGTTCTCTTAAAATAAAATCTTTATTTATGTCGTGAAGACAAAATTGTGTATTCCTAACATAAATTATAATGATAAAACGTAAATTTATCTATATCGTAAGTTAAAATGAGCACTACAATTTATGCTACACTGTGTCTACACTATTAAGTATTCACTTGAAATTACTTTACTTATATGATGAAGATAAAAATTTTGTATTTTAATTTAAATCATAAAGACAAAATGTAAATTTAATTATTTATTTGTGGCACTGAGTTAAAAATGTGTACTTCCATTCATTCTGCTATTTTAAGCATTCACTTAAACTTATACCAGTAAAATGCAGGTAATATTGTCTGCAATCAATCATTCATAGAAAATAAGTATTTGTGTAATATATAAAATGATCACATAATTTTATATTGTTTCCCTTGACTTTTCTTATATTACTAATACACCTTTTGTACAATATGTAATCAACAGGACCAAATAAAAAATCAAATTACATCAAATCAAATCACTTCTTCTGTCAGAACAGACTACAACAATGGCCGTCAGTGCCACCATTTAGTGGGTGCGTCTGCGTATGAGACAGCTCATATACCTGCAGCATTCACCAAAGGCAGTGCTGCTAAGGTGCCCTTAGATGACTGCCAGAGAAGTGTGAAAGGGGCCATAGGGACTGCAAAGACACAGAGGCATTTTAGTTGTCTTCCTTACTGTACTCCATATGTCGATGGGTCAGGAAGAAATCAAATATGTCGTAGGACAATGGGAAGAACCCTCTGCCATCCACTGCTCTGTGGTTTGCTGCCTATGGACATAGATGTAGGCATTATGAGTCTAACGTACTGTTCTTCATTATGTTTTGATTATGTTCCTGTTCAATGAAAGGCTTACTCTTTTCTGTGTAGTTACTGATACCCCATTCTGGTTTAAGGGGGGAAGCTTGATGCTCATTTTCATTGCCCACAAATACTCCTTCTTGAATATGATTAACTTCATTAGCATTATTTAAAGTCTCTGCTGATCAGAAAATAATGCACATCACTTATAGTGTTGTCTGCTTATATAGGGTAGCTGTAAATCATGAATCACATAAAGGTTTCATTTATCAACATTAAAAAAAAAAAAAAAAAAAAAAAAATCATGAATCACATAAAGGTTTCATTTATCATCTCTGCTCTAGTGTTCCCACCAGCACTTGACTTTATGCCGAAACATAGGCCTATAGCCTTCAAAATAGCATCTGTAATGAAGGTTTGTACCATGCAGAGAGCTGTCATTGAGCTTCTTTTGGTGGAAAACAAGAGCATTGCAGATATTAATAATCACTTGGAGAATGTCTACAGAGACCTAGCAGTGAACAAAAGCTTGGTGAGTCATTGGGAATGGCGTCTGTCATCACAGCAAGGTCACACAGACTTGTCCTTCGTCCCATGTGCCAGCCGGCCACCCACAGAATGTACAGACACTGTCCTTCAAGGTGATCAACGGATCACAATCAAAAGCCTCGCTATTCAACTGGATGTCTCCGTTGGTAGTTCTGACACACTCATGTACCAGGTCTGTACTCCAAGGTGTTTGCCCACTGCATTCCTCACTGTCTAATAGAAGGCCATAAAGAGTAATGAAGGACAATCTGTGAAAAGTTGCTTTCACGTTACGAGGTGGATCGTGGCAATTTTTTGTCAATTACCAACACATGTGATGGAACGTAGGTTCATCACATTGAACCAGAAACAAAACAGCAATCCGTGGAGTGGTGCCACGCCATCTCTCCCCCAAATACGAAGTTCAAAGCCACATCTTCAGCCAGTAATGCAATGGTGATGCTATTCTGGAACTTTGAAAGGGTTGTTATGTTTGATGTCCTCCCTCATTGTGCAGTGATCAGTTTTGAAGTGTATTGAGCTACCCTCAGGAAATTGAAGAAATGACCTCAGCATGTTCATCATCACAAAAATACAAATGAGTTTCTCCTTCTCCATGACAACACAAGGTGTCAACACAAGTCCATGCACCCAAGAGAAGTTCACAAAACTTCACTGGACTGTTCTTCCTCATGTGCCTTACAGCCCAGTTCATGCACCTTCTGAATTCCATCTGTTTAGTGCACTTTGCCAGAAGCAGTACGTGGATGATGAGTAGGTTATTGATGCAAAAAGACATTGACTCTGATGTCGACCAGTAGAGTTGTACCGTGGTGACATACAGACCCTTCCAGCAAGGTGGTTGCAGCGAATAGAGATTATGTCAAAAAATAGGATTTTGTAGCCGAAAGAGTGAGGAAAAATATGGTGTACTTTCAAGAATAAAACCAACCTGCTTTCAGAAACAAATGTGTTGCATTGCTTATTGAATACTCCTCATAAGATAGATATAACTGGATGAAATGCTTCATGTTGGAGAGCGAAAAAGTGTGAAAACGTAAATCTCTCATGAATATACCTCCCTTTACCTTACTTTTCTTTAACATAAGAAGTTTCCCCAAACACAAGTGCTTGTGATGTACACTGTGTTCTCAGATGGTCTGTCTGGTGTATCACTCCCAGCATCTGCTGTATCTCATTTAAACTAACAGTCGCTATGCATGTTTTAAGTATTTCATAGAACTGATCTTTTTTTTTTTTATGTTGATAAATGAAACCTTTATGTGATTCATGATTTTTTTTATTTTATTTTTTTTAATGTTGATAAATGAAACCTTTATGTGATTCATGATTTACAGCTACCCTATATAAGCAGACAACACTATAAGTGATGTGCATT
This sequence comes from Schistocerca serialis cubense, assembly GCF_023864345.2. Taxonomy (NCBI): domain Eukaryota; kingdom Metazoa; phylum Arthropoda; class Insecta; order Orthoptera; family Acrididae; genus Schistocerca; species Schistocerca serialis. The sequence continues at coordinate 706,543,278 of NC_064639.1, forward strand.
ATTTTCTGATCAGCAGAGACTTTAAATAATGCTAATGAAGTTAATCATATTCAAGAAGGAGTATTTGTGGGCAATGAAAATGAGCATCAAGCGTCCCCCGACATCAGCCAATTGCACCTGGACCGACCCCTATCTAGGACGACAACCCGACAGCAGCACCCTCAACACGGAGAGGACAAATTGCCGCACCGCCTGACCGTGGCCCAGTTGAAGATCAGTAATTCTGTGACTTCCATAGCGGCATCAAGAGTAGGCACTTACATAGCAGCGACTTAGGAACTGTATTACTTCTCCTGTATTACAAATTCTATGAACTGAAAGGATTTCTTATTTGTCTGTTGTCCTTTGCTCGCGACACATCTGTTTGATACAAAGTTAAGTATTGTAATCATTTTAATTTGTAATAAACTTCATTAATACGATTTGCTTGAATTTTTGTCTAGCGATCCGACAAAGCAGGTCTCCTAGACACCTCATATACGACGGTAAGCAGGTTACAATGCTATATATAGTGTCGCCATTTGTGAGAACTGTAAGGGCTGAAACGGGAGTATCATGATGTCCCACAGCAAATTCTGCATTTTTTCAACTGACATTGGCCGAGGAAAAAAATGTGTTGCATTACTAATTGAATCTCTCTGGACCGATCATTGACTGTAAATGGTTATGTTCAGCTACTTGGAGACCATTTGCAGCCATTCATGTTCCCAAGCAACAATATCGTGTCAGTGGGCCACAATTGTTTGCGATTAGTTTGAAGAACATTCTGGACTATCTGAGCAAATGATCTGGCCGAACATGAACCCTACTGAAGGCATGAATACTTCAATGACTACTGTAGCAGAATATTGTCAAATGGTCTCTCACAAAACCCAAAGGCTATTAGTGGCACCAAAGCTAGCGCCCAGTCCCTTTTCAGATGTTCTTCTACAAACGAAAACCCAGGTAAACTGCCCCAATTTATTCCTCATACCACTGAAAAGATGAGTGAAATAAGGTATAGGGTCACTGGTGTTGAGAAACGGCTGAAATCATTACAATAGAACAAAGCTTCAGGGTCCAATGGTATCCCTATCAGATTTTATACTGAATTTGCAGATGTATTAGACCCTCTTCTAACTATAATCTATCGTAGATCCCTCAAACAAAAAACAGAGCCCAGTTAGTGGAAAAAATATGGGTCACACACATGTACAAGAAGGGAACAGAAGCGATCCACAAAACTACCTTCCAGAATCATTGATATTAACTTGTTGTAAAATCTAATAATATTGAATATTCTGAGCTAAAACATTTTGAGGTATCTCGAACAGAATGACCTCCTTCACGCCAACCAGCATGGATTCCGAAAACATCGATCGTGTGAAACCCAACTCGCACTTTTCACACATGACATATTGAAAGCTTTGCATCATGGCAGTCAGGTAGACGCAGTATTTCTTGATTTCCGAAAAGCATTTGACTCAGTACCAGATCTACGTTTGTCAGAAGTACAATCATATGGGGTATCAAGTAAAATTAGCGAGTGGATTGAGGACTCTTCAGTAGAAAGACACAGATTGTTATCTTGAATGGATAGTCATAATCAGATGTAGAAGTAACTTCTGGTATTCTTCAGGGAAGTGTGCTGGGACCTTTACTGAAATAAACAGTTCACATAATACGCAAAAAAAAAAAAAAAAAAAAAAAAAAAAAAAAAAAAAAAAAAAAAAAAAAAACTGGTGATTTCTCAAACTAGGGAGCAATCAAGAATTGGGTGCCGCAAGGTTCGGTCTTGGGTCCTCTGCTGTTCTTAATGTATATTAATGACTTGCCATTCTATTTTAACGAAGATGCAAAGCTGGCACTTTTTGCCGAAGATACAAGTATAGCTATCACACCCCACAGACAAGAATTAACTGATGAAATTGTAAACGATGTTTTTTAGAAAATCATTAAGTTGTTCTCTGCAAATGGGCTCTCATTAAACTTTGACAAAACACAGTATATACAATTCCATAGAGTAAATGGAATGACACCATTAATAAATATAGACTTCGATCAGAAATCGGTGGCTAAGGTAGAATATTCCACATTTCTAGGTGTATGCATTGATAAGGGGTTCAACTGGAAAAAAAGCACTGAAGATCTGCTGAAACGTTTGAGTTCTGCTACCTATACTATTAGGGTCATTGCAAATTTTGGCGATATACGCCTCAGTAAATTAGCTTACCACGCCTGTTTTCATTCTCTGCTTTCGTATGGCATCATATTCTGGGGTTACTCATCACTGAGTAATAGAGTGTTTATTACACAAAAGCCTGTAATCAGAATAATTGCTGGAGCTGATCCAAGATCACCTTGCAGATACTTATTTAAAGAGCTAGGAATATATATATATATATATATATATATATATATATATATATATATATATATATATATATATATATGAATATATATATATTCACTTATGAAATTTATTATTAACTATCCGAATGAATTCAAAAGTAATAGCAGTGTATATGGCTGGCTACAACACTAGGAGAAAGGATGATCTTCACTACTCAAGGTTAAATCTAACTTTGGCTCAGAAAGGGATAAATTACGTTACCACAAAAGTCTTTGGTCACTTACGTAACAGCATCAAAAGTCTGACAAATAGCCATATAGCATTTAAAAGAAAATTAAAAGAATTTCTGAATGGCAACCCCTTCTATTCATTAGATGAATTTTTGGATATAGTAAGTGGGTAATTTCCCCACCTATAAACAGTTAAGTGTCATGTAATATTTTGTGTAATGTAATATCCTGTATAGACTCCTTTCATTAACCTGACACGTTCCACATCATTACAAAGTGTCGTATTAATGATCTATGGAACAAGTACTAATCTAATCTACTGTTCATGATATATTTTAATGACTTTGAAGACAATATCAATAGTAAAATCGGCTTTTTTGCAGATGATGCAGTTATCTATGGTGAAGTACTGTCTGAAAGAAGGTGCATAAATATTCAGCCAGATTTTCATAAGATTTCAAAGTGGTGCAAATATTGGCAATTTGCTTTAAATGTTCGAAAATGTAAAACTGTGTACTTCCCAAAACAAAAAAACAACGTAATATCCTATGACTATAATATCACTGAGTCACAGCTGGAAACGGTCAACTCATACAAATACCTGAGTGTAGCACATCGTAGGGTTATGAAATGGCTCAAATGGCTCTGAGCACTATGGGATTTAACTTCTGAGGTCATCAGTCCCCTAGAACTTAGAACTACTTAAACCTAACTAACCTAAGGACATCACACACATCCATGCCAGAGGCAGGATTCAAACCTGCAACCGTAGCAGTCGCACGGTTCCAGACTGTAGCGTCTAGAACCGCTCGGTCACTCCGGCCGGCTTATGAAATGGAATGATCAGATAGGCTCAATTGGGAGTAAAGCAGGTGGTAGATTTAGACTGATGAGCCAAAACATTATGACCACCGCCAGTGGAACAGAGACGAATGGGGAATCATTCTACTGAACATAAGTGGCGCAAATGCGGAAATCCGCCGATTTAAGCGACTGTGACAAAAGCCAGCTTGTTGCGGCCCAGTGCCTGGGAGCGAGCATCTCGGAAATGACGAAGCTGGTCGGCTGCTCGCATGCTACTGCCGTGACCACCCATGGAAAGTGGTTGAAGAATGCCGAAACACGAGTACGCCGCAGGAAGTTGGACATCCATACCTCACCACAGAACATAGGAAGCAAAGCCTTGCCCACTCACTAAAGCCAGATAGGCGACGATCTGTGGCAGATCTGACGGCAGAATACAGTGCTGGAGCATGCAAAAGTGTTTTGGAGCAAACCATTCAGCGCACAGTCTCGAACATGGTGTTCCCCAGCAGAGGACTTCTACGTGTTCTCACGTTGACCCAACAACATCGTCAATTGTGATTACAATGGACATGGTATCATCGAGATCGGACTGCAGATCAATGGAATCATGTCGCCTGGTCGGACGAATCCCATTTATTGTAAAACCAGGTCAATGGCCATGGCCAGATACGCCATCCTCCAGGTGGGCGGCTGCTCGAAACATGCAGTGTGCCACGGACAAAAGCTGGTGGGAGCAGTATATGTTATGGAGGCTTCCAAGGGACCTGCGGTAGTAATCGAAGGCACCATGACAGCTGTCGTCTACGTGAACATTATTAGGGACAACCTGTAACCTCTTGTGCTTGATGTCTTCCTCAACAGCGATGGCATTATCCAGCAGGATAATTGTCTGTATCACAAGAATCGTACTACAGTGGTTTGGGGAGCATGATAGTGAGCTCACATTGACGTCTTGGGCATTAAATTAAGCTTATCTGAATCCACTGAAACCCAACTGGGACGTTATCGGGCGCCAGGAAATGTAAGGTATGCTATTTAGTCGTAAGTGTGCAGAAGTGCAGTACCACGCCTCTTCACAGAGCATTCTTCTATTGCAAGTCACTGTCCGCAGCTCGTGGTCGTGCGGTAGCGTTCTCTCTTCCCACGCCCGGGTTCCCGGGTTCGATTCCCGGCGGTGTCAGGGATTTTCTCTGCCTAGTGATGACTGGATATTGTGTGATGTCCTTAGGTTAGTTAGGTTTAAGTAGTTCGAAGCTCTAGGGGACTGATGACCCCAGATGTTAAGTCCCATAGTGCTCAGAGAGCCATTGGAACCATTTTTATTGCAAGTCACTGTATTTCGCTCTGTGGAGTTCAAACGTGTATATTTAGTAATTGAAGACATCAAACCTATATTCAGGTAAGTGGAAATTGAAATGTCCTGTGGTGCCTCTCATGCTTCCAGTCAGACTCATAGTTAATACTGGGTGGGATTACTTGTGACCAGAAGAATAAGAACTCTTCATAAAATTTGAAAATTCACACTCTTTATTGCCTGTTAGCTAATAAAATTCTCTTTTGAGTGACATAAAATTAAATATAGGAGACATAAAACCACTAAAGGTAAGAGACAAGCAAGACAGTACACATTTTCAGTCCTTAGATCCCACCATTTTTTTTCTCTCGAATCTTGATACAGCTTTACAAGGGGTGCTTTCCTTTCTGCCAAAGAATCTATTAACTCATCAAAGTTCGTCAAACGTTTTGCTACATGAAAAATAAAAATATTGTTGTCTAATACTGAAAAAGCTGTTAATACGAATAGTACCCAAGATTGGTGTGGTTTCTCGATTTTAATTACGTATATTTTGTCACTGTCTGCTAGATAAAACGAAATAGACCTTTCTAATATAGCAGCAATTGTAACAAACGCCAAATAAGCGAGACTGTTTTAGCACAAATGGTCATTTTATGTACCTCATTTACAAAAATAAAACGACAGGATATAATTCACGAAGTACCAATATCAATTGCCTATTAGGTCTCCTACAAGAAAAAAGTTTTATGTTAGGAAATGGTTTCTCATTTCATTCATATGCTCCAGTTTCTCACCCACGAAATCGAGAAGTAGTAGTACGAAATTTTTATATAAATTTGGAATCGTCATATTCTTCCATATAATTTGTGAGATGTCCCCGCTTCTTCTCATTCCTCGCTCTAACAATCAATCTTGCCATCACTAATTCCGTAACTTGCTGTCATTGTCGAAACTTATTCTCCAGTTTACTTCACTAACTCGGACAGAATCACGGATTCAGTAAACCCCCCCCCCCCACCGTTTATTCTCCGATTACGCCTTATTACGAGTTCGTACAACGCTTTTTCCGCGCTATTTTGAGAACAAAGATACAGCGGCTGCTGACCGTGCTGACCGGGACTGTACAACTGGTCCTCAGTAGTGTAGCGATCTGGCAAAAATTTTTGGCATAATTTCATTTTCTCGGATACAACAAGGAGATAATATATAATCTTTCATATTGTTATTCCTGTTAGTCGTTTATTTCCACTATGGTAGTCTGAATCTATGGATTTCGTTAATAATTATAACAACAGTGGTCATTCGCACACACAACAACCACATAGACAAACAGCGATTGGCATTCACCGGTTCGGCTTTACTCGGCTTAGCTATTATAGCCCCGCCTCCTTTTATCTGCGGGAAAGTTTTTTCTTTTTTATGTCTAGATAGGACGAGCATTCCCCTGGCAGAGATATCACGTACATCACGCACGCATTCCAAAATCAACTTATGATTCGTTCAGAAATCAACTTAGAATGTGTTCAAAAACGTTTAAAAACTAACTGGGAGGGGTTTCAAAATCATGAATAATCGATAGACCAATGTGTGCTGGATGCTAGGAGCGTTGCGAAGCAAGGTTTTTTCCTTCAAGAATATGAATTTATCGAACCCTGAAATTGTCGCCCGGGGCAGATAGCCCTGTTTGCCCTCCCCCAAGAGCCGGTCCTGAGTCCGTGGCCACACGCTGGGCAAAAGGGCGTCCGACACATTATTAGGAGGTACCCCTGACTTTTTTTCCTCTAAGTGTATACATAGCTCAAAATCAATATGAGTAAATCTAAGCAACTGCAGAATTATTATGAAATGAAATTAATGATTTTTGCTTCACAATTTAATCACGCTAAAGTAAGTATAGCGCAGCTCCTGCAACTGTATTTCACTTTAACAGAACCAGCTTTAAGAAAGTAACGGACAACAGCGATATTAAAAACAGCGCTACGCCACTTCTTTAATGTCACTAATGCGTTTCATTCATTTACATTATAGTTGTGAATCGCAACATAAAAATGTTCAAGGGAAAGAAATCTGTGGCACCAGCTACAGGCTTGAAACCGTGCACTTTGGCACAATGAACAAAGCATGCTACCAATGCCAAAACATAAGTTCGCTAGCTTCTTACTCACCTCACTGTACAGTACTTTGCGCTCATGTATTAGGCTAAGTGGCTTCATTGGGACAGTGCGAGCGAAACGTTGTGCATGAATGTCTAAAAACTGTACTTTCAGACGGTCGTATCCGCGAGTTATCAGACTTACGACCCAAATTTTTGAACGGGACCGATTTCTGGGGCTGAAACTTTGTCAGTGAGGTTTTTCTTTTCCTTAGAATATGAGGTTAAGTTGGTGATGTGCGACACATAGCGAATTAGCAACATTCTTGGCTAAGAAAATGATATCTAGGTTTTGCTCTTACCTTGATTGGTTATCTCATATTTTCAGAAATAGTGCACACACTGCTATAAGTATTGAAATTTACTTCGAAGTGCACAATATTTATATATTATGTATCAGGTCATGCTCTTCAGTTTTCGTTTTCGACATTATATAAAATGTGGTTTAATGTCCCACAAGTATCCGCGTAAATACTGTGATGGAACGATTTCCTTTGTGTCTCATGATATGTCAAGATCGAAACTGAACGCAGTAATAAAGGTTTTTCGTAGCAGCTTATGGTTTTACGATTTTCAAGCTGTGTCGGTATATACAAGCTGGGAGCATTATTTACCTAAAATACTTCTACAAAATGTTACGTGCTTTGAAGGAGATATCTTTTATTTTTGTATCTATTCGTTTGTTCTTACCTTCACCCGACAATAGTAATGTGTTAACGATGAACAAGGAAATCAGCAATTTTACTGGGAAGTCATGTCCACATCGTTTGAAAACATGCAGCGAACTTTACTTTTCCTCATAAGTTTCAGATATGTTTTACGGGATATTCCGCCAATATTTACCGGGGAGGAAGAGAGGGACAGTGAGCGTCTAAAATAGCCACTTTATTGTGTAACTGATATGGTGAATTCGGGTAAGTCAGAACACAATAATTAAATTATATAGAAGACACACAAAAATTACTATAACCCGGAGAACTGATTGCTGCCTCTGATGCTAGGACAGCTCCAAAAGTGTGAATAGAAGAAAGGCAAGTTTAATTAATAGAAGTGTCAGTTCACGGCGCGAAGAATGCGGTCTTTTCCTTGAGAATATACCGAGTAAATGAATGTACTCGATTATGGAGCGAAGGCTTTGTTCCTTTGCGAATCATTCTCCCTTAAGTATTTTTGAACCGGTAGCGGAAATTGCCGCACTTTCGTGCCATGCTGCCTTCCATTGTTGCCTTCTTCGACACACTGCTGTCGCATTGACTATGAGATTAGCCCAGTCGCTGAAGTAATCAAATTTCCCACGTTGTAGATCGGTAAATCATACTGCACGTTTTTCTATAGTGTAAGTATTTCGATGGGCACGAACAAACACGAGCGTACGAAAATCTCTTTTCAAAATCTCGGCGAAGTGGCTGATGGGACTACTTGAATCGATAGAAATTAAATGACGTCGGTCGGTGTTAACTGTTTTCTGACCGCTTTTGCCGTGCAACTGGCGGACAACACTGTTTAGTGAATCTTCATCTACATCTACAGGGTGTTTGGAAATCCCCATTACAGATTTGTAGGACTTGTAGAGAGGACTGAATATACAATATTTTGGATTGGAACCTATGTCCAGGTACCGTTACCTTGGTGCAGCCATTTAGAAATTATTTGCTAGGTAGTTATGGTGCGTATGTCAGATTGGCTGATGTCATTTGACGTCTGTCTTAGCTCTCTGATCTGGTTCGAGCCTCAATCACGTGTCTGTAATTGTTAGAGCAACATGGTTGAACACACATTTGCAGAATTCAGTTATATTATCCTGTTGTATGGCGAAGCTCGCGGTAATAGAGGAAATGCTCGCCACTTTTATAAAGATCGTTAACCACAATGTTTGACTTCATCGCATACCCTTTTCTCCACAATTACGGAACAGCTTCGAGAAAGGGGGTACCTTCACTGTCAGCTCCAAGGAGACGCCGAACACCCGAAGTGGAAGAGGCCGTACTGCATCACATTGAAGAGAACTCGTCACACCTAATAAATAACTTGTAAAAGTGGTCGCGTTACCAACATGCTTCCGGAGTTCCTATTCAAAATATTATACAGTCACTCCCTTCTACAAGCCCACGAAGTTTGTTAAGGGAATTTCCGAACACCCCGTATGTTCTGCAATCTACCTTAAGGCGTGATACATTATTTTTTCGCCGCTCTTCTGTTTCTTTCACTGACGGCACATTAGGAAGACCGATCGTCGACCAAGCTCCGTATGACGCCTAATTTCTCTAATTTTCTCGTCTTGATCATTTCTCAAGACGTATGTGGGAGGACGTAACCTGGTGCCGTCTGTTCCTGAACATACTCTCTCGGAATTTCAACAGTAAACTTCTCCGCGATGTACGACGCCAGTCTTGTAACGTCTGCCACCGGACTTGTTTGAACACATCCGCAACACTTTCAGGCTAAGCAAACGGCCACGTGAAGAAACTCATAGTTATTCACTGGATCTTCTCTCTCTCTCTCTTTCTACAATTAATCCTACTTGGTAAGGTTCGAGCCTGATGAACAATACTCAAGAATCGGCCGGACGAATGTTTTTTCTTTACTTTCGTGCGCGAATTTCGCTTTCTTATGATTCTCCCAATGAATCCCATTGATGTCTGCTTTCACAAGTATTTCTTTTAGGTGGTCATTTCGGTTAGGTGGCTCCGTAAGGTTACTCCTAGGTATTTTACGATAGTAGTATAAGTAAACAGTACCGGATGTCTTCGCCTACTGGCAAGCAGTGCGTTACATTTATTTTCGTTTAGGGTCAACTGCCAATCACTGCAGCAGTCATCATTCCCCTGCCTGTCTTCCTACATTTCGCTACAGTCTTCTGGTCTTGCAGCATTCCCATAGACAACAACATCGTCCGCGAATAGCCTCACAGTGCCTGCAACGTTATCCACTAGATCATTAATATAAATTGTAAACAGTAGCGCCCTTGTAACATCCCGTTCGGTACTCGCGAAATTACCTTTACATTTTTCGATTTTGTTCCGTTAACGACGACCTGTCGAGTTCTATCTGCAAAGAAACACTGCGTCCAGTCACAGGTCTGGTTCTGCACTGGGCATGTTCGTACTTTGCTCACTACACGACAGTGCGAAACTGCTTCCACATCTACGAGAGCACATGGGAGATGCTGATTTAAGGATCGTGAAATGTTATGACTAATTGATTTTGGAATCATTTATTAACATTTTAAACGTATTAAACACAAATGCATCCTCTCACGGCAATTCCATTAATAAAATATTCTCGGGTTTCAAGCCGCTTCAAGCGGTTAACTGCCTATGAGCTTATTTAAACATACCCTGACGTCATCGTATTTTTTACATGGTGGAGAATATTTTAACCATGCGGACGGCGTCGCGATGGGGAGTCCGTTAGCTTCAGTTATACTCAACCTCCTTACCTCACTTTGAGGACTTCGCCATGGACACGGCTCCTGCAAAACTCAGTTTTTATCGCTACGTCGACGATAAATGGTTCAAATGGCTCTGAGCACTATGGGACATAACGTCTGGGGTCATCAGTCCCCTAGAACTTAGAACTACTTAAATCTAACTAACCTAAGGACGTCACACACATCCATGCCCGAGGCAGGATTCGAACCTGCGACCGTAGCGGTCGCGCGGTTCCGGACTGAAGCGCCTAGAATAGCTGGGCCACTCCGGCCGGCTACGTCGACGATACCTTCGTCATATAGCCTCATGGACATGAAAAGCTGGAAGAGTTCCTGGAACACATCAACAACATCCACAACCACATAAAGTTCACGATGGACGTAGAGAGGGGCGGCCTCGTCAGCAGGAAAGCTAATGGGAGTCTCGGTCATAGCCCAACCACACGGATCGTCACCTGCTAACCCCACCCAGCACAGAAACGGTCTGTTCTGAGTACCACGGTATATCGAACTGAAAGAACAACTCAGACGCCGAAAACCAACCAAGGGAACTGCACCACTTACGCAAAGTGTTCAAGGAAAACGGTTACAACAGACAAATTTCGCAAGTAATTTCCTCTAAGCCGCGAAAGCAGAAGACCTCCGAAGAAGACACGAAGAAGATTGCGGTTTTACCGTTTTGTGGCTCGCTAACTAGGAGGATTAGCCGGCTCATGAACACACATAAAATCGACACGGTCTTCAAGGCCCCAGCAAAGATCTGTAAATTAATAAAGTCTGTGAAAGATGATGTAGGCCTCAGAACACCTGGAATATACAAAATACCGTGTCGGTGTGGACAGTTTTGTCTGTCGGACTGTCTGCACTATTGGACAGCGCCGTATAGAACATGAAAGGTGTTTTCTTCTACACCATCCCGAAAAAGAAGCTGTAGCGTAGCATGCACTGGAGAACGGACACGAATTGCATTCGACGATACTTTTATTATTAAACCGACCAACGGCTTCTGGGACAGCTAATAAATGTAGCAATAGATATGAAAAATCGGACAACACCCTCCTCAGTAAAGACGTGGGTTCCAGCTGAGTGCAGCAGGCCGCTATGGCCGATCGGTTCTAGGCGCTTCAGTCCGGAACCGCGCTGCTGCTACGGTCACAGGTTCGAATCCTGCCTCGGGCATGGATGTGTGTGATGTCCTTAGGTTAGTTAGGTTAAAGTAATTCTAAGTCTAGGGGACTGATGACCTCAGGTGTTACTTCCCATAGTGCTCAGAGCCATTTGAGTGCGGCCTGGGGTCCTGTGATTGGGCAGTTGAAGCGGGCGCGGCGGTCGCACCACCAAAGCATTGCCATGTATGGTGCGGGACCAATACCGACCCAAAGGAAGACCTCGGCGCTTGTTGGTGACGTCGCATCAGCTAGGCACGGCGAACGCCAGGTCTGTTGTAGGCAGAAACGCTTGGGCGTGCTTATCACTATAAATCTCTTATTTTTGGACAAAATGTTTGGTATTGTTTTGGATTCTGCAGTTTTATTTAGATGAAAGATTTTCTTACTATCGTAAAGCTACAAATGTCTGTATTACTGCATCCTGTCGAATCAAACGTAGATCAATATGAAAAGATGCTTTGCCCCATTGCAAGCTTCGGAAATTTTACATTCAAGTAACTATATTTACTTGATCCATTTTGTTATCGAAACGTACCCCAGCACCCTTACAATGAACTCGATGCTTTTATTTATTTATTTATTTTCGTTTGACATCGACACTGGAAATGTGAACTAATTTACATGTGTAAATGTCCAACTGTTGCCAGTCATTAAATAACAGTCGTTTTCAAGGAAAGGAATTCTAAGTAGGAAACAAAATAGCTTCATACATCGAAAATAATGCTGAGCTTAAACTTTTTTAAACATGCACATAAGAAAAGATAAATATTCCCCTCTTGCAACTGAAAGGAGAAACTGTATAAGATAAAAAAAATTTTATTTGATAAAACAAGTGTCTCTCTTTTGCTTCTTCTTCTGTCCCCCACCCCCTACCTCAACGTGTACAATCGCAAGGTATTTCATTTACATTCAGTGCTCCTCACCCCATAATCAATCAAGATACCTAAAGAAGAGCACCAATATGTTCACAGTTTCTTGTAAAAGCAACCCAGTACAAACGTAACTTCCTCCGACTTACAAATAAGGTAAAGAAGCACGAATTCTGTTGCTGCTGGACCATGAAGTTGTTTTCGTACGTCAATCCTTAAAACAGGTGGAAATTTACGTTCAGGAGTCCACTACTTGTTAAGAAGTGTAATGAATTGCACAATTAATTGATTGCAGAAATCTCTCAGAACAATGTGTGTTGGTCAACTACCGCCAATAGTATCACATTTTCCTGTGCCAGAGAGGGAGACACCACCATTATGAGTATGCCTGCAACACACCTGGCGTTCGCCGTGCCTAGCTGACGTGACGTCACCAACAAGCGCCGAGGCCTTCCTTTGAGTCGGTGTTGGCGGGACTGGGCACCAGTGACGTCACTGGCGGCGCGGCTATTCAGCACGGCACCGGCATTCACACGACAGTCAACTACTCGACAATGCCAGAGTATATCTCTGACAGAAGGTCGTGGGCAGTTTACCACCTGATGCGGCTTGGAACCCGAGGATATTTTATTAACTACTAAACACAATTTTGTAAATTGGCTACAACTGGTAGCGATCAACATTCGATATCAGTCGACGCAGCTACTCCAATCTGTCACTTATCCGAGAATCTTCTTAAACTGCACATACGCTGTTGTTATACTCAGATGACATGCTATGGAATAAACTAGAGTTCTTTTGTCGAAATTACTGTTTCAAGTCCACCTACAGACCTTCAAAACAGTTTAACGAAGACATGAAGTAACTTTTTGGAAGCAAGTCAGTAGGCGCCATGAAATCTACCGCAGCGCCGAACCTTACTCAGTAGCCCGTATAAACGGCTCCTAAAGCCAAGAAAACAACTGATTATACCTTTGCAAAAAGCGAAGAACATGTGAAGAAACTGGAATAAACAATTTACAGCAAGTTATAAATTACATTAATCCTTGGTTCAAAATCTACAATGTCGCACATTCTATGGACTATGAGCTAGATAAAAATCTGTGTACTAATGTATCAAAAAATGTATCCTACCTTTAAGACAACTGATAACTGTGGAAAAAGGTTTCGCTGAGACTGAAAGAAGAACGTTTGCATAGCTCCAGAGTGTTGGGTATAATCGGACGGCAACTCGTTTTAGATTGTCACGCAAAAAGAGACAGTTAACAGTTACAGCGAAAATGGATGTTTATTTAGTCGATGACCAGTTTCGGGTTATGCCCATTCTCAAAGCAACAATGTTTGCCAAGTAAAATGTCCGTCCCGAATAGCAGTAAATAAATTGCGTGTTCTAACGTGTCAATAAACATTACTCGGGACCATACACATATGCACCCATTTTATTTACTGCTATTTTGGACAAAATTTTACTTTCCAAACATTGTTTGGTTTGAGAATGGGCATAGCCGGAAACCGGTCACCGATTTAAATAAACATCCATTTTAGTTGCAACTCTGGCTGTTTCTTTTTGCAGCACAAAAAAAGAGCACCTCTGCCGCGACCAGTCCAAAGAACTGCCGTGTAAGACTGAGGTCTCCACACGCAGGCTCCGTACCCAACAAGGGCGAATATGGGGAATCGACAGAAATAAAATGAGAACTCTGTTTTAGCACCGTTCTGTAAAAGTTCGCAGGTGCATTGGCTTGAGGTCAGAGTAAAAACGCAGATGCACAAAAACAAATGGTGGGAAAACTCGCAAACTATGTGAGAACCAAACATACGCAAATTCTACAGTGATGTTAAAGTCATAGAGTTTCACACTGTGATCACCCACGTTTTGCTAGAATTTCCATAACCTGTGATTTAACAGAACTATAGACAACCATTTCTGGAAGTGTATGAGAACGCTGTAATGAATGTGAAGTCTGTACTCCAGATTGCAAGGAGGGGGGAGAATCTCCCCTCCTGCCCCCTCCCCCCGTCTTGTGGATGCCTATGAATGATTCACGCTTTGTATCAGCGTGCGGTACAAACACAGAAAGTGCGACAATCGCCGTTTCTCTATAGGATCAGCGAACATGATGAGGAAGCCCAGTTACGTGTAATGCTACACGCATAATACAACTTCAGTACTTTAGCAAAGGATAAAGGGATTATTAGTACGCGATCGCCGCCTATATCACTTATCGGTGGCTGTGGCGTGGGCGGACGAGGTCGCCTCTTTGTAGCAGGACAGGCAACACAATGGAATCAGCTCTGCATTTACAGTGCCTACTACAGTACTACGGACTGTTGTATTGTTTAGTGCTGTGGTCGTCAAACTGCTGCCCGAATCAAATATTCGTGCGGCCGGCAGTTTTCAGCCATATTTCATAATGATTTGCATCTAGCGCCTAACAGCTGAATCCGGAAACGTTCACTAACCATCAGAGCTTTCGAAGAGCGTAGCTTTCTGCTCAATAATCACTAAAAATATTTGCATTTAGATGTGCTTAATTTTAATTGACATGGGTGAATTCGGTCATTAGCTAAGATAAGCTGGTCGCTTACCTCAGGGGCAGGGCGGTACGTAGCGCGGCGTCCGCAGGGTTAGTCTGCACAGAGGGAATGTTTTCTCGATTGCTGTATCTTCCAGTTCTGACAACTCACAGGCGTGCGCAACTCGTGCCGATCAGCTACTATTGACACGGAACTAACACGGATTAATGCATGCGCATTACAGAGAATGTCATCATCAAGTGCGGTACTTATTTGCAGTAAGGAGCATTAAATCAGTTAAGGCTGTTTAAGACAGTGCAGTGCGTAGAGGAAATCTGGCATTTAAATCATTTATGACACTTTTATGATGGTGTCTAATATTCAATAGCTCATTTAAATGTAAGTAAAACTACTGTTGTTAATCGAAGTCAGTCGCACACATAGTAAAACAAACGACTCTTCATCACACAACTATAGGGTTACAACTGTCAGCTTGCTGAGGTTGGCATCAATCTGAAACAGACCACAGTCGACATGACGCGTTCCAAATGGTGCCAACATGCTAAAATCAGTCCGCTCATAACACACTAATTTATGTAAGTTACCAATTAATAATATCATTCGTTACATATGCGGCCCCAAGTGCCGCCCCACAATATCACGATGGCTTCTCAGCAAAATAGTCTGACGACCACTGGTTTCGTAGCTAAGCTTGGCAACGGGTTGAAACATTGTGTACCGATCGGAGATTATCCGATTTCCACCGATTCCTTCGCTCTTCCAGAAAAGAACCAAATAGGTTCCACCAACCGACTGCTCTCTTTCTATTGACAGAGTCTAATTTCGTCGTTAACAAATCTGTGCAAGCATCATATCTCCTCGTTGCATTAATCTCAAATTCTATTCTGTTATAGGTAAGCGGAGAACTTTTCGGTGACAGCGAGGCGCTGCGTACCTACATGTTATGGTCAGGGTACGGCGTATGATAAAGATAGTAGCAACCCCCCCCCCCCCCCCCCCCCGGCTATTCTGAGTCGAGCCGCTCACGCGGAATCTTTGCCAAGCGAAGCGGGGCTGAGAAAGGCTGTGCTCACAGCGGCAGGCACCGACAACCGCACAACCGCCCCCTCGCGCCGTCACCAGAGATCGCCCGGTAACAATGGCCGACAGCGTGTGTTAGTTTATAGCGGGATCAAGGACGCTGGAGCTTATTCTCACCCCCGTGGGCGGAATGGATGCCACGACACCTCTCTGGTTGAAGAGGTGCTGCTCTGCAGTTTTTTCTGTATAGAAATCTTACAGCTGGGAGCTTGGGCCTTAAACCGGCCCTTGTTAAAACGACCCCGAATTTACGTGGATGAGCTATAAAGGTAAAGTTAAGTTCCGCGTTATGGCTCTGACGGGCCGTTTGGGTCCGACCGACCGCCATGTCATCCTCTGCCAGTGGCGTTGTCGGTAGCGTTATGGTGGAGGATGTGGTCGGCAGGCCGCATTGGGAGGGTGGGGGGGGGGGGGGGGGAGCGAGAGGAGAGCTTGGCAGTGCCGGGAACGAAGCCATGCTGGCCACTCAGCTGCGGAGGCGGACGACTGAGCTACATCTGTTTCGAGGGGGGTATGGTGAGTACCATTTACTCTTTCCTCAGCTACTGAAGTGCCCAGGCAAGTTTTGTGAATATAGGAAATGAGGATCTCTCTTCTGCTGCTTACTCACGATGACTCTTGCCAACATTGAAAAAGCAGGATTACAAGCGCTCTGCATAACCGGCCAGGGTAGCCGAGAGCGCTAACGTGCTGCTTCCTGGACTCGGGTAGGCGCGCCGGCCCCGGATCGAATCCGCCCGGCGGATTACCAACGAGGGCCGGTGTGCCAGCAAGCCTGTATGTGGTTTTTAGGCGGTTTTCCACATCCCGCTAGGTGAATACCTGGCTGGTCCCCACGTTCCGCATCAGGTACACACATCGCAGACATTTGAAACACATCCGCACTGTTTCACGATTTACACTAGATGCAGACAGCAAGGGTACACTGACTCCGTCCTGGGGGGTACGGGGTGGCGGCAGGAAGGGCATCCGGCCATCCCTAACACTAACACTGCCAAATCCGTTGTAACCACGCCGACCCTGCGATCGCTGCGGGACTATGGCGTAAGCGAAAGCAAGAAAGAAACAAGCGCTCTGCATAGATTCAAATAAATTCAGCAAGGCGGGCGTGTGCAGCGGTATCGCGGCCCGAGCCTGTGCATGGATTCAGCAAGGCGGACATACACTGAAGTGCCAAAGAAACTGGTAGAGGGGTGCGTATTCAAATAAAGGCGCTGCGGTCGGCAACGTGTGTGTAATACAACAAGTGTCTGGTGCAGTTGTTGGATCGGTTACTGCTGCAACAATGGCAGGTTATCAAGATTTAAGAAAGTTTTAACGTGGTATTATAATCGGCGCACGAGCGATGACACAGCATCTCCGAGGTCGCGATGAAGTGGGGATTTTTCCGTACGAACATTTCACGAGTGCACCTTGAATATCAGGGATCAGCTGCCAGAATAAGATTATGCAAGAATGGGACCAACGACGACTGAAGAGCATCGTTCAGTCGGACGGAAGTGCAACCCTTCCGCAGATTGCTGCAGATTTCAATGGTGGGCCATCAAAAGCGTGCGAACCATTCAACGAAACATCATCAATATGGGCTTTCAGAGCCGAAGGCCCACTGGTATACCCTTGGTGACTGCGCGACACAAAGCTTTACGCCTCGTCTGGGCCCGTCAACACCGACACTGGGCTGTTGATGACTGAAAGGACGTTGCCTGGTCGGACGAGTCTCGTTTCAAATTGTATCGAGCGGATGGACGTATACCGGTATGGAGACAACCTCACGAATCCATGGACCCCGCATGTCAGCAGGCGATTGTTCAAGCTGGCGGAGGCTCTGTAATGGTGAGGGGCGTGTGCAGTTGGAGTGATATGGGACCACTGATACGTCTAGATACGACTCCGGCAGGTGACACGTACGTAAGCATCTTGGCTGATCACCTGCATCCACTCATGTCCATTAAGCATTCCGACGGACTTAGGCAATTCCAGCAGGACAACGTGAAACCCGACACGTCCCGAATTGCTACAGAGTGGCACCAGGAACCCTCTTCTGAGTTTAAGCATTTCTGCTAGCCACCAAACTACCTAGACATGAACATTATTGAGCATATCTGGGATGCCTTGCAACGTGCTGTTCAGAAGAGATCTCCACGCCCTCGCACTTTTACGGATTTATGGACAGCCCTGAAGGGTTCATGGTGCCAATTTCCCTCCAACACTACTTCAGACATTAGTCGAGTCCACGCCACGTCGTGTCATGGCACTTCTGCGTGGTCGCGGGGGCCCTACACGGTATTTGGCAGGCGCACCAGTCTCTTCGGCTCTCCAGTGTATGTTGAAGTATCACGGCCCGGCCCTCAGTTACTCGCGGTATATTGCTGTTTGTTAAAGTAGAACCGATCAGCGGCCTCTCAATTGTTAAGAATATCGACGACCGAATGATCGTCTATCGACTTCGTGACAAGGTAGATTACGAATATTATCGTTCCTCGAGTCACTTGCAGCAGTTTAAGCTGTCTTCTTAGATGCCTCCAACCACACACTCGGAAGTCATTAAATATTCGGAAATAAAGAGACAAATATTAGAAAGAAGAAATAAAAATTTTATTGCAGATCGTTTTAGTCATAGCATTTAAAGTTGTACTCTTAAGTTCCGGTCTAACCACACACTCTGAAATCGCCACATATTCGGAAATAAAGAGCCAAATATTAGTGAAAAGGCAAAATATGAATTTTGTTGCTTATCGTTTCAGTCTCAGCAATTAAACCTGTACTCATAGGTTCCAGCCTAACCAGACGCTCGGAAAACGCCACACATTCGCAAAAAAATAACGAAATGTTTTTGAAGAGGAAGAATATGAATGTTAATCCTCCTCATTTCACTCGCAGCAATTTAAACTTTCTCTTAGGTCCCCGCCTAACCACACACTCGAAAGTCGGCACACATTCAGAAATAAACAGCCAAAAATTTATGAGACGGAAGATTACGAATTTTATTGTTGCTCGTTTCAGTCGCAGCAATTTAAGCTGTCCTCTTTGGTTTCTGCCTAGCCACGTACTCGGAAATCTCTAAATAATTATTTCATCCAACGTTTTCAGATCAAACTAAATGTAAATGGTATCCAGTACTGCAGAACATACTTGTATTACATTCATGAGGAAGAAACAGAAAGTGTTAACAACGCTAACTTGAAAAAAATTGCGTATAACAGGATGCGAGCAAACAACTTTCGACGCTAAAAACCGTGACATTATTCATTACGCTAGCATTTAATGATGTGATGTTTAACTCCGGTCATGTCTGTATCATTCTTAAATTGCAAGCTATTGACGATAATAACTCACTCCAAGAGAGCACTCTATATGAAGGCATCAAGCGTCAATGAATCATTACGTGACATTAATTATAATAAATATAATTATAGTAAATCAATCCAGGAACGACGTGTTTTTGTTAATCTCCGGTATGCGAGCATGAAATCTTGTGAGAGGCCTGTATCGAATGCTAATGAAAGTCGATAGCCGTTCATGCGGTCAAAATGACGTCATATTTGTGGGAACTGTTGTGAAACGAGCGTTACCCGGATCGCTTAAGTGAAAAATAGCGATCAACGAGGACTCAGTTACGGGAGAGATTAGCGTAAATCTGTATATGATTCTGATGCTAATAACTGTCTATTTTTAGACGCCATTTGTAAAATAGATAGGATCTGAATTATTTGACGAGCGTAGAAAGAGATAAAGGAGCTATTGGCGTAAGTCTCGGCGAGAATATACTGATATAATAAAAGTAATTCTACCAGTCTCAATTATTTCCAGAAGTTTAATTTGTGGAAAGTGAGGTTGTGCGAAGCTTCTATATAGTAACTTCGGACGTTTGGTTAGTGATATTTGATGCTGAATCTGCAAGTACGGTTGAGGAAATTCGGGATATGTTTTCCTGCAATTAAGAGAAATCTGCTTTAGGGCTATACATCATATAACCAAATGCGAAATGAATATCACTGAATCAGTATCCGAGGATTCTATATAAATTCCTGTTTATGAACAGTAAAGTCACAGACGACAGATCACAGGCGGCTGCTTCTGCAATACGAGATCGACGAGTTTCCAAAACTGTAGTTGTATTATTGTTGGCAGGTCACAATTTTATTTCAGTACATTAGGCCTCGCCACATTAGCTTGGACTGCGGTTAATTAACGAGAATAATTCCACTTTAGTTGCGAGATTAATTTTTATCAGTGTAGAAGAAGTAGCCAGAAGACGTTACAATTACGTATCCTTAGTACTCGAAGTTTAATTACTTCAGTTGATCATTAAAGTGTACCTTTAACATGTCGCATACATTATATACATACCCCTATACAAGCTAGTGTGACACTTCAATGTCAATCAGCCTTCAGCATACGTGTGAAAGACCAACATAAATTTTAGAATAAGATACTCTTACCACTTAAAACACTGAAACGTGGAAAAACACGCCCTAGATTTGCAAACCACCTCATCTAACATAATCACCATTCTTCTGGCATAAGAAAACCAGTAAGCAGCACTAATTATTCGTAGATAGCTGATGGTCACCTAACCACAACCCAAGAAAGATCTACTACAGGCACTTCGAGCATCATAACGGACATAAGCCGCATTTCTCACTAGAACACATAATTTTTTGAGGTTATCATCTAGGCCTAAAATTACCGATACAGATTTTGCAGACGACGTGGTGCATAATGTATAGACATGAGGATGAAATGGCGGGACAGCCAAAAAAATATGTTACTGTAACACAAGGTAACGTTTAGTTAATTATTGAATCTTTAAGTTGTTCGACACTTGTGGCTTCCAACAGAGTAACATGTTTAAGACGATCGACCTCGAGACACAGCCATGTTATTACATCCGTTCTTGTTCTTCAGTTTGCATTCGAGACGCCCAACACGAATGTTTCCAAGAAGGATCTCGCGCTGCTGGCAAAACTCTTTTACAAGAACAGTTACTGTGCGCCAGTAGCCCTGCAGAAGTTCGGACGCTTCAGGGTATTAAAAAAGGCATTGGTCCGATGGCTAGTAAGGGTCTGGAGAAAATTATTACAAAATTAGAAAAGACAAGTTCTTTTGAAGTTCAGTACGGCAGAGGAAGGAAAACAGTTGATCTGATGTCTGTCGGAAATGTGGCCACAGCTTTGCACGAGGGGTCGAACGGTGGTGTGCAAACATGGAGTGCACAGGGAGTTGCTCGAACGTTGGACATGCCTGCGACCGCGGTACATAAAATCCATACAAAATCACCCATGTTCAGGAGTTGCTTCCTGCTGACCTGCCAGCAAGCCAAACGTTCGCTCTGGAATCTCTGACTCGCGTGGAAGTAGACAGTGAATGGCCGTGGAATATTCAGTGGACAGATGAAGCCCATTTCCATCTACAAGGACATGTCAGTACACAGAACTACAGAATATGTGCAACGGAAAATCCACACGCACGTCAGCCGGTGCCACTTCATTCTGCAAAAATGACTGTGTGGTGTGGGTTGACAGTATCGTTTCTCCGACTTTGCACAGGTAGTGAAGCGGCCGTTACAGAGGCATTTAGGAAATACTACAATTATCAGCTGTCAAAAACATAAGGCACGCACTGCGCAACGCATTCTGAACGTGACCTCCGAGACACCCCGAAATGATGTGGAAGATGCTGTTTCTCGATTTCAACATGTGGCGGCATACTGAACATTTCTTGCGCCAGTCTCACAACAGTTAGAAACCGAAGGCATTTCACTTTTTATACGGATTTTGGCCTCAGGACAATTAAAACCCGATGTCAATTGGCTTTTAAAGCGTTTTTTGGCCTCAAGACAATTAAAAACTGATTTTTCCCATCCAATGTGGTACGATCTTTCGTGGTGGTTGGGCCTATGTAAGTAAGAACTGCAGTCATGCACGTTGAACAGCTCAAACTGTAACCGTAGTATTGCGATTCATTTGCCATTTGTACCCGAGCCTATTTACGTTGAGGCGCTTCCAGCACCATGTATTGGCAAAATTTTCGTTTTTTCCCCATGACGTTTTCCCCTGCGACAATAATTTGTTGTTCAAGTTAGTCTGAGCAGTGGTTCTCTTTCTACAGCGTTTCGAAGCTCGAAATGTAATTGTGGACATCCTGCATGTTTTACATGTGGGAACGTCGCCCCATTCGACCGCAGAAAACAAATTGGTTTGAATTCCGCTGGCCGTCATCCGAACTCTGTAGTTCGGGAGTTGAGATCGGCTGCACAGACACACGCACGTCCCGTCGACAGTGAGATCATTAAAGACGGAGCACAAGCTCGGATCAGGGAAGAATGGGGAAGGAAATGGGTCGTGTCCTTTCAAGGGAACCATCCCGGCGTTTGCCTCTAGCGAGTTAGGGAAATCACGGCCGGATCAGCGAAGATGAACAAGTGTTCATAGCTGTTAACGAATGCACTTTACAGCCCATGTTCGCTGGACCTTTTTTTTCCCAATCTGTGGTAAGCAAAGAGCTTGCAGCAGAAGAGATTTTTTTCGCAGTATCGAAGGTAAAAATGCGATCATAGTTCTTAAGGTATGCATTTTAGAGCTCATGTTACTAGACTTGACTTCTTTCCTTGGAATGATTGTTCCTGTCATATCCCTGAATACGACTTTGTCCCATTGGCCTAGACTATTGAATCGCGAATGTAGACTGTCCTCTACACGACATGACTTTTGAACCACCCTGCATATGTAGAGATACTTTAAGATTGAGTAACTTTGATTTGGTGATTGATTAGCCTCCACCTATGCCACCTGCGGCGGTTCATGGTCAAGGAGCAGTGGAATAGTGATGTGACGCCGTTCGACGGCGGAAGGGAGGGAGGAGCGTAATGTCCAGCAGGTAAACAGGCTGCAATCCTACATTTACTTACATACACCGTCAGACATTGTACAGTGCGTGGAGGAGGGTACATCGTACCAATATTATCGATTTTTCATTCTTATTCCATTAGCGTATTGACCGAGGGGATAATAATTGTATATATGCCTCTGTACGTGTCCTAAACCCTCTTATCTTATTCTCATGATCTCTAAGGTAAGGGACATAAACGCTGGTGGCAGCATAACGGTCACATAGTCTTCTTCGAATATATATACTCTAATGTTACCGTATAGGGTTTCGCGAGAAGTCCGTATTTTGCAAAGCATTCAAAATCCTCACCGTAAAAAAGACAAGTTCCCATTAACTGCGTGTGACGTGTTGCCATTCGGAAAAATTCTTAAGTATACTTGTAATTAAAAGTAAGGTCTTGATGAAAGTGATTTTGCCGCAACTATTGATGCTGTTATGGTAATGTTAAGTGAACCGGGCGCTGGTCCTCGTGGGAGAGAGGGGCGAGTGGTCATGAGCGCAGCCGCCACCGATCTCCCCCCCCCCCCCCCCTCCAAAAAAAAAACTGTAGTAGTGTTTGTATTCTGAGATAAGAGTAGAATGGAAACTACGAGTCTCGAAAATAGCAAGGAATTTTATACATACAAGCTAGCTTAACGAGGGATACTACCAGTTGTTCGTTTGAGGGCCAGCTCACGTGAATGGGCTCCAGTCCGAGCCCACATCCTGGAGAAAGATTTTTATTTTATTTTATTTTGAAATTTAATCTTCGTTTCATGTATTTAACCGTCCAGCTGGTCAAGAAGAGTTTCTCAGTACACACCATTTACTGTTTCACCTTTTGCAAGTTAACTGACATGAAAACTCTTTCGCAACGGTGACCACAATATCGTCGGTAGATGAAATAAACTTCGTTGTTTTGCTCTTTCGAAACACTGACGTGTAGTGATGGACAAATGTCCTCTTTTCTGTTGCGAATCGGTGCAGCAAACTGGATACATTCTTTTTCTGTGCGGCTGGTCCCGGCGGAGGATCGAGTCCTCTCTCGGGCATGTGTATGTGTGTGTGTGTGTGTGTGTGTGTGTGTGTGTGTGTGTGTGTGTGTGTGTGTTTGTTTGCCCTTAGGATAATTTAGGTTAATTAGTGTGTAAGCTTAGGGACTGATGACCTTAGCAGTTAAGTCCCATAAGATTTCACACACATTTGAACATACTTTTTTTAAAAACCCTCCACACGTCGTGTAACGCGTGGCTGGTAAATTTGTTTCAGCACTTGCTCTCATTAGACATTCAACAGCTTAGTCTCTCATCCTTTCTGATGGTTAAGTCCTAACGTAAAACGAATCTTGCAGCCATCTCTTTAAGCAGACGGTAATATTAACCACAGCCTCATAGTACGTTTATCCACTTATGAAATTTGTTATAAACAATCTATCTAAGTTCGAGAGCAACAGAGCTATTCATAAGTACAACACTATAAGGAAAAATGATCTGTATTACCCTTTAATCAATTTAACTTTGGCGCGGAAAGGGGTGAATTTTGACAATATAGCTGTGGACAGATATCTGACGGATATGCGAAGTATTTCAAGGCTAGGTTAAAAATGTTTCTCCTTAATAACTCCCTCTATACTATTAGGGAACCTCTGAATAGGAAATAAAAAGTCATTTTTAATTTTTGCGGTAAAAATCCGTTAATTCCAGTATGAATGCATATAAATATTTTTTTATCATACGTCGGGTGTCGCTCCTAGGAGTCGCCAGGCGCACTTTCTCTGGTGTTTCGGCAGATGTTTACAGTTTCGTCTTAGTGTTGTGTAGCTGGAGTCAGCCTTAACAGTTACCGTCCGTCACGTCTTTCATGCAATGGCCAATATCGGCAGAAGGCGTCGTTCCCCATTACAAACAAAATTATTTTTAAATCGCAATTTCATGTGCCCATTCGATAGAGAGCTCCCTAACTGGTCTAGTCCGATATTCGTTTGACCAATATGTATAAACAGAAACAGTAAAACACAAAGAATAGACAGCATTCCAGCAGCAACTCAACAGCGCTGCCTGCTTTGCGGCAGAAATCAGAGCGGGCCGGGGTAGTGCTGTGGCTGGCTGCAGGAGTACTGGTTACGCTTTGAGTTTGACTATCCCTGTTAATGCATATCGATAAAACGAAGATCGCCCTGGACTAATCAGGGACCGTACTATCGATTGCGCACGTGAAACTCCGCTTTAAAAAACATTTTGTTTGTAACGCGAAATAAACCGACACTTTCCGCAGTCACTCGCCATCGCATAAAATAAGCGAGGAGCGCTATTTATTTTTGATGACTCCAGCTGCACAATGCAAAAACGAAATCGCAAATATCTCTCTAACACCAGAGGAAACAGTCCTGGCGAATCACAGGAAAGACACCTTCTGTATGACAGCATAGCAATCCAGTTTTAGCACCTGAATGAAACACAGAAAACACGAATACTACAAAAAAAAAAAAAAAAAAAAAAAAAAAAAAAAATCACAGAAAAAGATTAAATGTGCACTGACGAAAAGAAAAGAGACGCAACACCAAAAAATAATTAACATAGTGTAATGAAATTTCGGGAATACATTCGTCTAGGTAGTTGTTGTTGTTGTGGTCTTCAGTCCTGAGACTGGTTTGATGCAGCTCTCCATGCTACTCTATCCTGTGCAAGCTTCTTCATCTTCCAGTACCTACTGCAGCCTACATCCTACTGAATCTGCTTAGTGTATCCATCTCTTGGTCTCCCTCTACGATTTTTACCCTCCACGCTGCCCTCCAATACTAAATTGGTGATCCCTCGATGTCTCAGAACGTGTCCTACCAACGATCCCTTCTTCTAGTCAAGTTGTGCTACAAACTCCTCTTCTCCCCAATTCTATTCAATACCTCCTCATTAGTTATGTGATCTACCCATCTAATCTTCACCATTCTTCTGTAGCACCACATTTCGAAAGCTTCTATTCTCTTCTTATCTAAACTATTTATCGTCCACGTTTCACTTCCATACATGGCTACACTCTATACAAATACTTTCAGAAACGACTTCTTGACATTTAAATCTATACATGATGTCAACAAATTTCTCTTCTTTACAAACGCTTTCCTTGCCATTGCCATTCTACATTTTATATCCTCTCTACTTCGACCATCATCAGTTATTTTGCTCCCCAAATAGCAGAACTCTTTTACTGCTTTAAGTGTCTCATTTCCTAATCTAATTCCCTCAGCATCACCAGACTTAATTCGACTACAATCCATTATCCTCCTTTTGCTTTTGTTGATGTTCATCTTATACCCTCCTTTCAAGACACTGTCCATTCCGTTCAGCTGCTCTTCCAAGTCCTTTGCTGTCTCTGACAGAATTACAATGTCATCGGCGAACCTCAAAGTTTTTATATCTTCTCCATGGATTTTAATACCTACTCCGAATTTTTCTTTTGTTTGCTTTATTGCTTGCTCAATATACAGATTGAATAACATTGGTGATAGGCTACAACCCTGTCTCACTCCCTTCCCAACCACTGCTTCCCTTTTATGCCCCTCGACTCTTATAACTGCCATCTGGTTTCTGTAAAATTGTAAATAGCCTTTCGCTCCCTGTATTTTACCCCTGCCACCATCAGAATTTGAAAGAGAGTATTCCAATCAACATTGTCAAAAGCTTTCTCTAAGTCTACAAATGCTAGAAACGTAGGTTTGCCTTTTCTTAATCTTTCTTCTAAGATAAGTCGTAGGGTCAGTATTGCCTCACGTGTTCAACCTTTCTACGAAATCCATACTGATCTTCCCCGAGGTTGGCTTCTATCAGTTTTTCCATTCGTCTGTAAAGAATTCGCGTTAGTAGTTTGCAGCTGTGACTGATTAAACTGATAGTTCGGTAATTTTCACATCTGTCAACACCTGCTTTCTTTGGGATTGGAATTATTATATTCTTCTTGAAGTCTGAGGGTATTTCGCCTGTCTCACACATCTTGCTCACCAGATGGTAGAGTTTTGTCAGGACTGGCTCTCCCAAGGCTGTCAGTAATTCTAATGGAATGTTGTCTACTCCGGGGGCCTTGTTTCGACTGAGGTCTTCTCAGTGCTCTGTCAAACTCTTCACGCAGTATCATATCTCCCATTTCATCTTCATCTACGTCCTCTTCCATTTCCATAATATTGTCCTCAAGTACATCGTCCTTGTATAGACACTCTATATATCCTTCCACCTTTCTGCCTTCCCTTCTTTGCTTAGAACTGGGTTTTCCTCAAAGCTCTTGATATTCAGGTACATATTCGAATTATTGACGTTGCCGGGCCACAAGTAAACGTAACAACGAGATAAGCCATTGCAAATGTGAAATTCTGGTACATCAATAGCCGGTGTAAACGCTACAATGTCGAACGCAAGCATGCAAACGTGCGTGAATTATGTTGTGCAGGTGCCGGATGTCAGTTTGTGGGAAGGAGTTCCACGCCTGTTGCACTTGGCCGGTCAGTGCATGGATGGTTAACGCTGTTTGTAGTTGACGCTGGAGTTGTCGTCGGATGATGTACCATATGTACTGAATTGTAAACAAAGCTGGGGATCGATCTGGCCAAGGCAACATGTCGACACTTGTGGAGCATATTGGGCTACAACAGCGGAATGTAGGCGAGCGTTATCCTGCTGGAAAACACCCTCTCGAATATTCTTCATGAATGCCAGCACACGAAGTCGAATCTCCAGACTGGCGTACAGAACTGCAGTCAGGGTGCGTGGGACAACCACGTGAGTATTCCTGCTGTTGTACGAAACAGCACCCCACACGATAACTCCATGAGTAGGTCCTGTGCGTCTAGCGCACAGACAGGCTGGGTGCAGTCCTCAGCTGGACTCCTAACCAACACACGGCCATCACTGGCACGAGGCAGAACCGGCTTTCATCGGAAAACAACAGGTATCCTCCCTGCCCTCCAATGAGCTCTCGCTTGACACCACTGAGGTCGCAAATGGCGGTGGTCTGAGGTCTTGCAAAAGAACTGCTTCTAAGTGTTGCGATCTTTTTCTGTCAGTGTATTTTGCGTATCAAATTGTTCACACCTGATTTACGTTATAGCACTATATGTGGTATAATAAGAAATCCATTAATATCAAGGTCATAACCAAATTTTACTATCACTTTGGATATGAAGACATTTCACAATTTTCTCAGATCTAGATATGAATGCTGTTTTACTGGCTGGTAGATGTTCACATGCAGAAAGTGATTCCGTGGCACTCGCGTGGAAAGGAACGTACTGAACTGTCAGTGACTCCGTAATGTCACAAACTACGAGCCGGGGCCCGCGAGAAATACCAACACCGACTCAAAGGAAGGCCTCGGCGCTTGTTGGTGACGTCACGTCAGCTAGGCACGGCGAACGCCAGGTCTGTTGCAGGCAGAAACGTCGGGGCGTGCTTATCACTATAAATCTCTTATTTTTGGACAAAATGTTTGGTATTGTTTTGGATTCTGCAGTTTTATTTGGACGAAAGATCGTAAAGCTACAAATGAAGATCATAGTTCTGTAATACTGAATCCTGTCGAAACAAACGTAGATCAATATGAGAAAATGCTTTGCCCCATTGCAAGCTTCGGAGATTTTACATTCAAGTAACTACACTCCCGGAAATGCAAAAACGAACACATTGAACCGGTGTGTCAGACCCACCATACTTGCTTCGGACACTGCGAGAGGGCTGTACAAGCAATGATCACACGCACGGCACAGCGGACACACCAGGAACCGCGGTGTTGGCCGTCGAATGGCGCTAGCTGCGCAGCATTTGTGCACCGCCGCCGTCAGTGTCAGCCAGTTTGCCGTGGCATACGGAGCTCCATCGCAGTCTTTAACACTGGTAGCATGCCGCGACAGCGTGGACGTGAACCGTATGTGCAGTTGACGGACTTTGAGCGAGGGCGTATAGTGGGCATGCGGGAGGCCGGGTGGACGTACCGCCGAATTGCTCAACACGTGGGGCGTGAGGTCTAAACAGTACATCGATGTTGTCGCCAGTGGTCGGCGGAAGGTGCACGTGCCCGTCGACCTGGGACCGGACCGCAGCGACGCACGGATGTACGCCAAGACCGTAGGATCCTACGCAGTGCCGTAGGGGACCGCACCGCCACTTCCCAGCAAATTAGGGACACTGTTGCTCCTGGGGTATCGGCGAGGACCATTCGCAACCGTCTCCATGAAGCTGGGCTAAGGTCCCACACAGCGTTAGGCCGTCTTCCGCTGACGCCCCAACATCGTGCAGCCCGCCTCCAGTGGTGTCGCGACAGGCGTGAATGGAGGGACGAATGGAGACGTGTCGTCTTCAGCGATGAGAGTCGCTTCTGCCTTGGTGCCAATGATGGTCGTATGCGTGTTTGGCGCCGTGTAGGTGAGCGCCACAATCAGGACTGCATACGACCGAGGCACACAGGGCCAACACCCGGCATCATGGTGTGGGGAGCGATCTCCTACACTGGCCGTACACCACTGGTGATCGTCGAGGGGACACTGAATAGTGCACGGTACATCCAAACCGTCATCGAACCCATCGTTCTACCATTCCTAGACCGGCAAGGAAACTTGCTGTTCCAACAGGACAATGCACGTCCGCATGTATCCCGTGCCACCCAACGTGCTCTAGAAGGTGTACGTCAACTACCCTGGCCAGCAAAATCTCCGGATCTGTCCCCCATTGAGCATGTTTGGGACTGGATGAAGCGTCTCTCACGCGGTCTGCACGTCCAGCACGAACGCTGGTCCAACTGGGGCGCCAGGTGGAAATGGCATGGCAAGCCGTTCCACAGGACTACATCCAGCATCTCTACCATCGTCTCCATTGGAGAATAGCAGCCTGCATTGCTGCGAAAGGTGGCTATACACTGTACTAGTGCCGACATTGTGCATGCTCTGTTGCCTGTGTCTATGTGCCTGTGGTTCTGTCAGTGTGATCATGTGATGTATCTGACCCCAGGAATGTGTCAATAAAGTTTCCCCTTCCTGGGACAATGAATTCACGGTGTTCTTATTTCAATTTCCAGGAGTGTATATTTACTCGATCCATTTTGTTATCGAAACTTTCCCCAGCACCCTTACAATGAACTCGTTTCTTTTATTTATTTATTTATTTATTTATTTTCGTTTGACATCGTCACTGGAAATGTGAACTAATTTACATGTGTAAATGTCCAACTGTTGCCAGTCATTAGATTACAGTCGTTTTCAACGAAAAGAATTCTAAACAGGAAACAAAATAGCTTCATACATCGAAAATACTGCTGAGCTTAAACTTTTTTAGACATGCACATTAGAAAAGGTAAATATTCCCCTCTTGCAACTGAAAGGAGTAACTTTCTAAGATAAAAAAATTTTATTTGATAAAACAAGTATCTCTCTTTTGCCTCTTCTTCTGTCCCCCACCCCCACCCCCAACGTGTACAATCGCAAGATATTTCATTAACATTCAGTGCTCCTCACCCCATAGTCAACCAAGATACCTAAAGAAGAGCACGAATATGTTCAGTTTCTTGTAAAAGCAACGCAGTACAAACGTAACTTCCTCAGATTTACAAATAAGGTAAAGAAGCACGAATTCTGTTGCTGCTGGACCATGAAGTTGTTTTTGTGTGTCAATCGTCAAAACAGGTGGAAATTTACGTTCAGGAGTCCACTATTTGTTAAGAAGTGTAATGAATTGCACAAGTAACTGATTGCAGAAATCTCTCAGAACAATGTGTGTTGGTCAACTACCGCCAATAGTTTCACATTTTCCTGTGTCAGGGAGGGAGACACCACCACTATGGGTATGCCTGCAACAGACCTGGCGTTCGCCGTGCCTAGCTGACGTGACGTCACCAACAAGCGCCCAGGCGTTCCTTTGAGTCGGTGTTGGAAATACGGGCCCTGCAACAAACTTGTGACGTCACAGTAGTCACCTGTCTGCCACACTTTGCCAACGCTCGGCCCGGGCAGCGCCCACAGGAAATCAGTACGTAATATAAAAGTTAGTCGCTAAAAGTCTTCACTTTGTCCTGTGCTGTCGACAGCTTGCATGCACTTCAATGCGCATCTAAGAATTATTAAACTCGTCTGAAATACACTGGTGTCCAAAATTAAGACAGAAAACGGTAATTTTGTAAGGCCGCGTTTATTTTGCCACAAAACAGTATAAACAGGTGACAGTACAAGTAAAGTAGAAGCAATCTAAAGAATACAGAGCATAAACAACTGCAATACCCATAACTGTAGACAAAAATGTTCTTCGTTTTTAGCAACATAACGGAAAACCGTGTTTAGTAACTGCTTTAGTGGCACTATCATCGATAACATCACCACTGTTGTTATGCAGTGGAGGTACTGATTGCATCTTGCCACTAGTGTACTTTACATATGACCAGAATCTCTTTGATGTCTTGGGCATCAAATTCGCCTGATCTCAGCCCGATGGAACACATCTTCTGGCACCAGCCCACAAACCATGGGCCGGTAATTTACGCGAACTGCGTAAGCTGGTCGTAGACATCTGTTACGACGTACGTCCAGAAACATACAAAGGAGTTGTCGAATTCATGCTGTATCGCGTTCCGAAGGCGCACCAAGATGCTACTAATCAGGTGGCCACAATGTTTTGGCTCTTCAGGGCATGTTGGGCAAATTCAGCACCCACTAACACTGCAGCACTGCCACAGTGGGCCTTTACAGGCGTTTGGAAGATGGGATAGAAGTCTAAACCTTACTGTCCAATCGATGACGAGGTTAAGTCACATTTCGAGAGTGCAGCGTGATTGTATGGTAAGGTAGGCATTAAAATAAGTATAAACCACTAATCTGATAACATATTTTCATGCGTTTTATTATTTCTTACCTATACTGATTTCGAACATCTAATGTCGAACAAAGTGTCTGAAACCAGTACCAGCAAGAGACAATAAAATTTTTAAAAAATATATCATCAATTTATTGGTTGGTAACAGTTTTAAAGCGTGTACTTATTCCCAGCTCTAGCTCGAATTGGATTCACAGGGGAAGGTAATCGGTCATGTTCATTTCGTAGCAACCATTCCAGTATCTGCTCAGTTGATTTGGAAAAACCACGGCAAACCAAAATCTGTATGACCAGACGGGAATTTGAGTCCTACTCTTCGTAAATGCTAGTACAGTGTTCTAAGCCCTGCAGCATCTCTGTCGCTTCATATTTGTATGAGTTTGTATTTTCAGTAAGTTACATGATCAGCATTAAGTTGCATATACCCAGAACGATTGGGTTTGCAGTGATATTTTCATGAACAGGGACAAGAAGGTTTTACTTCACAAACAGGATACTACCCTCTCCCCAGTTAGATCCTTACAGTCAGAGAACTTATCTATATATGCAGCCAAATCTATGTTCCCTGTGAAGTGCATGGTAGAGGGTACAACCCACAGTACCGCATTTAGGGTATAGTAGCATTCCAGTGGCACGTGGGGCGCTGTAATTACTCTAATACCATCTTCGCGGTTCACACATGGCGATATGTATTTGCTGTAACATCTTCCCAGAGTCCTCTACTAGAAGCATCCGGAAGGAGAGGAGGAAACGAAATCAAGTTTCACGCTTGAGAGGATACGTAATGTTATATCAGAGACTACAAAATGGAGTCAAATTTACAAATAATCGCCTGTCACAATGACGTTGCACCCACTCTGGGGTGGATGTATGCGCTGATTTCTTGAGAAAGGGTACCATAAAGCCGTCGTAACCTATCCTGAGGGAAGCTGCTCAACACCTGTTGTAGCTGGTCCTTTATGTACATAAAAAAGACTGCTTACATTGTGCTAGTCCCCCCTCTTCTGGAGTAATGCTGTGCGGTCTGGGATCCACTTGACATAGGATTGACGGAGGACACCGAAGAAATTGAAAGGGCAGCTTGCTTTGTATTATCGCGAAAAATGGGAGAGAAAGCACGGATATGATACACGAATCGGGGTGGCAGTCATTAGGGACTTCTCATGAAATTTCAACTTCCAACTTTCTCCCCAGACTGCAAATATTTTGTTGGCACTCACCTACATAGCGAGAAATGATCAACATTATAAAATAAGAGAAATCAGTTACCAAGTCTGGGAACAATACTAAACATGAACACCACCAAAGCACTCTGGTGGCCATTCTACCTGCCGCAGAGAGAAGTGTACGTGTACGTAGCTACATTGACATTCGCCCACGTCTTCTGCATGCATCACTTGTTTTGTCAAGCAGTGTCTGTGATCATTCGTGCTGTTTTACTTTGAGCAGATTAAAAATCTCCTGGTTGTCCTATTTCAGCAGTGTTCTAGGATGCATCGCACTAGGGTTTTGTATGCAATCCCATTGTAGGCCGACGGCACTTGCCCAGTATCCTACCAATGAACTTAAGTCTACAGCTTGCTTTACCTATAACTGAGCCTATGTGATCACTCCATATCATATCCCCTAAAACTGTTGCATCCAAATGTTTGTGCAAGTTGACTAATACCAGTTGTGGTTCATTGACTCATTCATATTGTAGTCATAGGATACTACATTGAGGTACCCAGGAAGAGGCCTTTATTTTAAATTCAGGTTTGAAACGGGAGACATTTTTTATTCATGTCTGGTTTGTACACTTGGCGCCCTTTGCCCTCTTTTTAGTGGTACCTCAGGATAATGCTACACCGTTTAACTCCGCACGAAAGTTCTCAAATGCATGCTGTAACTCCAGTACAATGAGTGAATGATATGTCTCGTAGAGTAACTAGAACTGCAAACGCTAAACACAGCCTTAGGGGGAGATGTTCCCAAGGCCAAATAATCAGCCCTGGATAGAACCATCAGAAGATATAACCTCTCATCATTGTGGAAACCAGGAAGTCTGAGAAATCTCTTAGACAGCAGGCAAGAACAAGATCCAAAGAAAATCTCCAAAAATGGGGATTACCGGTACTATCGAACCTTTGCAACTGTGATGAGGTTTGGACAATGCAATAGCACTCCGTCTTCGGAGTGCCCATCGGTACCATCCGACCGCCGTGTCATCCTCAAGTGAGAATGCGTATACGAGAGGCGTGTGGCCAGCACACCGCTCTCCCAGTCGTTATGATGGTTTTCTTTGACTGGAGCCGCTACTGTTCGGTCGAGTAGCTTCTCAATTGACATCAGGAGGCTAAGTGCGGCCCGAAAAACGGCAACAGCGCATGACAGCCCGGATGGTCACCCATCCAAGTGCCGGCCACGCCTGACATCGCTTAACTTCGGTGATCTGACGGGAACCGGTGTATCCACTGCGGCAAGGCAGTTGCCCTGGACAATGCAATGTAAGTATTTTGCCCTGACTGCCCCACTCAGGACCTCATCTCAGCTGTTGAGGTCATTCACATCTGGGCTAAACTGCTGTTAACTACGATTTGGTATATATTTACTTCCTTTTTCTGTTGTTTTCTATACTTTTATAGGGTTCAAAAATGGTTCAAATGGCTCTGAGCACTATGGGATTTAACAGCTGAGGTCATCAGTGCCCTAGAACTTAAAACTACTTAAACCTAACTAACCTAAGGACATCACACACATCCATGCCCGAGGCAGGATTCGAACCTGCGACCGTAGCGGTCGCGCGGTTCCAGACTGAAGCGCCTAGAACCGCTCGGCCACTGCGGCCGGCACTGTTATAGGGCCTATAGGTGTGCTGGTCTGTTCTATTTCCATAACTTGTGCTCGTATTTTTCATTTTGATTTGTAATCTCCTGCTTCTTACACAGATAAATCAAAGCCTTGTTGCAACTGACTTTAATTACAGGGTTTTGCACCATAACGATTAACAACAGCTGCGCGGATGTCACAGCAGCTGTACATCAGCTACAGTTTCTGACGTCATCTACTGTATTTCTGACAACCACAAGTACATTATCGCTACCAAAAGTAGGATTATTACAAACCATGGGACCCGCGCGAAAGTTTCGTATTTTTATAGTTTTAAGTAATGACATCGTTTGGAATAAGTTAGTCGCTGAGAAAAGTGAGCTGTCGAAATGAAGAGAAAACATCTCGAAAAATGGACCGAACAACGCGAAATAATAATCATGAATGTATGATACATCCTTGTATATACATTTCTGTGTATACAATTGTGAACAAAATTCTTTATAGAGCATTACAATACCTCGATGTAAACGATATTTGGCGTAAGAAAGTAATCTTCTGTACTTTTTGTTTTCTTTAAGGAATACAAAAATGTTAGTAGTTTTAGTTATCCTTGACATAGCTAAGACGAGATTTGGTAAATACAGACCTGCTCTTGGAAACGTTTGTCCTGCGAATTGTTTACAGTGATCGCAAATGCAGTTTCAGTATGCACCTGTGTCCTTGTCAATTGAAAACGCATGTTTGGATCAGAAGGTATTAATTTTATCCGTGGTATTGCAACAGTTTTCTCGGTGTCAATCTCCTGAGCATTAATTGTAAATTTATTGGGTTTTGTAACAATCATGTGCGCTCCATTGAGGCTTGTACGAGCTTGTACGACGGGCAGAGACAACGGATTACCGCAGTGACCAAGGTTATTATCTATGACAATTCTGTACACAAATTATCCAGTAAATAAGTAATTTAAAACAAATAAAATTGTATTTGTAATAAGATAACACGAAAAGGGAGTATCTTATCCGTGATTAATGACTTAGCTTCGTAAAATATAGGTATGAAGCTGGGCATACATGTTGCCCTTTTGCTTATGATAGTTATAAGTCTCTTTTTATGTTAAAATTTTCCACAAATAATAAGTTTTAGCGCAAAATCAATATGTAATGTCAGAAACCGCTTAAGAAGCCTTTCTAACGATATCTCATTCATCCCTGACGATTAGTATGTGTTGGGAAAAAGGGATGTTGACTTGAGAAACAGTATATATGATGACTGAATCATTTTCACCATCGCACCATAGGTGTAATTTTGATCCAATACTGTGGTGCTGTGCAGGTGCACCGAGATAACAACTATAGCAATTTATGTTTTCTCACATCAGAGGCCAGCAGTTAATTAAGTTGGCTCTGTCAGTGGTCGTCAAACTGCGACCGGAATCAAATCTTAGTGTGGCCCGAGGTTATCAGCTGTATTTTATAACAATATGCGTCTAGCAAGTAACAGCCGAATCCAAAAATGTCAACTAATATTAACAGCTCTTGAGTTTAGTTTTCCTGCTCACTAAGGAACAAAAATATTTGCAACGACAATAATATTTTAAGATGGGCTTAATTTTATTTGACGTTGGTGAATACAGCAGTGAGGTAGATGAATTTGGCCATGAGCTAGGTAGGTGGAGTCGGCCGCTTACCACAGCGGCAAAGGGATAGACAGCGTGGCCACTGTGGGTTTAGGGGTGCGAGTGGTGCATGTTTTATTGTTTGTGTTTCAGTACTGACAACTCACGAGCGTGTGTGCACGATTCGCATCGATCTACTGCTATGGAAAAATTTCAGACAGAAGTAATATGAATACGTGAATGGGCATTACAGAAAGGCTAATCTTCAAATGCAGTAGGTATGCAAGAAATGTGACATTAACCTAAGTCTATTTTAATACCAAACAAAGAGCATGAGAAAAATTAGATTCAAAACATTACTTAACATTTGTGGTCGTGTCTCATATTAAATAATGCATTTAATAATAAGTACAATTACTGTTATTAATCAATTAGTCATCTGCTTACGCAGTCAACACAACGGGTCCCATCGTAAGGCAATTACACTACCACAGCTTTGGATTCGCTGAGGGAAGCAGTAATATGGAGCAGACAACACTCAACACGAAGTGTTCCGAATAGTGTTGATTCTTAACGACCAGTAAATGAAGGCTGGCGGTCAACATATCGCATCCTTAATATAGCTAGTCTGTTGGGGACTCGTAACATACTAATTTATGTAGTTACCAATTAATAATAAGATCAGTATATATGCAGTCCGAAGTGCCATCCAAGAATGTTAGTATTGGCTCCTGTGCAGAAAAAGTTTTAGGACCACTTCTCTAGACACTGAGAAAACTTAGTGTATTTGAATTTCATTCGCATCAGGTTGTACCTGCAATGCAACGACGATACAGAAAAAGTTTTCACAAAGACGAACTGAGTACCGAGTAAACGCCGCATAATGCCTCTGTGAGGGGCAAGCAACAGGTCGCTGAACAGTGAACAGGCCAGTCTGGGATGCCAACATCTGGAATGCTGCAATATCGACTCACACGTCAGCTCGAGACCAACTTGTGGATTTCATCTACTAACAAGATGGTGCTCCGCCTCACCTCTGTCTCAGCGTTCGTGAATTCTTAAACACGACACGGAAAACGGCGAGTCGGTCAGGGGGAAACATTAAAATCCGTCCTTGGTGACTTTAATGTCTGTTAGATACACAAACAAGTCTCACACTAAAACGTGAAGCTCAAGTAACAAAAACAGTTATGTAAGTACCGGCCGTGACAGCCTTCACTGTTTAAAATTTATGTCAAGGCCTCCACATTCGTCCGTCTTTAGGGGAGTACGTACACGCTCTACTGACAGCGTTAAAATTGCAATATTTATGACCCATTAACTAAGAAACTGTGACAGATAGAGACCTGAAACATTTACCAACTATTGTACAACTACTTTTTCGGTTATTGAACCAGATTCAGAACATACAGATGAATATTCAATTAGTTACAATTTTTTAAAATTATGTTCATTTTTTTAAACTTCTCTTTTGCTTTCACTAAATGCAAAACTTGTTAGCTATAGATGTATTTTGCTGACTCATTAGCTACAATGTGCTGAGAGCTAACAACATGTAAAATTAGGTATAGATGTCTGCAAGAGTTCCTGAGATAATGGGAGCAGTGGTGTACTGGGACTCCTGGCGTAATTTTGATACCAAATTGATATCAAATCGATGTGTAAATTAACTAAATGGATAAATTATTTACCCCCACCCCACACTGTCACCCTCACCTCCGGATGGCATAATGTGTTTTCCTCAGCTATTACATGGCCCCCCCCTCTCCTCACCCCCCCCCCACCCCTATTGGTGGGGACTTCGAATATTGGCGGGAATTTCTTTGTCCCAGGGCTCTGCTGACGTCCTACCCCATCCTCCCCACCCGAGAATTTGGGGGAAATTAAAAATGGCGGTGTCCTTTCGGGGACTCAAACTGTGGTCCTTCTGGACAGAAAGGCAAAGTGAATCCCCCATCACATGGAAACTGAACAGATGCGGGATAGAAAGATTAGGTTAGTGTGCTTTATTTATTTTGGTTGGGAAACTGAAGGAAAGATGGGTACTAATTACATAATTAATCATAAAAATCTGTCCTAATTCCACAACTGTATGCATCATGCTACACAAGTAGTACCTAAAATCGCAATACAGATCAAAAATCGAGAATGTCATACAAATGGTGATATCCCAATGAGAAAAAGTTTTACGATACGATTTGAAAATAGTGGCAGACATACTCAAACTCTACTCTTCACCCATAAGCTGGCAGGAAAAAGGCTGGGGTGTAAGGTACTATCTTTATTTTCTTTTGGCAGGAAATATGTTTTAACTGAGGAGATGCTGGTGTTGTAAACAGAGGGGTTTAATAAGTATATTACCTGTAAGCATAGAGCTGAGGACTGTATCCAACACTGTTCAGTTCGCTGCAGACGCTTCACCCTGCTACCCAGGTAATCGAAGCCAATACATGCTACTGCAACTCATAGAAAAAGCTTCACTGCTCTAATTACACATCGAAATTGTCGCGAAAAAAAGCAGCACTTGTAATGAACGGATCATAATGTAATACATGTACTGGGGAAAATCGTCGTTCTAAAAATTGCAGCCACCTCAGTGTCAGCCTTGAAAACTGCACTGTAACAATTATATTTAACGTCAACGCATCCCTTATAATCGAGCATCTATTAAAATGGAAAACACATGCGCAACGGCAACGGCAATAAATCTCCTGTTTCCACGAA
Source organism: Schistocerca serialis cubense (assembly GCF_023864345.2). Taxonomy (NCBI): domain Eukaryota; kingdom Metazoa; phylum Arthropoda; class Insecta; order Orthoptera; family Acrididae; genus Schistocerca; species Schistocerca serialis. The sequence goes on from NC_064639.1 coordinate 706,582,039, forward strand.
AACAAAAGCAGACCATTTTCTTTTAGTTTTGTGACCAAAGACGATATAGTTTTTACATTTGACTGCAAGGTACATTTCGCATCTCATTTTGCGACATCCAATGAAATGCACTGCCACCGATTACAGATGAACAAAATTTAGAGATCAGGTTATACACCCCCTAAAATTTGGGGGAAAACTTCCACTATTTTGCTGTGAAAACTACCAATCACCACAGAATGTTCTCCTTGTTTCGAAACTGTCATTGGAGTAAAGAAAACGCGAGAATTTAAACTCCAAAGCTTGATAAACAAATCACACGCCCTGAGAGCGTCTCTCACGTTCAAATCAGTGTCTGTAAATAAAATGTCATGCACATGTGTATTACAAGTATTTCAGACACGTGAAATAACATTAGAGAATACAATCATTCACGCATTTTCTCACATGTCGGAAAAACACAATCATTTTACGTTTGACATCAACAAATTACAATTCAAGAGGACATTCCTGTTTTGTACACTATGGGAGGTTCTGTTTTACCAATGCGAAGGTATATTACGTTTACGAAACAAATCGTGAAAGCCTGTCTTGTAACAAAACCTCCTATAAAGATCTTATTGCGTCTCTCTCTCTCTCTCTCTCTCTCTCTCTCTCTCTCTCTCTCTCTCTCTCTCTTCCGTTGCATCGAAATGAAATACCGTGTGCGGGCTTACATTTGACAGTTTTTATCCTGATCCATAACTCCCCTGTACCGAGCTGCAGGTAAAATTTCTATCATACATCAGGCATTCAGACGCAATAGCAGCAGAGTCCTGCGTTATAGTTCCGTAAGCTCTTTCATCATCATAGCCTGTTTCACACAATCTATTCACATGTTTAGTTTCCACAATGAGCTATAATTCAAGTGGTGTCTACTTTATAATTAGAGGTTATAAAGTATGAAATAACACAGAACTTGCGGTTGCACCTATTTTTAAGTACGCAAATGTGACGATAATTAAAAAAAAACAGTCGTGGTTTTACGGGAATAGATACAGCTTATTTGTATTAGTTTTACGAGCAAAATCGGTATAGTTTTGAGAGAACCATCTGCATCCAAACTTTAACCTGTTATACCATCCCATGTAATAGTACCCCCTATAATATTTTACCACGTCTGTCTCTCTCTCTCTCTTCTGATACATCGAAAAATAAATACCATTTGCATGTTGATATTGAGCGTATTACATATAGATGTATCACTCCATTGGAGCAGGTACGCAGTGCTCAAAGTCGCACAGATCTGTGAAAAGTATTGGCAGCTGTACTGGAGGAAGACCATATCCAACAAACTATCAGTGACAAGAGAGGGTTTCTGTATTGTTCCTTCATAAGCAGTTTAATATATTGTTTTTTGGCTGTAACACATCCAAGCAGTGTATGACTACAGCTTTGTACACTGCCATAATCTTTGTTTTTCTTCCATAACTTCAAGGTCTGTGTCAGGTGCTAAATCGACATTAATACATTTCGGTCCATTGGTTCTCAAAGAATGTTGAACATCACATGGTGTAAACTATGCAGCACCCACAACACACAGGTCAGTAGAAAAAAAACACAGAGGTGATGTTTCGCACTGACAAAAATATGGAAGACATCGTAACATATGGACCCTGGAAGAGTTTGCGGCATTGTAGAGCATTTCCAACGGCTATCCAAAGGTGCAGACCTATACATTTAATCTCATTTTTCACAGTGACGGGGCAGCGTATGTCCCCATGTTTCATTTCGAAGAGCATTGTTTCGTCACTTCACAGTCGTGTACATGATCACTGTTCCAGTATTGACCATCGCCAGAAGGTGCTGTTCACAACAAGCACGAGTATGTAGAAATAAAAAGAAGTACTGTTATCTTACTGGTGACAAAAAACAAAACATGAAGATAGCGTCACAGCATATGGAAATAGGATGAGGCGGTGGCACTGAGGAATGCTTTCAAATAACTGTCTGAAGGTGATGACCTCTAAATTTAATCCCATGCTCTCCAGTGACAAGTAGCAGATATCCAGTGTTCCGCCAAGGCTCTCTCTACCTCAACCACGTGATTTCAGTCAATCATTATGTGGTAATCAACAGCGTACCAGTGGATGGATGGGATGGGAAAGACAACACTGATATGAGACAACGTACTGTAATACGCACTGCAGTTGACAGCATGATCAATTTTAGCAATTTTACCATTTGTTCTGTAATTTCAACACCAGCCAGTGACACAGCAAAATCATTCCCAATTTTTGTATCATTGCTGAATCACTCCGCCACTACTTTGCAAGTACCATTCAATAGATTGAAAATGCAGACAGATGACTATGCAGTCGTTCATTTGGGCATATACATCAACATAAACTAGTTGTTACATGATTTCAACATCAGCCAATGACACGGCAGAATCCTTCCCAATTTCTGTATCATCGCTAAATCAGCCCTCTAGTACTTTGCAGATACAATATACACTCCTGGAAATGGAAAAAAGAACACATTCACACCGGTGTGTCAGACCCACCATACTTGCTCCGGACACTGCGAGAGGGCTGTACAAGCAATGATCACACGCACGGCACAGCGGACACACCAGGAACCGCGGTGTTGGCCGTCGAATGGCGCTAGCCGCGCAGCATTTGTGCACCACCGCCGTCAGTGTCAGCCAGTTTGCCGTGGCATACGGAGCTCCATCGCAGTCTTTAACACTGGTAGCATGCCACGACAGCGTGGACGTGAACCGTATGTGCAGTTGACGGACTTTGAGCGAGGGCGTATAGTGGGCATGCGGGAGGCCGGGTGGACGTACCGCCGAATTGCTCAACACGTGGGGCGTGAGGTCTCCACAGTACATCGATGTTGTCGCCAGTGGTCGGCGGAAGGTGCACGTGCCCATCGACCTGGGACCGGACCGCAGCGACTCACGGATGCACGCCAAGACCGTAGGATCCTACGCAGTGCCGTAGGGGACCGCACCACCACTTCCCAGCAAATTAGGGACACTGTTGCTCCTGGGGTATCGGCGAGGACCATTCGCAACCGTCTCCATGAAGCTGGGCTACGGTCCCGCACAGCGTTAGGCCGTCTTCCGCTGACGCCCCAACATCGTGCAGCCCGCCTCCAGTGGTGTCGCGACAGGCGTGAATGGAGGGACGAATGGACGCGTGTCGTCTTCAGCGATGAGAGTCGCTTCTGCCTTGGTGCCAATGATGGTCGTATGCGTGTTTGGCGCCGTGCAGGTGAGCGCCACAATCAGGACTGCATACGACCGAGGCACACAGGGCCAACACCCGGCATCATGGTGTGGGGAGCGATCTCCTACACTGGCCGTACACCACTGGTTATCGTCGAGGGGACACTGAATAGTGCACGGAACATCCAAACCGTCATCGAACCCATCGTTCTACCATTCCTATACCGGCAAGGGAACTTGCTGTTCCAACAGGACAATGCACGTCCGCATGTATCCCGTGCCACCCAACGTGCTCTAGAAGGTGTAAGTCAACTACCCTGGCCAGCAAGATCTCCAGATCTGTCCCCCATTGAGCATGTTTGGGACTGGATGAAGCGTCGTCTCACGCGGTCTGCACGTCCAGCACCAACGCTGGTCCAACTGAGGCGCGCAGGTGGAAATGGCATGGCAAGCCGTTCCACAGGACTACATCCAGCATCTCTACGATCGTCTCCATGGGAGAATAGCAGCCTGCATTGCTGCGAAAGGTGGATATACACTGTACTAGTGCCGACATTGTGCATGCTCTGTTGCCTGTGTCTATGTGCCTGTGGTTCTGTCAGTGTGATCATGTGATGTATCTGACCCCAGGAATGTGTCAATAAAGTTTCCCCTTCCTGGGACAATGAATTCACGGTGTTCTTATTTCAATTTCCAGGAGTGTACTAGATTGCAAATGCAGATAGATGACTGTGCAGTACGTCCACTTGGCCATATACACCAAAGTATACCACAAAATGTCCTATTTCGATGCAATTAGATCATCTATGTATTTCCAGCGCATTGATCATAGTGCAGAATTTATGGTAGAATTTATGGTTACGACTGGCCATCTTTCCTGTATGGATGGGTGTCACAGAGTATATTGGTATAATCGTAAATTTCTATGTGTGGATGGGCGTGACAGAGTATTCTCGCATTCGTAGGATGAAGTCGGAGATTGACAAATCCCTCCCACATTGACCTTAACCAGTCCTCCCTGCAACACCAATCTTATCCATGGCACCCACTCAAATGCACAAGCTTTCTCCAGATATACACATGTCGAGTTGGGTAGCACCTCTTATCAGTGTATAGTAGACATGAGAGTTTTGCAGTGATGTAACAGATGGTTAAGAAGAAATTTGTGGTTTATACACCATGGCGGTCCAGAGGGATGGAGTTTGAAACATTTCACGCAAATCAACTGTGCTGTCAATTCTGAAGCATTATTCCACTGTCTGGAGTAAGTACCAGGAAGGTACCAACATGAGAGAAATGACTGTAGGGCATAAACACACATTCCTATGGTTACAAAGTTCTGCACCTAAAAATGCTACATTGTTAAAGCCATATGGTTTCCAAAGTATTAGTCGTATGGAATTCGAGGCTCTTAATACTCGAATGCAGGATATATTTGTCCAACATCAGATATACAACCATCCCACAAGTTTTCTTCCCCTATCACTACGGTGACAAACTTTAAAATGATAAAACTACTTCCTTCTACTCTATTCTGATGTCCTAGGAAGGCATCATCACTGTATACCCCTGCTCAAAGTCAGGAAACTGCTGTTCAGTCTCTTAGGAAATTAATGGATTTTATACGTTAATTAGGTCGGAAACGCATGTATCCTCAATCACACTTAGTGCATCAGTCGTGCTTATCATTAGTAGTAGTAGTATCAGTTTTCATGGGTGGAGCTCAATCTCACTAGGAACCAAACCGACGAAAAGGAGACATGAATATTTTCGATAGCTGATACACTGAGGTGCCATCAGCGTTCTGCTGCACAAAATGCACACAAAGAAGCAGAAACTTCTTACGAGGGAGTAAGCACCACGATTAGTAGCTAAAGGAGATGGAACAGTGTTACTGCTGTGCACAGTAGCATCACCGCAGCTCTTGTAATATTCCTCTTGCACAAAGAAGTTCTGGTCTGGTGTAAGGTAGTTCCGCTTATGTGTAGGTTAATATAGCAATTTCCTCCTAAAACCACATGTCTCAGGTGCATCCCCCCGTCACACTAATAACGATGATACATTATGTGATCGAAGGTATCCGGACACCTGGCTGAAAATGACTTACAAGTTCGTGGCGCCCTCCATCGGTAATGCTGGAATTCAATATGGTGTTGGCCCACCCTTACCCTTGATGACAGCTTCCACTCCCACAGGCATACGTTCAGTCAGGTGCTGGAAAGTTTCTTGGGAAATGGCAGCCCATTCTTCTCCACAGAGTGTTGCACTGAGAAGAGGTATCGATGTAGGTTGGTGAGGCCTGGAGCGAGTCGGCGTTCCAAAACATCCCAAAGGTGTTCTATAGGATTCACGTCAGGGCTCCGTGCAGGCCAGTCAATTACAGGGATGTTACTGTCGTGTAACCACTCCACCAGAGGCCGTGCATTATGAACAGGTGCTCGAACGTGTTGAAAGATGCAGTTGTCATCCCCGAATTGCTCTTCAACAGTGGGAAACAAGAAGGTGCTTAAAACACAAATGTAGCCCTGTTACTGTGATAGTTCCACGTAAAACAACAAGGAGTGAAAGTCCCTTCTATGAAAAACACTATCACACCATATCACCGCCGCCCCTGAATTTTATTGTTGGCACTACACACCCTGGCAGATGACGTTCACCAAGCATTCGCCGTACCCACACCCTGCAATCGGATCGCCATTTTGTGTATCGTGATTCGCCACTCCACTCAACGTTACTCCACTGTTCAGCTTGTCCAATGTTTACACTCCTTACACCAAGCGAGGCGTCGTTTGGCATTTACTGGCGTGATGTATGGCTTATGAGCAGCCGCTCGACCATGAAATCCAAGTTTTCTCACTTCCCGCATAATTGTTATAGTACTTGCAATGGATCCTGATGCAGTTTGGGATTCCCGTGTGATGGTCTGGACAGATGTCTGCCTATTACACATTACGACCCTCTTCAACTGTCGGCAGTCTCTCTCAGTCAACAGATGAGGTCGGCCTGTTCGCTTTTGTGCTGTACGTGTCCCTTCACGTTTCCACTTCACCGTCACATCGGAAATAGTGGACCTAGGGATATTTAGGAGTGTGGAAATCCCACGTACAGACGTATGACACAAGTGACACCCAATCACCTGATCGCGTTCGAAATCCATGAGTTCTGGAGAACGCCCCTTTCTGCTATCACAATGTCTAACTACTGAGGTCGCTGATATGGAGTACCTGGCAGTAGGTGACAGCACAATGCACCTAATATGAAAAACGTATGTTTTTGGGGGTGTCCGGAAACTTTAGATCACACCGTGTACATATGACATCTATCCACTCTCCTACAGAACACTCTAGGGAATGGCTTAAGTCTGATAAACGCAGTGAGTCTTTTCCTTAATACTTACGGAATAGCGTTGTTTGTAAGAACCAACCGTAATTCGGTAGTATCTATACTCGACCGCATCTGAGAGAACACAGTTATGGACTGAGATATATACGTTTTGCCTGCTTTAATATGAGGCCCCTGTGTAATACTTATGTTGCCTCTGTTGAAGTATGTGTTATGAAAAACCCACCTAGTTTACAGGCTGCATTCAGTTTTACTGAATGCAGCTAGAGCATAATTTTTAAACTTTTCTTCGTCTTGAGTGTCTGCGCTCCTCCAGCCACAACAGCTCCCCCCATTTCGTTGTACTTTTTCTATAATTTTATGTATTCTCAGTCAGTTTACGTAATTTTGGAAGTTTTCTCGCGATTCGACATATTTCGTCGTATTTCCTTCATTTTTAGGTATTTACATCACTTTGTCGTAATTACACCAAGTTTTCCTCAATTATTACCGATTTTATGTCATTTTTTATATTTTTCCGTACATTTGTTGGCATATTGCTAGCATACCCATGCATTGTTTGATTTTATACAAGGATATTTGCGTATCCTATACGCCAGCCTACTAAAAAAATCCTGAGAATTCCCCCTTCCCGATGATCTACATGCAAGCATTTTGGATAGGAAAATCATGAAAAGTATAGTAGCATTCGCCTCATACCTAGGTGAGACACAATGAACGGTGCAGATTGGAAACTCGTAGTCTGGAAACAAATCCGTGTGCTGCTACAACACATTACAGAGCTCGTCTGCAGACTCATGTAGCGATGCACTTGATGGAAACTCAAAGTCTGATACAGTTCTACACATTCATCTGACATCGGCTCTACTGAGTAAGGATATGAAACAGGGAGTTGACTTGTGTACTGAGATGATTTCTGATTTTTTTTTTCCTGTGTGTATATGCTCTTAATGTTTACCAGATGAGCTTCGCTACTTTTTGTTTACATCTTCAAACTCTGATACATCCCCATAACCATGTCAGAATATCTATAAACCGTAGATTTTGGGTATTTTTTTATCCTAGTAATAAGTTATTCGTTAGCTGACAATACGCTGACTGCACTTAGCATCCTGGAACGTGAGTGTTTCCCCTCTCCGTAACTACAGAGCACGCACTTCCAGCAACGAAATTTATAGACGACGTGTTAGCAAGTTATGCATTCGAACCGCAACCATCCACTGCTGATAGCTCTACACACATACGTATAGAGACTATGCATAAATATTACCAATTGCGACGTCTCGATTTCAACCACTTGTACGTTATTTTCGACGGTGGTACAGTCGGACAAATAGTGAGAAACTCATCACAAAACGATTCTGTAGGGGATTAAAGCACGTTTAAATTCATCCTGCTGAAGAGCATAACATCTTTAGTGTAAGTTGTATCACCGATATTCCGTAACAATATTCTGCTGCCCCTATCACACCTCCACACCTCCTTTTATACTCTTAAAGATCCACGATGACAGTACATAATCATCGGAATCCCATTATTTTGTGTGCTACATGTCCATTGGATGGAGGTAGGCAGTCCTTCGTGAATATTATTCTTCTATACGGTACCGAACAGGATATTAGTCTGGCGGTGTAGCACTGTACTCTCATGCACCCAGTCACTCACAACCAAATATTCTACAGATGCAGTGCATTTGCTCTCTTTTCTGTTAGTCGATGTCTATGCAAGTGTCACGGATGACTGCCAGAAACGACACCGAGTCCTCTTGCTGGTGGATCCACCTTCAAACCCCATCCCAGATATACCGCATTCCAGACCATCCTCTAGACACCGTTCCACCGATCCACCAGCGGGAGGACTAGGTCTGGTTTATTCAAACCATCTGCAACACATGTACGGACTTAGACACAACTCTACATAGCTGTTCGAAACGCTCTACAATGGCGCAAACTCTTCCAGGTTCCATATGTTGCGATGTCTTCCACATGTTTGTCAGTGCGAAACATCACCTCTGTGTTTTATTTCTACTGTCCTGTGTGTTGTGGGAGCTGCATAGTTTACACCATGCAACGTTCAGCTTTCTATGAGAGCCAATGGATCGAAATGTATTAATGTCGGCTTAGCACCTGACATAGACCTCGATGTCATGGTAGAGAAACAAAGATTACGGTGGCGTAGAAAGCTGTAGTCATACAGTGATTATATGTGTAACAGCCGAAAAAAGAAAACAATGTATAAACAGTTTATTAAGAAACAACACAGAAACCCTCTCTTGTCACTGATAGTTTGTTAGATATGGTCTTCCTCCAATAGTCCGCCTCCGTAGCTCAGCGGTTGCGCTACCGCGTACTACGTTAGGGGGCCCGGATTCGCTTCCCGGCAGGGGACTGGGTGTTGTGTGCCCTTCATCATCACTGATACGCAAGTCCCCGAAGTGGCGTCAACTAAATAGACTTGCAATACGGCGGCCGAATCCCGACGGGGATATCCCGGCCAACAAATGCCATACGATCATTTTATTTTTCCTCCTCCAGCACAGTCGTCAATACTTTACGCAGATCTGTGCAAGCGACTTTGAGCACTGAGTATCTACTCCAATGGAGCGATACATGTATATGTAATATGCTCGATGTCAAGATGGAGATGGTATTTGTTTATCGATATATCGGAAGAGAGAGAGAGAGAGAGAGAGATGTGGTAAAACTTTATAGGAGATTCTATTACAAGGGGTGGTACAACTGTGTAAGTTGGATGCAAATACTTCTCTCAAAACTATACCGACATTGCCCATGAATCTAAACAAATCGACTGTATCTATTCTCGTGGAATCATGACTGTTTTTATTATTATCGCCACGTTTGCGAGTTTAAAAATAGGTGTTACCGCAAGTTCTGTGTTATTTCATACTTCATAGCCTCTAATTATAAAGTAGACACAATTTGAATTATACCTCGTTGTGGAAACTAGGAATGACAAGTGATTTTTCTCGACATGTGAATAGATTGTGTGAAACAGGCTGTGATTATTACATTGCTTACAAAACTTTAGCGCAAGAATTGGCTGCTTTTGCGATTGAATGTCTGATGTATGATGGAAATTTTATATGCATCTCGGTAGAGGGGAGTTGTTGTTGTTGTTGTGGTCTTCAGTCCTGGGACTGGTTTGTGGATCAAAAATGTCAAATGTAAGCCCGCACACGGTATTTAATTTCGATGTATAGAGAGAGCGAGAGAGAGAGAGAGAGAGGAAGGGAGACGCAAGAAGATCTTATAGGAGGAATTGTTACAAGACAGGCTTTCACGATTTGTTTCGTAAAGGCTGGTGTAAAAAGTCTGAAATGTATCTAATAAATATGTGCATGATGTTTTATTTACAGATACTGATTTGAACGCGAGAGATGCTCTCAGGTAGTGTAATTTGACCATCAAGCTGAAAGAAATTGCTTAACATAGATGTTTTTCCTTTTGAGTTTAAATTCTCACTATTTCTCTACTCTTGACAACGGTTTCGAAATAATGAGGACATCCTGTGGTGAGAGGTAGTTTTTGCAGCAATATAGAGGAAGTTTTTTTTTTCCTGATTTTACGCAGGGTGGATGTGTGTAGGGGGTATATAACCTGACCTCTCACTTTTGTTCATCTGTAATCGGCGGCGGTACACTTCAGTGGATGTTGCGAAATAATGAGATGCGAATTGTATCCAGTGGTCGAATGTAAAAACTATACTTTGCTCATAAAACTAAAAGAAAATGGACTGTGACTATTTTCGTGGAAAGAGATTTACTATCGTTGCAGTTTTGTTAATAGATGCTCGATTATAATAGATAGTTCAATGTTAAATACAATTTTTACAGTGCAGTGTTTTCACAGCGGACACTGGGAGGGCGGGGGGATGGGGGGAGGCATTATGAAGACGGATTTATCTCGTGTTTACTTGGCTTTATATCCTTTTGCACTGGCGAAGGACCGGCTGGGTGCCACTGGTCTGCTCCTCTGCCGACAGAAGGGCTGTAGGCTGCAGAAAAACTGCAAGGAGCTCGGTAGCAGTTCACCATTTTAAAAGGTCTGTGTCCCCACCGAGGCCTACGAGAAAGACAGGCCGCGGCGCCTACGTCACGAAGGTAGTCCTGCGCTCGCTCGCTCAAATCAGCAGACAAACTACGTTTCTACACCTGTTAACTCGTAACTAGGCGTGTCCCTACAAACGAAAACTGAATATTCTACTGGAATTCGCTATTATGGAATCTTGCTTTTATTAGTCATATAATGATGGGATGTCCACGGGCCTACTTATAATTTGTTACGGTTATACTGGCATACAATAAAATAAAATCTTGCTAAAATTATTATCAATTGCATAAGGCACCACTTCCAGCGTGTAATGAATCCTGTTAAGCAGAAGAGACTAAATGCTATAAAGAAGCCGCTATACCATTTATATCGAGTATTGATCTTCAATTAAATTTTTCTGTAGTATTGTTAATCAGTAAGACTTCATAATAGCAGATTTCAGTGGAAGATGCAACTCTCGTTAGTACTTAGACGCCCAGCTGCGAGTTAACAGATTTAGAAACGCATTTTGTCTGCTGAGCTGAGTGAGCGAGCGAGCGAGTTCAGGACAACCTTCGTGACGCACGCGCCGCGGCCTGTCTTTCTCGTGGGCCTCGGTCCCCACCCTAGATGGAGCGAGGGAGGGACGGGCAGGGATGAGGGGACGTAGAAGTGAGTACAATCTAGCTAGTGCTCGCCTGTACATCGAGGAGAATGCACGTTCAACTTCCGCCCATTTGCAATCTTTTGGGATGACTATTTTCCCCAATACAGGCGTTACATTATGATCCGTTCATTACGAGTTGTACTATTATTGGGCTGTAGGTCGTAAAGGTATTAAGCATCTCAGCGCATGTGTAAAGAGACGAAATACTTTATAATGTGCGCTTACACCAAGACGCGCGTCCAGCGTTAAAATATTTCAAATAAAAAAAAAAACACGCTGGGCGCAGATATTTAAATCATTGCCACAGCGCTCGATAGCAATAAGCTGCGAAACATTTGAAAGGACAATCCATCATTTTTTAAGAAATGTTCTAGAGGCTTCATTACCTTTTTACGTTTGGTTGCTGACTTGTTAAGACGTGTTGTGTAGCACCGCTACAAGTTATATTTTATTTAGTGTAAAAAACCATGTAAATCACCAAGCAAAACGCTTCGGTGAACCGTGTGACGCTAAAAAGTACTTATGCGCATGCCAGAACATTAATTTTTAAGAAATCTCGGACAGACAAAAGCAGCGATTGTTGGACTGCTCCATGTATGAGAGAAACATAAAAATATAAGTTTTGTATTGATTGTGTATTTGTTAATGTCTATTAGTTTAACGCCTTTGTTGATGCTTCACTTTACAGAAAATCTCTGCTTATTCTTTTCTTTAAACTCGCCATGATTTTTCAATGTATGTAAGCTCTGTTACAGGTTCGGTCTTCATCGCGGTATCTCGATTGTATTCGGGATGGCATTAATGTGTACAATTTCCAATCTGATAACTTTTTACAAAATGTCACTGTTTTGCATTCATTTCCATTTTTTTAATTATTCAAACAGGTCCCTTAGGTATTTTTTCGAAGATTCTGTTTGCGTGAAGGCAATCCGGGTCGAAGGTCAACCATGAAACGACCTTCGCGTAATCAAACCTTATTATCTCCTGAACACAATCTCTTTCCAAGTCGTAGCAGAAACGGCAAAGCAGAACTGCCGTGAGTACGCATTCTAGTGTTGTAGGTTGCATCTTTATCTTGTCGGCAAACATTGCCAGACATTATCATTATTACTGTTATATTTGGGCCGTGCGGTTCTAGGCGCTGCAGTCTGGAACCGCGAGACCGCTACGGTCGCAAGTTCGAATCCTGCCTCGGGCATGGATGTGTGTGACGTCCTTAGGTTAGTTAGGTTTAACAAGTTCTAAGTTGTAGGGGATGTAACTTTCCCTGGCAGCACACACACTATTAATAAAATGAAATGACATTTAATTGTACTATGTACGACTATGAAGCAATTCGTATGTACTGTAATTGTTTAACAAAAAAATATTATTTAATTTTGTATAAAGGACATTCGTTATTATTGTAATATTTTATGTAATAATATTCTCGATGTATTTATGATTGTAATATTTAAATACTCATAATGTAATTACGAAATATGTTAATATCTGCGATAAAAAAAATGTAAAGTACAGCCACAGAGGAAAATAATGTTGTTAGATTACAAAGAGACATTAACAATCAGCAAGAGTATAAATAGGTATACATAATGTGCATTCTTTGTCGTCTTCCTCGAGAGCTGAGAGAGAGAGGAACCTGTGACGTAGCATTTTATGAATGAGTTGACTTCTTTTGTCTGTATCTATCTTTAGCCGCCATTAGAGGAGAAATTACAAAGTAATGTAAGTTTAATTATTGTTGTGGTCTAAATACATGATAATTTATCAAAATTGTGTATTACTAATGTAAATTAGCTTGCCCATGTCATCTATAATATTTCTTTAAAGAATTTTCAGCATTTTTAGCGATTAGCGTTGGTGTTGCTGGGCTGTGCCGCGACCGAACGATTTGCAGCGGCGGCACATTTAAAAAATTGTTACGCTAAAAAATTAACCAAACCCGTAAATCGGGAGCAGATAAAATTAGCAGTGAATTACGAAATACTTTTCTTTTACAGCGATCCTGAGGCTGCCGGAATTTATTACTGGTTCTACATTTGTGCATTCATATGCGGATAATTAACGTTGAAGTTGTTAATCTGTTGGTTCTTTCAATTTCTAAAGCAAATAACTTAAACGTATAGTGAAGTGTGTTTTGTCAATGATAATTAAACGTTCAGGTCGGCTTGGCAATATTTAACCATTTTATGCTAATAGAGACAGTCTTGTGTTCCATAGCTAACGCTGGGAAAAAATTCAGTAAATATTTAAAAAAACCACTGCATTTAGAATATGTGTGCCAAGGCCGAAATATGTAAAAAATATTTAATTTATACAATTTTCAAATAAATGTTATTAATCAGTTAGTATGAATTTATCAGCATGAGAGGGTTGCTAAGGTTCACGTAATTTTAAATGTGCTTAATTCTGTCTAAATGAATTTGTATTACCACACGTAAATAATGGGTTCTACAACAAAGTTCGTACTGAAAGAGCGAATAACAAAAATATTTAAAGCAACATTTCTTCCCCATTTTCATTTTCAAATCCATTCATTTTTTTTTTACATAATAAATAAATAAATATTTTTTTATTTCATTAAAGGGACTAATGACCTCAAAAGTTGAGTCCCATAGTGCTCAGAGCCATTTGAACCATTTTGAATTTGTTATATTTGATTAAATGTGTGTGATTAGCAAAATCCATAACACTAGAGTGTGCAGCTTTTTTTTTTTTCACGTCAATTTCGATGTGTAATTAGCGCAGTGAAGCATTTTCCGGCAATTTAAGTAGCATGTACTGGCTTCGATTACCTGGGCTGCAGGGCGAGGCTTCTGTAGCGAACTCTGAAGTCAAACAGTGATAGATACAGTTCCCAGCTGTGTGCTTACAGGTAATCACGTCTCAGCTGTGCGCTTACAGGTAATCACGTATTAAACACCTCTGTGTCCAACACCAGCATCTCTTCAGTTGAACATATTTCCCGTCAAAAGAAAATAAAGATAGTAGCTTACACCCCCACCCTTTTTCCTGCCAGCTTATAGGTGAAGGGGAGACTTTGAGTATGTCTGCCACTATTTTCGAATGTTTTCCCATTAGGATATCACCAGTTGTATGACATTCTCAATTTTTGATCTGTATTGCGATTTTAGGCACTCCTTTGTAGCGTTATGCATACAGTTGAGTAATTAGTACAGATCTTTATGATTAATTACATAATTAGGACCGATCCTTACTTCAGTTTCCCAACCAAAATAAATAAAGTACACTAACCTAATCTTTCTCTCCTGCAGCTGTTCAGTTACCATGTGTTGGGGGCTTCACTTGCGCTTTCTGTACAGAAGTATCAGGGTTCGTGTCCCAGAAAGGGCACTGCCATTTTAATTTCTCGCCACTTCCTGGGGGGGGGGGGGGGGGAAGGGGAGAGAGAGAGATGGGGATGGGGAAGGGACGGGGACCTGTATGCCAGCCGAGAAACACACATCACATCATCCAGGGAAGGCGGTAATTAATTCATCAATTTAATTAATTTACATTCAATTTGATATTAAATTTGCACCAGGAGCTCCAGTACCCTACCACTAATGAGTCAAATATTCTTTTAAAAAGTCATTTCCAGAGATCTAGTTCAAAGTTTTGGATGACATCAACTCGCAGATGGAGGCGTGGCAGCTCCTACAAACAGCCAGGCCCATAATCACCGTTGTCTGTATCCTCTTCTTGATCATCCAGCAAGGCTAGCCGCTTCCTTCTTTTCTCGTCTCTTGCTTCTTTAGCTCATTAAAAGTTATCACAGCATCACAACGCCCAGATTCCGTGTTTTCATTCCTACAAATAGATATTTTTGGTATGCAGGTCTAAATGACATTACTAAGTGACTCATACGGGTTTTGCTTTCGATCTTGGAACCATTTGGGAAGAAGGTCAGAATGACAGATAGTATGCTGTTTTTGTGCCTGAATTGTTCATCTGTGCCTGCTGCCTAAGCCTTGCAGTGCTTGCACTGTGAATCAGCACCCGGTGGACATAGATAATACATCAGGATATCACCAGTGGACGACGATTTGTGGAAGAATGTAGGCCATACTGTTCTTTTTATTTCTTGTAGGTCTTACTGGTTGTATCTTATTGCCATTCGACAATGGTAGAGTTTATCAACGTTTTTATCTTAAATCTTTCCTTACCATTTAGTGTTTACTATCTTTATAGTTCAGCACTTACAGAGCACTATAGTCCGATTCATGAACGATGGCGGTTCGCGCAGCTCGAGACACTGGCAAGGTTTGCATTGTTACCGGTTCCAAGCAACGGTTGCGGTAAGCACATACACGTGCTCTGCGCTTGAAGAAAGCGTGTATACTGCAAATTATGTCTCTCGCTTGCACGTGCAGAATTCGTCGCTTACCGTCACCATCAGGCATTACAACTCGCAACAAGTGAAATAAAAGTTCACTAAATAACTCACTACGATCACGTTTCATGCTCACATTGGCTGCGACAGTCACAGCAGAGTGCTGAGAACATTACTGAACGCTCATTGGTTGTCGGAGAATGCGTAATGGGTGACGTAGATGAGCAGAACAAGCCTAGGCTGGACCGTCATCGTTCGTGACTCCGACAATAGATGCAGGAGGAACGCCGGAATTTCTGGTTATCCAGTGCATCCAACCTCTGAACATGAACGTGAAATCAAAGAATAAATAACTGAAAATATCAGCCTTCTAGATAGAATACTTACAGGAAAATAATTAAGCAAGTCAATGCAGAACGATTGGCTTTTATTATGTTTGCACTATTAACTTTGAAATAATAAAAAGTAGACTTCCAGCTGGTATTATTTGATAAATAATACATCAAATTGTTCAGCTGAGAGAAAATATTATTAAGAGATAATAATTCGGAAATGTCACTTTTAGATCAATTGCCTTTAAGCCCATGAGGGACGTGTGTATGTGTGTGTGTGTGTGTGTGTGTATGTGTGTGTGTTTGTGTGTGTGTTTTGGAAGGACTGGAATAGGGAGGTTGTCTGAAAGAATCACTTTCACCTGTAAAGGTTTAAGACCCTAGCGATACAAGAGGCTCCTTGGGGCGTCAGAGGCGCCGTCAGTACAGAATTTGCACACAGGGTGCCTCATAATTAACAGCGAAAACGAACAATTCCCACGACCAGTAGTTTTGGCTTTGTTTTTAAAGGTTTTACCAAAGAACGGCAGCTAATATATGGGGGACAGAAAGAAAGGGGCGCCCTTCAGTTGATACGTTGCTTATGCTGAAAAATGGAAGAGCGTGGGCGCCAGTTAATGTCGCTTGTGAGTAAAAATTTCCTCTAACCCGCCCCGCATTAACAATGTTTTGGGACAGACTCATAAGCTGAAATTTCTGTCACCATCTTAAAACGAGTTGGATATGGTTGCAGTAAAACTTTCCCACTGTTCGAGGTAGATAATAATCTATTTGATATACAAAAATTTTTGTGACTCATAACTGTAATACATTGCTTGACAACTGCTAAGGAACAACTTACACTTGCTACCTAACAAAAGACCAATGACAGTTAAAGAAACGTAGAGGGCGGGACGTGTTAACCGCAGCGAGGCCTGAGCACGCACAGTTCATGCAGTACGGTGTTTGAAGGAGGTTGTTGTGGAACAGATTAGTGCGACATTCCGTATGGTACGGCAACATGTCTGCAAGACATCATTTGAGTGCTTATGATCGTGGACGAACAGCTGAACGGCTCGAAGTCGATAGTGTGGTCACATTAATGAATGTGTCCGAAAGTGTCATCTCACGATTAAAAAGGTGGAAATGCTTTGCAAAACCATATCGGTGGTCTTAGACGGAACACCATTCCGCAGGAGGACCGATACTTAGCCATAGTGGTGAAAAGTAACAGCCATATCACTCCGAGGCAGATCGCTGCAGACCTTGCAACCGCTAATGGTACATGTGTGCTCCGCCAGAATCAGGCTGGTTTGTATGCTCGGAAGCCTGTTACATGCATCCCACTTCAACCACGACATCGCTGAGAAAGAGTTTATCGGTACAGGGAGCACGTTGGTGGCAGTCAGCAACAGTGGTACAGAGTGATGTTATCCGTCGAATCCCGAGTCACTGTGACAAGTGATTCTGGCCACCAGTTAAGTGTGAAGAGAGAGGGGGCAACACGTCCCACACCACAGTGTGTTGTTGAACGTCATCGGTACGGTCTAAGTGTTACGGTGTGAGCAGTCATTATGTACAATGGCCGAACACCACTGCATATCTTTGCTCGAGATACCATTATAAAAATCGATATTGCAGGGAGGTTATTTGGATCATGACCGTGTGTTTAGGGCTGCAGTAGGTCCCGACTTTATGTTTATCGCCCACAAAGGATCGCTGAGATGTCGGACACATTGAAATGCGGAGGTACTGAACGTATGGAGTGGCCTGTGTAGGTCCTGACATATACCCTATAGAGCATGCCTGGGATGCTCTTGGAAGACGTGTTTCTCAACGAATATCCTCTTCCCGAACCGTGCAAGAACTGGAAACCGCGTTGAGAGAGGAGTCGGACTATATCCCCCAAGAAATCCTCAACAGTTTGGTAGCCAGCACAAATAACAGGTGCAAAAGGTGCATTAATATCCAAGGAGAGCATATTCCGTGCTGAGAGTCCGATATCGACCTTTATGTTGGGAGTCAGACCTGTAGGAAACATGACAGTTATTTATGTCTGTTTTCTGCTGTACCATGTGGTTTAATTGTACCATTTCCTTATAAATATCCACTCCACCTCTATTACCTATGTACTGTGTTTAATGTTACCCATCAATGCCTGTGATTATTCCTGTCCAACAATGTCTCTGTTCCTTAGGCCGCGTCCTATGTTAGCGACAGAAGCGACCGACAGCGAGCGACTTCTGGATACGCGACACTCTAGCGACAAGCAGCAGCATCGGGCGAAAAGCTCGGGTGTCCTGTGTACGAGCGACCATGTCGCACTACAAGATGGCTGCTTAGAGCCAACCAGCTGTTTCTATAAAACGGCGCCCCTAAACTGTAGAATACTGTAGCTGGAGATTAAGGCTACAAAATTAGGTTTACTTAAGAAAATATAGCGGAAAGGAAAGCTGCGCATGACATATACAAAGGGAGGAATCTCCATGGAGAATATCATAAATATCATCAACGACGAAGATCACCAGACAAATTCTTCGAATACACGTGAATGAACAGAGGAGCACTCGACTACCTCATTAATACACTCCTGGAAATGGAAAAAAGAACACATTCACACCGGTGTGTCAGACCCACCATACTTGCTCCGGACACTGCGAGAGGGCTGTACAAGCAATGATCACACGCACGGCACAGCGGACACACCAGGAACCGCGGTGTTGGCCGTCGAATGGCGCTAGCCGCGCAGCATTTGTGCACCGCCGCCGTCAGTGTCAGCCAGTTTGCCGTGGCATACGGAGCTCCATCGCAGTCTTCAACACTCGTAGCATGCCGCGACAGCGTGGACGTGAACCGTATGTGCAGTTGACGGACTTTGAGCGAGGGCGTATAGTGGGCATGCGGGAGGCCGGGTGGACGTACCGCCGAATTGCTCAACACGTGGGGCGTGAGGTCTCCACAGTACATCGATGTTGTCGCCAGTGGTCGGCGGAAGGTGCACGTGCCCGTCGACCTGGGACCGGACCGCAGCGACGCACGGATGCACGCCAAGACCGTAGGATCCTACGCAGTGCCGTAGGGGACCGCACCGCCACTTCCCAGCAAATTAGGGACACTGTTGCTCCTGCGGTATCGGCGAGGACCATTCGCAACCGTCTCCATGAAGCTGGGCTACGGTCCCGCACACCGTTAGGCCGTCTTCCGCTGACGCCCCAACATCGTGCAGCCCGCCTCCAGTGGTGTCGCGACAGGCGTGAATGGAGGGACGAATGGAGACGTGTCGTCTTCAGCGATGAGAGTCGCTTCTGCCTTGGTGCCAATGATGGTCGTATGCGTGTTTGGCGCCGTGCAGGTGAGCGCCACAATCAGGACTGCATACGACCGAGGCACACAGGGCCAACACCCGGCATCATGGTGTGGGGAGCGATCTCCTACACTGGCCGTACACCACTGGTTATCGTCGAGTGGACACTGAATAGTGCACGGTACATCCAAACCGTCATCGAACCCATCGTTCTACCATTCCTAGACCGGCAAGGGAACTTGCTGTTCCAACAGGACAATGCACGTCCGCATGTATCCCGTGCCACCCAACGTGCTCTAGAAGGTGTAAGTCAACTACCCTGGCCAGCAAGATCTCCGGATCTGTCCCCCATTGAGCATGTTTGGGACTGGATGAAGCGTCGTCTCACGCGGTCTGCACGTCCAGCACCAACGCTGGTCCAACTGAGGCGCCAGGTGGAAATGGCATGGCAAGCCGTTCCACAGGACTACATCCAGCATCTCTACGATCGTCTCCATGGGAGAATAGCAGCCTGCATTGCTGCGAAAGGTGGATATACACTGTACTAGTGCCGACATTGTGCATGCTCTGTTGCCTGTGTCTATGTGCCTGTGGTTCTGTCAGTGTGATCATGTGATGTATCTGACCCCAGGAATGTGTCAATAAAGTTTCCCCTTCCTGGGACAATGAATTCACGGTGTTCTTATTTCAATTTCCAGGAGTGTACTAGATTGCAAATGCAGATAGATGACTGTGCAGTACGTCCACTTGGCCATATACACCAAAGTATACCACAAAATGTCCTATTTCGATGCAATTAGATCATCTATGTATTTCCAGCGCATTGATCATAGTGCAGAATTTATGGTAGAATTTATGGTTACGACTGGCCATCTTTCCTGTATGGATGGGTGTCACAGAGTATATTGGTATAATCGTAAATTTCTATGTGTGGATGGGCGTGACAGAGTATTCTCGCATTCGTAGGATGAAGTCGGAGATTGACAAATCCCTCCCACATTGACCTTAACCAGTCCTCCCTGCAACACCAATCTTATCCATGGCACCCACTCAAATGCACAAGCTTTCTCCAGATATATACATGTCGAGTTGGGTAGCACCTCTTATCAGTGTATAGTAGACATGAGAGTTTTGCAGTGATGTAACAGATGGTTAAGAAGAAATTTGTGGTTTATACACCATGGCGGTCCAGAGGGATGGAGTTTGAAACATTTCACGCAAATCAACTGTGCTGTCAATTCTGAAGCATTATTCCACTGTCTGGAGTAAGTACCAGGAAGGTACCAACATGAGAGAAATGACTGTAGGGCATAAACACACATTCCTATGGTTACAAAGTTCTGCACCTAAAAATGCTACATTGTTAAAGCCATATGGTTTCCAAAGTATTAGTCGTATGGAATTCGAGGCTCTTAATACTCGAATGCAGGATATATTTGTCCAACATCAGATATACAACCATCCCACAAGTTTTCTTCCCCTATCACTACGGTGACAAACTTTAAAATGATAAAACTACTTCCTTCTACTCTATTCTGATGTCCTAGGAAGGCATCATCACTGTATACCCCTGCTCAAAGTCAGGAAACTGCTGTTCAGTCTCTTAGGAAATTAATGGATTTTATACGTTAATTAGGTCGGAAACGCATGTATCCTCAATCACACTTAGTGCATCAGTCGTGCTTATCATTAGTAGTAGTAGTATCAGTTTTCATGGGTGGAGCTCAATCTCACTAGGAACCAAACCGACGAAAAGGAGACATGAATATTTTCGATAGCTGATACACTGAGGTGCCATCAGCGTTCTGCTGCACAAAATGCACACAAAGAAGCAGAAACTTCTTACGAGGGAGTAAGCACCACGATTAGTAGCTAAAGGAGATGGAACAGTGTTACTGCTGTGCACAGTAGCATCACCGCAGCTCTTGTAATATTCCTCTTGCACAAAGAAGTTCTGGTCTGGTGTAAGGTAGTTCCGCTTATGTGTAGGTTAATATAGCAATTTCCTCCTAAAACCACATGTCTCAGGTGCATCCCCCCGTCACACTAATAACGATGATACATTATGTGATCGAAGGTATCCGGACACCTGGCTGAAAATGACTTACAAGTTCGTGGCGCCCTCCATCGGTAATGCTGGAATTCAATATGGTGTTGGCCCACCCTTACCCTTGATGACAGCTTCCACTCCCACAGGCATACGTTCAGTCAGGTGCTGGAAAGTTTCTTGGGAAATGGCAGCCCATTCTTCTCCACAGAGTGTTGCACTGAGAAGAGGTATCGATGTAGGTTGGTGAGGCCTGGAGCGAGTCGGCGTTCCAAAACATCCCAAAGGTGTTCTATAGGATTCACGTCAGGGCTCCGTGCAGGCCAGTCAATTACAGGGATGTTACTGTCGTGTAACCACTCCACCAGAGGCCGTGCATTATGAACAGGTGCTCGAACGTGTTGAAAGATGCAGTTGTCATCCCCGAATTGCTCTTCAACAGTGGGAAACAAGAAGGTGCTTAAAACACAAATGTAGCCCTGTTACTGTGATAGTTCCACGTAAAACAACAAGGAGTGAAAGTCCCTTCTATGAAAAACACTATCACACCATATCACCGCCGCCCCTGAATTTTATTGTTGGCACTACACACCCTGGCAGATGACGTTCACCAAGCATTCGCCGTACCCACACCCTGCAATCGGATCGCCATTTTGTGTATCGTGATTCGCCACTCCACTCAACGTTACTCCACTGTTCAGCTTGTCCAATGTTTACACTCCTTACACCAAGCGAGGCGTCGTTTGGCATTTACTGGCGTGATGTATGGCTTATGAGCAGCCGCTCGACCATGAAATCCAAGTTTTCTCACTTCCCGCATAATTGTTATAGTACTTGCAATGGATCCTGATGCAGTTTGGGATTCCCGTGTGATGGTCTGGACAGATGTCTGCCTATTACACATTACGACCCTCTTCAACTGTCGGCAGTCTCTCTCAGTCAACAGATGAGGTCGGCCTGTTCGCTTTTGTGCTGTACGTGTCCCTTCACGTTTCCACTTCACCGTCACATCGGAAATAGTGGACCTAGGGATATTTAGGAGTGTGGAAATCCCACGTACAGACGTATGACACAAGTGACACCCAATCACCTGATCGCGTTCGAAATCCATGAGTTCTGGAGAACGCCCCTTTCTGCTATCACAATGTCTAACTACTGAGGTCGCTGATATGGAGTACCTGGCAGTAGGTGACAGCACAATGCACCTAATATGAAAAACGTATGTTTTTGGGGGTGTCCGGAAACTTTAGATCACACCGTGTACATATGACATCTATCCACTCTCCTACAGAACACTCTAGGGAATGGCTTAAGTCTGATAAACGCAGTGAGTCTTTTCCTTAATACTTACGGAATAGCGTTGTTTGTAAGAACCAACCGTAATTCGGTAGTATCTATACTCGACCGCATCTGAGAGAACACAGTTATGGACTGAGATATATACGTTTTGCCTGCTTTAATATGAGGCCCCTGTGTAATACTTATGTTGCCTCTGTTGAAGTATGTGTTATGAAAAACCCACCTAGTTTACAGGCTGCATTCAGTTTTACTGAATGCAGCTAGAGCATAATTTTTAAACTTTTCTTCGTCTTGAGTGTCTGCGCTCCTCCAGCCACAACAGCTCCCCCCATTTCGTTGTACTTTTTCTATAATTTTATGTATTCTCAGTCAGTTTACGTAATTTTGGAAGTTTTCTCGCGATTCGACATATTTCGTCGTATTTCCTTCATTTTTAGGTATTTACATCACTTTGTCGTAATTACACCAGGTTTTCCTCAATTATTACCGATTTTATGTCATTTTTTATATTTTTCCGTACATTTGTTGGCATATTGCTAGCATACCCATGCATTGTTTGATTTTATACAAGGATATTTGCGTATCCTATACGCCAGCCTACTAAAAAAATCCTGAGAATTCCCCCTTCCCGATGATCTACATGCAAGCATTTTGGATAGGAAAATCATGAAAAGTATAGTAGCATTCGCCTCATACCTAGGTGAGACACAATGAACGGTGCAGATTGGAAACTCGTAGTCTGGAAACAAATCCGTGTGCTGCTACAACACATTACAGAGCTCGTCTGCAGACTCACGTAGAGATGCACTTGATGGAAACTCAAAGTCTGATACAGTTCTACACATTCATCTGACATCGGCTCTACTGAGTAAGGATATGAAACAGGGAGTTGACTTGTGTACTGAGATGATTTCTGATTTTTTTTTTCCTGTGTGTATATGCTCTTAATGTTTACCAGATGAGCTTCGCTACTTTTTGTTTACATCTTCAAACTCTGATACATCCCCATAACCATGTCAGAATATCTATAAACCGTAGATTTTGGGTATTTTTTTATCCTAGTAATAAGTTATTCGTTAGCTGACAATACGCTGACTGCACTTAGCATCCTGGAACGTGAGTGTTTCCCCTCTCCGTAACTACAGAGCACGCACTTCCAGCAACGAAATTTATAGACGACGTGTTAGCAAGTTATGCATTCGAACCGCAACCATCCACTGCTGATAGCTCTACACACATACGTATAGAGACTATGCATAAATATTACCAATTGCGACGTCTCGATTTCAACCACTTGTACGTTATTTTCGACGGTGGTACAGTCGGACAAATAGTGAGAAACTCATCACAAAACGATTCTGTAGGGGATTAAAGCACGTTTAAATTCATCCTGCTGAAGAGCATAACATCTTTAGTGTAAGTTGTATCACCGATATTCCGTAACAATATTCTGCTGCCCCTATCACACCTCCACACCTCCTTTTATACTCTTAAAGATCCACGATGACAGTACATAATCATCGGAATCCCATTATTTTGTGTGCTACATGTCCATTGGATGGAGGTAGGCAGTCCTTCGTGAATATTATTCTTCTATACGGTACCGAACAGGATATTAGTCTGGCGGTGTAGCACTGTACTCTCATGCACCCAGTCACTCACAACCAAATATTCTACAGATGCAGTGCATTTGCTCTCTTTTCTGTTAGTCGATGTCTATGCAAGTGTCACGGATGACTGCCAGAAACGACACCGAGTCCTCTTGCTGGTGGATCCACCTTCAAACCCCATCCCAGATATACCGCATTCCAGACCATCCTCTAGACACCGTTCCACCGATCCACCAGCGGGAGGACTAGGTCTGGTTTATTCAAACCATCTGCAACACATGTACGGACTTAGACACAACTCTACATAGCTGTTCGAAACGCTCTACAATGGCGCAAACTCTTCCAGGTTCCATATGTTGCGATGTCTTCCACATGTTTGTCAGTGCGAAACATCACCTCTGTGTTTTATTTCTACTGTCCTGTGTGTTGTGGGAGCTGCATAGTTTACACCATGCAACGTTCAGCTTTCTATGAGAGCCAATGGATCGAAATGTATTAATGTCGGCTTAGCACCTGACATAGACCTCGATGTCATGGTAGAGAAACAAAGATTACGGTGGCGTAGAAAGCTGTAGTCATACAGTGATTATATGTGTAACAGCCGAAAAAAGAAAACAATGTATAAACAGTTTATTAAGAAACAACACAGAAACCCTCTCTTGTCACTGATAGTTTGTTAGATATGGTCTTCCTCCAATAGTCCGCCTCCGTAGCTCAGCGGTTGCGCTACCGCGTACTACGTTAGGGGGCCCGGATTCGCTTCCCGGCAGGGGACTGGGTGTTGTGTGCCCTTCATCATCACTGATACGCAAGTCCCCGAAGTGGCGTCAACTAAATAGACTTGCAATACGGCGGCCGAATCCCGACGGGGATATCCCGGCCAACAAATGCCATACGATCATTTTATTTTTCCTCCTCCAGCACAGTCGTCAATACTTTACGCAGATCTGTGCAAGCGACTTTGAGCACTGAGTATCTACTCCAATGGAGCGATACATGTATATGTAATATGCTCGATGTCAAGATGGAGATGGTATTTGTTTATCGATATATCGGAAGAGAGAGAGAGAGAGAGAGAGATGTGGTAAAACTTTATAGGAGATTCTATTACAAGGGGTGGTACAACTGTGTAAGTTGGATGCAAATACTTCTCTCAAAACTATACCGACATTGCCCATGAATCTAAACAAATCGACTGTATCTATTCTCGTGGAATCATGACTGTTTTTATTATTATCGCCACGTTTGCGAGTTTAAAAATAGGTGTTACCGCAAGTTCTGTGTTATTTCATACTTCATAGCCTCTAATTATAAAGTAGACACAATTTGAATTATACCTCGTTGTGGAAACTAGGAATGACAAGTGATTTTTCTCGACATGTGAATAGATTGTGTGAAACAGGCTGTGATTATTACATTGCTTACAAAACTTTAGCGCAAGAATTGGCTGCTTTTGCGATTGAATGTCTGATGTATGATGGAAATTTTATATGCATCTCGGTAGAGGGGAGTTGTTGTTGTTGTTGTGGTCTTCAGTCCTGGGACTGGTTTGTGGATCAAAAATGTCAAATGTAAGCCCGCACACGGTATTTAATTTCGATGTATAGAGAGAGCGAGAGAGAGAGAGAGAGAGGAAGGGAGACGCAAGAAGATCTTATAGGAGGAATTGTTACAAGACAGGCTTTCACGATTTGTTTCGTAAAGGCTGGTGTAAAAAGTCTGAAATGTATCTAATAAATATGTGCATGATGTTTTATTTACAGATACTGATTTGAACGCGAGAGATGCTCTCAGGTAGTGTAATTTGACCATCAAGCTGAAAGAAATTGCTTAACATAGATGTTTTTCCTTTTGAGTTTAAATTCTCACTATTTCTCTACTCTTGACAACGGTTTCGAAATAATGAGGACATCCTGTGGTGAGAGGTAGTTTTTGCAGCAATATAGAGGAAGTTTTTTTTTTCCTGATTTTACGCAGGGTGGATGTGTGTAGGGGGTATATAACCTGACCTCTCACTTTTGTTCATCTGTAATCGGCGGCGGTACACTTCAGTGGATGTTGCGAAATAATGAGATGCGAATTGTATCCAGTGGTCGAATGTAAAAACTATACTTTGCTCATAAAACTAAAAGAAAATGGACTGTGACTATTTTCGTGGAAAGAGATTTACTATCGTTGCAGTTTTGTTAATAGATGCTCGATTATAATAGATAGTTCAATGTTAAATACAATTTTTACAGTGCAGTGTTTTCACAGCGGACACTGGGAGGGCGGGGGGATGGGGGGAGGCATTATGAAGACGGATTTATCTCGTGTTTACTTGGCTTTATATCCTTTTGCACTGGCGAAGGACCGGCTGGGTGCCACTGGTCTGCTCCTCTGCCGACAGAAGGGCTGTAGGCTGCAGAAAAACTGCAAGGAGCTCGGTAGCAGTTCACCATTTTAAAAGGTCTGTGTCCCCACCGAGGCCTACGAGAAAGACAGGCCGCGGCGCCTACGTCACGAAGGTAGTCCTGCGCTCGCTCGCTCAAATCAGCAGACAAACTACGTTTCTACACCTGTTAACTCGTAACTAGGCGTGTCCCTACAAACGAAAACTGAATATTCTACTGGAATTCGCTATTATGGAATCTTGCTTTTATTAGTCATATAATGATGGGATGTCCACGGGCCTACTTATAATTTGTTACGGTTATACTGGCATACAATAAAATAAAATCTTGCTAAAATTATTATCAATTGCATAAGGCACCACTTCCAGCGTGTAATGAATCCTGTTAAGCAGAAGAGACTAAATGCTATAAAGAAGCCGCTATACCATTTATATCGAGTATTGATCTTCAATTAAATTTTTCTGTAGTATTGTTAATCAGTAAGACTTCATAATAGCAGATTTCAGTGGAAGATGCAACTCTCGTTAGTACTTAGACGCCCAGCTGCGAGTTAACAGATTTAGAAACGCATTTTGTCTGCTGAGCTGAGTGAGCGAGCGAGCGAGTTCAGGACAACCTTCGTGACGCACGCGCCGCGGCCTGTCTTTCTCGTGGGCCTCGGTCCCCACCCTAGATGGAGCGAGGGAGGGACGGGCAGGGATGAGGGGACGTAGAAGTGAGTACAATCTAGCTAGTGCTCGCCTGTACATCGAGGAGAATGCACGTTCAACTTCCGCCCATTTGCAATCTTTTGGGATGACTATTTTCCCCAATACAGGCGTTACATTATGATCCGTTCATTACGAGTTGTACTATTATTGGGCTGTAGGT
This sequence comes from Schistocerca serialis cubense, assembly GCF_023864345.2. Classification (NCBI taxonomy): domain Eukaryota; kingdom Metazoa; phylum Arthropoda; class Insecta; order Orthoptera; family Acrididae; genus Schistocerca; species Schistocerca serialis. Next base: position 706,609,457 of record NC_064639.1, read on the forward strand.
CGTAAAGGTATTAAGCATCTCAGCGCATGTGTAAAGAGACGAAATACTTTATAATGTGCGCTTACACCAAGACGCGCGTCCAGCGTTAAAATATTTCAAATAAAAAAAAAAACACGCTGGGCGCAGATATTTAAATCATTGCCACAGCGCTCGATAGCAATAAGCTGCGAAACATTTGAAAGGACAATCCATCATTTTTTAAGAAATGTTCTAGAGGCTTCATTACCTTTTTACGTTTGGTTGCTGACTTGTTAAGACGTGTTGTGTAGCACCGCTACAAGTTATATTTTATTTAGTGTAAAAAACCATGTAAATCACCAAGCAAAACGCTTCGGTGAACCGTGTGACGCTAAAAAGTACTTATGCGCATGCCAGAACATTAATTTTTAAGAAATCTCGGACAGACAAAAGCAGCGATTGTTGGACTGCTCCATGTATGAGAGAAACATAAAAATATAAGTTTTGTATTGATTGTGTATTTGTTAATGTCTATTAGTTTAACGCCTTTGTTGATGCTTCACTTTACAGAAAATCTCTGCTTATTCTTTTCTTTAAACTCGCCATGATTTTTCAATGTATGTAAGCTCTGTTACAGGTTCGGTCTTCATCGCGGTATCTCGATTGTATTCGGGATGGCATTAATGTGTACAATTTCCAATCTGATAACTTTTTACAAAATGTCACTGTTTTGCATTCATTTCCATTTTTTTAATTATTCAAACAGGTCCCTTAGGTATTTTTTCGAAGATTCTGTTTGCGTGAAGGCAATCCGGGTCGAAGGTCAACCATGAAACGACCTTCGCGTAATCAAACCTTATTATCTCCTGAACACAATCTCATTCCAAGTCGTAGCAGAAACGGCAAAGCAGAACTGCCGTGAGTACGCATTCTAGTGTTGTAGGTTGCATCTTTATCTTGTCGGCAAACATTGCCAGACATTATCATTATTACTGTTATATTTGGGCCGTGCGGTTCTAGGCGCTGCAGTCTGGAACCGCGAGACCGCTACGGTCGCAAGTTCGAATCCTGCCTCGGGCATGGATGTGTGTGACGTCCTTAGGTTAGTTAGGTTTAACAAGTTCTAAGTTGTAGGGGATGTAACTTTCCCTGGCAGCACACACACTATTAATAAAATGAAATGACATTTAATTGTACTATGTACGACTATGAAGCAATTCGTATGTACTGTAATTGTTTAACAAAAAAATATTATTTAATTTTGTATAAAGGACATTCGTTATTATTGTAATATTTTATGTAATAATATTCTCGATGTATTTATGATTGTAATATTTAAATACTCATAATGTAATTACGAAATATGTTAATATCTGCGATAAAAAAAATGTAAAGTACAGCCACAGAGGAAAATAATGTTGTTAGATTACAAAGAGACATTAACAATCAGCAAGAGTATAAATAGGTATACATAATGTGCATTCTTTGTCGTCTTCCTCGAGAGCTGAGAGAGAGAGGAACCTGTGACGTAGCATTTTATGAATGAGTTGACTTCTTTTGTCTGTATCTATCTTTAGCCGCCATTAGAGGAGAAATTACAAAGTAATGTAAGTTTAATTATTGTTGTGGTCTAAATACATGATAATTTATCAAAATTGTGTATTACTAATGTAAATTAGCTTGCCCATGTCATCTATAATATTTCTTTAAAGAATTTTCAGCATTTTTAGCGATTAGCGTTGGTGTTGCTGGGCTGTGCCGCGACCGAACGATTTGCAGCGGCGGCACATTTAAAAAATTGTTACGCTAAAAAATTAACCAAACCCGTAAATCGGGAGCAGATAAAATTAGCAGTGAATTACGAAATACTTTTCTTTTACAGCGATCCTGAGGCTGCCGGAATTTATTACTGGTTCTACATTTGTGCATTCATATGCGGATAATTAACGTTGAAGTTGTTAATCTGTTGGTTCTTTCAATTTCTAAAGCAAATAACTTAAACGTATAGTGAAGTGTGTTTTGTCAATGATAATTAAACGTTCAGGTCGGCTTGGCAATATTTAACCATTTTATGCTAATAGAGACAGTCTTGTGTTCCATAGCTAACGCTGGGAAAAAATTCAGTAAATATTTAAAAAAACCACTGCATTTAGAATATGTGTGCCAAGGCCGAAATATGTAAAAAATATTTAATTTATACAATTTTCAAATAAATGTTATTAATCAGTTAGTATGAATTTATCAGCATGAGAGGGTTGCTAAGGTTCACGTAATTTTAAATGTGCTTAATTCTGTCTAAATGAATTTGTATTACCACACGTAAATAATGGGTTCTACAACAAAGTTCGTACTGAAAGAGCGAATAACAAAAATATTTAAAGCAACATTTCTTCCCCATTTTCATTTTCAAATCCATTCATTTTTTTTTTTACATAATAAATAAATAAATATTTTTTTATTTCATTAAAGGGACTAATGACCTCAAAAGTTGAGTCCCATAGTGCTCAGAGCCATTTGAACCATTTTGAATTTGTTATATTTGATTAAATGTGTGTGATTAGCAAAATCCATAACACTAGAGTGTGCAGCTTTTTTTTTTCACGTCAATTTCGATGTGTAATTAGCGCAGTGAAGCATTTTCCGGCAATTTAAGTAGCATGTACTGGCTTCGATTACCTGGGCTGCAGGGCGAGGCTTCTGTAGCGAACTCTGAAGTCAAACAGTGATAGATACAGTTCCCAGCTGTGTGCTTACAGGTAATCACGTCTCAGCTGTGCGCTTACAGGTAATCACGTATTAAACACCTCTGTGTCCAACACCAGCATCTCTTCAGTTGAACATATTTCCCGTCAAAAGAAAATAAAGATAGTAGCTTACACCCCCACCCTTTTTCCTGCCAGCTTATAGGTGAAGGGGAGACTTTGAGTATGTCTGCCACTATTTTCGAATGTTTTCCCATTAGGATATCACCAGTTGTATGACATTCTCAATTTTTGATCTGTATTGCGATTTTAGGCACTCCTTTGTAGCGTTATGCATACAGTTGAGTAATTAGTACAGATCTTTATGATTAATTACATAATTAGGACCGATCCTTACTTCAGTTTCCCAACCAAAATAAATAAAGTACACTAACCTAATCTTTCTCTCCTGCAGCTGTTCAGTTACCATGTGTTGGGGGCTTCACTTGCGCTTTCTGTACAGAAGTATCAGGGTTCGTGTCCCAGAAAGGGCACTGCCATTTTAATTTCTCGCCACTTCCTGGGGGGGGGGGGGGGGGGGGGAAGGGGAGAGAGAGAGATGGGGATGGGGAAGGGACGGGGACCTGTATGCCAGCCGAGAAACACACATCACATCATCCAGGGAAGGCGGTAATTAATTCATCAATTTAATTAATTTACATTCAATTTGATATTAAATTTGCACCAGGAGCTCCAGTACCCTACCACTAATGAGTCAAATATTCTTTTAAAAAGTCATTTCCAGAGATCTAGTTCAAAGTTTTGGATGACATCAACTCGCAGATGGAGGCGTGGCAGCTCCTACAAACAGCCAGGCCCATAATCACCGTTGTCTGTATCCTCTTCTTGATCATCCAGCAAGGCTAGCCGCTTCCTTCTTTTCTCGTCTCTTGCTTCTTTAGCTCATTAAAAGTTATCACAGCATCACAACGCCCAGATTCCGTGTTTTCATTCCTACAAATAGATATTTTTGGTATGCAGGTCTAAATGACATTACTAAGTGACTCATACGGGTTTTGCTTTCGATCTTGGAACCATTTGGGAAGAAGGTCAGAATGACAGATAGTATGCTGTTTTTGTGCCTGAATTGTTCATCTGTGCCTGCTGCCTAAGCCTTGCAGTGCTTGCACTGTGAATCAGCACCCGGTGGACATAGATAATACATCAGGATATCACCAGTGGACGACGATTTGTGGAAGAATGTAGGCCATACTGTTCTTTTTATTTCTTGTAGGTCTTACTGGTTGTATCTTATTGCCATTCGACAATGGTAGAGTTTATCAACGTTTTTATCTTAAATCTTTCCTTACCATTTAGTGTTTACTATCTTTATAGTTCAGCACTTACAGAGCACTATAGTCCGATTCATGAACGATGGCGGTTCGCGCAGCTCGAGACACTGGCAAGGTTTGCATTGTTACCGGTTCCAAGCAACGGTTGCGGTAAGCACATACACGTGCTCTGCGCTTGAAGAAAGCGTGTATACTGCAAATTATGTCTCTCGCTTGCACGTGCAGAATTCGTCGCTTACCGTCACCATCAGGCATTACAACTCGCAACAAGTGAAATAAAAGTTCACTAAATAACTCACTACGATCACGTTTCATGCTCACATTGGCTGCGACAGTCACAGCAGAGTGCTGAGAACATTACTGAACGCTCATTGGTTGTCGGAGAATGCGTAATGGGTGACGTAGATGAGCAGAACAAGCCTAGGCTGGACCGTCATCGTTCGTGACTCCGACAATAGATGCAGGAGGAACGCCGGAATTTCTGGTTATCCAGTGCATCCAACCTCTGAACATGAACGTGAAATCAAAGAATAAATAACTGAAAATATCAGCCTTCTAGATAGAATACTTACAGGAAAATAATTAAGCAAGTCAATGCAGAACGATTGGCTTTTATTATGTTTGCACTATTAACTTTGAAATAATAAAAAGTAGACTTCCAGCTGGTATTATTTGATAAATAATACATCAAATTGTTCAGCTGAGAGAAAATATTATTAAGAGATAATAATTCGGAAATGTCACTTTTAGATCAATTGCCTTTAAGCCCATGAGGGACGTGTGTATGTGTGTGTGTGTGTGTGTGTGTGTATGTGTGTGTGTTTGTGTGTGTGTTTTGGAAGGACTGGAATAGGGAGGTTGTCTGAAAGAATCACTTTCACCTGTAAAGGTTTAAGACCCTAGCGATACAAGAGGCTCTTTGGGGCGTCAGAGGCGCCGTCAGTACAGAATTTGCACACAGGGTGCCTCATAATTAACAGCGAAAACGAACAATTCCCACGACCAGTAGTTTTGGCTTTGTTTTTAAAGGTTTTACCAAAGAACGGCAGCTAATATATGGGGGACAGAAAGAAAGGGGCGCCCTTCAGTTGATACGTTGCTTATGCTGAAAAATGGAAGAGCGTGGGCGCCAGTTAATGTCGCTTGTGAGTAAAAATTTCCTCTAACCCGCCCCGCATTAACAATGTTTTGGGACAGACTCATAAGCTGAAATTTCTGTCACCATCTTAAAACGAGTTGGATATGGTTGCAGTAAAACTTTCCCACTGTTCGAGGTAGATAATAATCTATTTGATATACAAAAATTTTTGTGACTCATAACTGTAATACATTGCTTGACAACTGCTAAGGAACAACTTACACTTGCTACCTAACAAAAGACCAATGACAGTTAAAGAAACGTAGAGGGCGGGACGTGTTAACCGCAGCGAGGCCTGAGCACGCACAGTTCATGCAGTACGGTGTTTGAAGGAGGTTGTTGTGGAACAGATTAGTGCGACATTCCGTATGGTACGGCAACATGTCTGCAAGACATCATTTGAGTGCTTATGATCGTGGACGAACAGCTGAACGGCTCGAAGTCGATAGTGTGGTCACATTAATGAATGTGTCCGAAAGTGTCATCTCACGATTAAAAAGGTGGAAATGCTTTGCAAAACCATATCGGTGGTCTTAGACGGAACACCATTCCGCAGGAGGACCGATACTTAGCCATAGTGGTGAAAAGTAACAGCCATATCACTCCGAGGCAGATCGCTGCAGACCTTGCAACCGCTAATGGTACATGTGTGCTCCGCCAGAATCAGGCTGGTTTGTATGCTCGGAAGCCTGTTACATGCATCCCACTTCAACCACGACATCGCTGAGAAAGAGTTTATCGGTACAGGGAGCACGTTGGTGGCAGTCAGCAACAGTGGTACAGAGTGATGTTATCCGTCGAATCCCGAGTCACTGTGACAAGTGATTCTGGCCACCAGTTAAGTGTGAAGAGAGAGGGGGCAACACGTCCCACACCACAGTGTGTTGTTGAACGTCATCGGTACGGTCTAAGTGTTACGGTGTGAGCAGTCATTATGTACAATGGCCGAACACCACTGCATATCTTTGCTCGAGATACCATTATAAAAATCGATATTGCAGGGAGGTTATTTGGATCATGACCGTGTGTTTAGGGCTGCAGTAGGTCCCGACTTTATGTTTATCGCCCACAAAGGATCGCTGAGATGTCGGACACATTGAAATGCGGAGGTACTGAACGTATGGAGTGGCCTGTGTAGGTCCTGACATATACCCTATAGAGCATGCCTGGGATGCTCTTGGAAGACGTGTTTCTCAACGAATATCCTCTTCCCGAACCGTGCAAGAACTGGAAACCGCGTTGAGAGAGGAGTCGGACTATATCCCCCAAGAAATCCTCAACAGTTTGGTAGCCAGCACAAATAACAGGTGCAAAAGGTGCATTAATATCCAAGGAGAGCATATTCCGTGCTGAGAGTCCGATATCGACCTTTATGTTGGGAGTCAGACCTGTAGGAAACATGACAGTTATTTATGTCTGTTTTCTGCTGTACCATGTGGTTTAATTGTACCATTTCCTTATAAATATCCACTCCACCTCTATTACCTATGTACTGTGTTTAATGTTACCCATCAATGCCTGTGATTATTCCTGTCCAACAATGTCTCTGTTCCTTAGGCCGCGTCCTATGTTAGCGACAGAAGCGACCGACAGCGAGCGACTTCTGGATACGCGACACTCTAGCGACAAGCAGCAGCATCGGGCGAAAAGCTCGGGTGTCCTGTGTACGAGCGACCATGTCGCACTACAAGATGGCTGCTTAGAGCCAACCAGCTGTTTCTATAAAACGGCGCCCCTAAACTGTAGAATACTGTAGCTGGAGATTAAGGCTACAAAATTAGGTTTACTTAAGAAAATATAGCGGAAAGGAAAGCTGCGCATGACATATACAAAGGGAGGAATCTCCATGGAGAATATCATAAATATCATCAACGACGAAGATCACCAGACAAATTCTTCGAATACACGTGAATGAACAGAGGAGCACTCGACTACCTCATTAATACACTCCTGGAAATGGAAAAAAGAACACATTCACACCGGTGTGTCAGACCCACCATACTTGCTCCGGACACTGCGAGAGGGCTGTACAAGCAATGATCACACGCACGGCACAGCGGACACACCAGGAACCGCGGTGTTGGCCGTCGAATGGCGCTAGCCGCGCAGCATTTGTGCACCGCCGCCGTCAGTGTCAGCCAGTTTGCCGTGGCATACGGAGCTCCATCGCAGTCTTCAACACTCGTAGCATGCCGCGACAGCGTGGACGTGAACCGTATGTGCAGTTGACGGACTTTGAGCGAGGGCGTATAGTGGGCATGCGGGAGGCCGGGTGGACGTACCGCCGAATTGCTCAACACGTGGGGCGTGAGGTCTCCACAGTACATCGATGTTGTCGCCAGTGGTCGGCGGAAGGTGCACGTGCCCGTCGACCTGGGACCGGACCGCAGCGACGCACGGATGCACGCCAAGACCGTAGGATCCTACGCAGTGCCGTAGGGGACCGCACCGCCACTTCCCAGCAAATTAGGGACACTGTTGCTCCTGCGGTATCGGCGAGGACCATTCGCAACCGTCTCCATGAAGCTGGGCTACGGTCCCGCACACCGTTAGGCCGTCTTCCGCTCACGCCCCAACATCGTGCAGCCCGCCTCCAGTGGTGTCGCGACAGGCGTGAATGGAGGGACGAATGGAGACGTGTCGTCTTCAGCGATGAGAGTCGCTTCTGCCTTGGTGCCAATGATGGTCGTATGCGTGTTTGGCGCCGTGCAGGTGAGCGCCACAATCAGGACTGCATACGACCGAGGCACACAGGGCCAACACCCGGCATCATGGCGTGGGGAGCGATCTCCTACACTGGCCGTACACCACTGGTTATCGTCGAGGGGACACTGAATAGTGCACGGTACATCCAAACCGTCATCGAACCCATCGTTCTACCATTCCTAGACCGGCAAGGGAACTTGCTGTTCCAACAGGACAATGCACGTCCGCATGTATCCCGTGCCATCCAACGTGCTCTAGAAGGTGTAAGTCAACTACCCTGGCCAGCAAGATCTCCGGATCTGTCCCCCATTGAGCATGTTTGGGACTGGATGAAGCGTCGTCTCACGCGGTCTGCACGTCCAGCACCAACGCTGGTCCAACTGAGGCGCCAGGTGGAAATGGCATGGCAAGCCGTTCCACAGGACTACATCCAGCATCTCTACGATCGTCTCCATGGGAGAATAGCAGCCTGCATTGCTGCGAAAGGTGGATATACACTGTACTAGTGCCGACATTGTGCATGCTCTGTTGCCTGTGTCTATGTGCCTGTGGTTCTGTCAGTGTGATCATGTGATGTATCTGACCCCAGGAATGTGTCAATAAAGTTTCCCCTTCCTGGGACAATGAATTCACGGTGTTCTTATTTCAATTTCCAGGAGTGTAAATTAAATACGAATGTTTCTGCATGATCAAGCACTTTTAACAGCCAATAAATGCAGAAGAATGACTGACTACATGTCTAACTACCCTAAATACACCAATAAATAGACAAATCGAAACACGACAAATACGGGTTAGCTGTGGTGTAATGGTAGCGTAACACATTGTGATCTAAACAGTCTGTGAAAGTAAAAGCACACAAAATTTTTTAAAAGTAAGTCAAACGTTTTGTGTAATGATTTGTCGAAAAGTATAAAATAAAAAGTATTTGGAAAATATTAGGGAAATTAGGAAACGTTTGGTGCACTTCATTTTCTGTTCATGATTTTGAGCTTCATTCAGAGACACGTAGAACGTTTCTCTGATCTACTTATTTCTTTTACACATATCATTTCATAAAATATTTGATTGATTTCTTTCATTTTTTTATTTTCAAGTTTTATTCAGAAAGCATGATCTTACTGATTCATCGTTTGCCTTCCTTAACGTACTTGATTCAAAGGAAGCCTTTTTGACATTTAAATACCGCACCAATTTATGTTTTTAAGTGCAAACCAGCTAGGCCTTGAACAGATGAAATTTTTGACACTTCATTTACATAGCTTGGCAGCAGCTTTTCGTGAAATATTTCAATTTTTCCTCAATTCATTAAGTTTTCGTTAATTACCCTGATTACTTTCAAGCAGTTAAATATTTTCATGCAATATTAGGCCTCACGCTGGTCACTTTGATACCCCGTTTACCTGTTTCTCTCCCTTTGTTTGGCTATGAAAACTGGGACAAAACCTCATGGTGTAATTTATTGGGAGTCTTGGTTTCTCTCTGCTCACGAGTTTACAATAACGTATCGAGTGTTAATCATACGATAAAATAGTCCTTTCCAAAAATCGTCGTTCCGATATCTTGAACGGTTGATGAGATAGGACGATTTTACGACCACTTGATTCCCGAAGCACAAGAAAGGTTCGGACGCGCCGCGAGCGACCCGTCTGCGGATATATCAATATCTCCAGAATGAAGAGAGATATTATCCCAGCCTCAACTTAAAATACAATTTAGATATATTGGTTACATTTCATACGCAATAATGTATGGCCTTAAACGAACTATACGGAAAGTCTACGCAAAGTGATTTTACCTTTGCAAATTCTTAAAAATTTCGTACAGCCATGTACCCAATTTCGTGCAACACAGTAACTATGACGAATAACGAAAATAAATTCAGACTTTTATCGTTTAAGGACATCAAGCTATAAGATGCGCAAGAATCAAATTTTTTCACCGAATAGTTTTCTTAAAATCGGATGATAAGTATTCCATAGCTGCCGTCGCGTCTGCTCCACTGCTTTGCCGAGAAGACACGTGGCTGTCGCTCTCTGCCGCGCACGCTGCAGCAACGAGATTCTAACGTCGCCAGTTGCAGAGGGAGACAGGCAGCGACACAGATGTCGCTCACGTAGGACACTTCCGTAACTATCTATACCTGTGGTTGCATTTTGTCGCCTGAAGCTGTCGCGCGCTGTCGGTCGCTTCTGTCGCTCACGTTGGACACGGCCTTAGCAGTTGTCAAGCTATGCAATAAACTCCCATAAAACACACACCGGTCGCTGCAGATGGAGTAGAATTAACAGCAGGCGTTCATCCGATTCTCCACCACTAGCGTAATTCATAAAGTGAAACTGTTTGTACGTCCCAGTCGGTTATATGGACTCAGGACATTAAGACGGATCGATGGGAGGATATGATAGAATGGTAGAAGGGCCTAAAAAAGTTAAGATTACGGCTGAACGTTCCGTCGACAGCGCGATCATTAGAGACGGAGCACAAGCTCTGATTGTTGGAGGATGGTGAAGGTTTCAAGGGAACCATCCGACATTTGCGTGGGCCGATTTTCGGGAAAACGTAGAAAACTTACGTCTGAATGGACGGACACGGAATGAACCGTCGCCCTCCCGAATGCGAGTCCAGTGTGATAATCGATGTGCCACCTCGCAAAATGATAGAAAGGACCTATCGTGTTCGAATGCATGCCATACCACACCGCGGACGAAGCTACTCCATTTGTTGGTGTATCGACGTAGGCGACCACAAATAACAGATAACCACTCTCAGCCATGTAACTCACTGTGACAGCAGTGATCTAAACAGATCCTAACGGCACAGGCCAGAGAGGAGTGTCCCGCGTAGTCAATGACAATCGGCTGAAATGCGACAGGAATTGCTGCTATCGGTGAATGCAGCATCTCAGCCACTTTCCGAGCGACCATTGCCAGGGAAACTGCATGCAGTGGAGTCTGGAACCTCGCAAACGACCCAATTACTCATTAGGCGTACAGCAAGTTTTCTATGAACTAAACAACAGAGAAACTGGACAATTGCTGGATTTAGGCGGGAGACGTCGAGTGCACCAACGGCGCAATTATGCGTTTCGCCCGCAGTGTATGCAAGCCTTCATTCAGGCCAGAGACGCGGGATTAGCCGAACGGTCTGGGGCGCTGCAGTCATGGACTGTGCGGCTGGTCCCGGCGGAGGTTCGAGTCCGATCTCGGCAATGGGAGTGTGTGTGTTGTCCTTAGGATAATTTAGGTTAAGTAATGTGTAAGCTTAGGGACTGGTGACCTTAGCAGTTAAGCCCCATAAGATTTCACACAAATGTGAACATTTTTTTTTTTTTTCAGGCCGGAGGTACTAGGGTAATTAAACTGCCGCTGCTCACAAGGTCCAAAGTGGACTGTAACTATCTTATGGCAGCAAAACTTGTTAGATATTCTAATGAATTAACGCGGGACCGATTAACAGTAAAAAAACTTAGTTTCACTTTCGGCCACCAGAAGCAAATCTGGCACTGTGAATACAAGAAAGACTTATTGTCTCCATATGTAGTAGATTAGGAACGGCAGATGGGCAGAAAAGGTCAAATAAGTGAGGAAGGCATAATGTTGATTTTATTATTAACCGCCACTTACGCAGTTAGTTCAATATTAGCACTGGGGACGTCGACGAGATGCTGCATCTGCAAAAAGACGTGATCAACAATTGCTCGCAGCAGTTCCGGTGGAACCTGAGCAACGTGTTTCTGTACACTGGCCTTCAGTTCGGGCAGAGACCGAACGTGTTGCATTAAGCAGATCTTTCACTGGGCGAGTGACATGAGGTGGTGTCCCATCTTGCACGGAAGCAGCGGTTTCCATAGCAGAAATCACATGCTATACAAGGAGGTCTCGATAACATGCAGACGTCATGATACACCTGATAGAACTTCTGGGTGCTTCTGAATGCACACCACCCAGTCACATACAGCTAGAGCAATGACTCTTCGTGCAGAATACGCGATTTAAGAGTTCTTCAAATTCGGCAGTATTTACTGTCCCTTTAGTGTAAAATGTGCCTCGCCACTTCACTGGATATTGCCTGGCCAAATGTCATCAACTCAGATCTGTTCCAGAAACCAAAGAGTAAATTCAGAGCATTGCTGCAGATCTTCAGATTTCAGTTGGTGCACCGCCTGGATCTTGTACGGGGACAAGTCTAAAATAGATCTCAAAATTTCCGTACTGTTGATCATGGGATGGACAATCCTCGTGACACTGCCCAAGCACTAGCACTACCTAGGGCACGTGCTGCATTGCCAGTTACAGCAACGTCAATCTCGTCAATAACTCCCACAGGGATAGGACGCCTTGCTCTTCCAGGTTCCACACGAATCTCACCCGTGCCTTCGAATTTCATTGTCGTCTTCTTTAAACCATTAAAGGACATCGGGCCTCGCCACAGACTTTCCAGTCGGCCGTTATGGCTTGTCAAATGACAGAGTGGATGTTATATGGTCTCAGACACATTGAAAGATCTGAGGCTGGTGGCCCCAATTGGAACTAAGCTTTCTCCGGCGTACATCGGTCCTGCATTAACGCATTAGAATATACACCACGTTTCGTTATCATATGATAATTACAGCCCACAATGGACTTCCGCGAGTAGCTTCACTTTAATTATAGCCACCCAGTAGTTCTATGAAGTTGTACGGGTGTTTTTCGTACCCCCACTTAAGTTTATTCATTCAGGTTATCGTCGGTAGCACGAATCGGGATATTCATTTCAACATTCTCGGTGACCACGTATTTCCAGTTCTTCGTCTTTATAATAAGTGTGCTGTCGACTCTTTCATCTTCCAAGGCCGGCCGGTGTGGCCGAGCGGTTCGAGGCGCTTCAGTCTAGAACCGCGCGACCGCTACGGTCGCAGGTTCGAATCCTTCCTAGGGCATGGATGTGTGTGATGTCGTTTGGTTGGTTAGGTTTAAGCAGTTCTAAGGTCTATGGGACTGATGACCTCAGATGTTAAGTCCCATAGTGTTCAGAGCCATTTGAACCATTTGAACCATCTTCCAAGATGATAACTGTGTTTACAGGAATGCACACACACGTTCCTGGTTTGAGGACAGTCTGTCAGCCCATCGCACATCGGCTGGCTCGCTAAATCCCCTGATCTTCATGCAACAGAAAATGTCTGGAACAATTTGGAACAATAAGTGGAACGCAGCAGTCAATATCCCCGAAATTTGGTAGCGCCACTGGATCTAATCATCAACGAACCCTAATGCTGGATACGGCATGCATGAAGAAACTTGCGATCTCTCTTCCTCGTTGAACTGAGATCATTATTAAGGCTACATGCAGTATTACGTGATGTCTCCTGGGAGCGACTTATTTTTGTCCAGCGTTCTTATGAACAGGTAACATCGGACGTGAACACAGAGTCGATATCTACAGAATTAAAAGAGGGAGAAGATCGACTACTTGTACCTTGACTTTACCATTTTATCCGTATGATTGCTAGGCTCCACAGTATTATCTATAAAACTCGGGTACATGGTGCATTAGTAAATTCAAGTCACTTATTTGTGAAAAATATAAAAAAAACTTTGGTCTGGAAAGTATTATCGGCGAGTTAGCTGTCTTGGAAATGGGGATCACTTTTGGAATGAGGATCCATGAGGCCCTCCGCTGCAAAGTTGACGTTTAAACAGGTAGGCGGAACTCAATTACTCAAATACTAGCGATCCTGTCCGATGCACACCACTGGTATTCCCGTAGTTTCCACTGGAGCACCAAGAACCACGTGACTCTCAGCATATACGTCTGTTTACTAGCCTGCGGCCCCCCCTGCGCGCAAACACTGGAGTTGTCTTCCTAATGACACATTTCATCAGCAGTTGTAAGCGCTTTGCAACACGCACAAAGAACCTTCCATTGCTGGCGGTTGTGGAGGCGACAGCATTACACTGGCACCTGGCAAATGTGATATGTACCGAAAACTTTGCGACTCTCTGTCATTCTATGCGATACAAACTGACATGTTACGACAGCAATCCGAAATAAAAGGTCTTCTGTTTTTTGGTGACGTAGAGAAACTGTCAATATGGTTGTTGGCCGCTATTTTGGTGACGTAGAGACACTGTTAATATGATTGTTGCCTACGTTTCCTCTACAACCACAGAACCGCGCACGCGCTTCGCTCTGATGCTCATTGTAAGTCTTGGTGAGGCAGACATTCAAAGTGGAGCTCCCGCTGAATGCGGTTACACGAATTTTGAACGGAAAACGCGTTAAACCGGTGAAATTAATTGCCAACTGCTGCAAATGTATGGCTAATCATGCGCGTGGGTCAAAAACGTTCGCAAATGGTGTAGAGAGCTTACAGCTGGTCGTGCTGAAATTCACGACGGAGAACGGAGTAGTAGGCCATCAATTTCTGACGAGTCAGTCGCGAACATTATTGAAATGATGCGTAAAGATCGGAAAATTACTCTGCTCCCTGCCTTCTGGTTCCTCAGGTTTTCCGAAGCACCGTCCGCAGGATTTTAACGGAAAAGCTGCAATATGAGATGTTTTCCATATGGGTAAAGCGTATGCTGGCAGAAAAGTATAAACAGCAACAAATTGATTCTGCTTGCGAAATTCTTCGTCTCTATCAGACGAAAAGGACAACTTCTAGAGCTCGATTGTCACGGCTGACAAAACCTGGGCATTCCACTTCACACCTGGCCGGCCAGTGTGGCCGTGCGGTTCTAGGCGCTTCAGTCTGGAACCGCGCGACCGCTACGGTCGCAGGTTCGAATCCTGCCTCGGGCATGGATGTGTGTGATGTCCTTAGGTTAGTTAGGTTTAAGTAGTTCTAAGTTCTAGGGGACTGATGACCATAGATGTTAAGTCCCATAGTGCTCAGAGCCATTTGAACCATTTTTGAACCACTTCACACCTGAGACAAAACAACAGCCACGCGAGTGGCTGCATCCATCTTCGCCAAGCAGTAAAAATTCAAAGAAACAAAGTCTGCTGGTGAAGTCAGGCCAACTGCGTTTTGGGACCAGAAGGGGTACTCTATCTGCTTGCTGGGACAAGTCCGATTCAGAACTGGAGAAGACGAATGTCGAGACTGGGCGTAAGTATTATCCACGACAAAGCCCGCCCACACGTCGCCCGTCAAACTCGATCTCCTTCAAAACTCTGGTTGGCACGGCATCACCAGCCCACCATACAGTCCGGAATTGGCACCCAACGACAACCACCTGCTCCCTAATTTGACAGAATATTTGTCTGCACGGCGGTTCCGCTCCGACGACGAGGTCAAACATGAGGATCAACACTTCCCGAAGAGCATGGCGGCGAGCTGGTATGACACGGGTATTGCAAAACTGTTGGAATCTCTACATAAATGCATCGACCAAAATGGTGATTACGTAGAAAAATAAAACATTCTCCAAACTTAAAAATAATGTAATTACTATAGAAAATAAACTGTTGTTTGTATGGCTAAAAGTATTGGAGACTTTACTATGGGACTGCCCTCGTAAATCAATATCCGTCTTCTTTGTCAGGGCAGTATGGCACATGTGCACCCATATCTTGTGGCTGACTGACAGTTACTCATGAAGTGTCGGAATTGTCTTGTAACGGACGATTATCGCAGTGAGAGAGGGTAGGGGTGAAACCTGGTGGCAGCATATGTCCTGTTCTTCTCAATTTTTACAAATTGGCCACCCATGTTTCACCGTTTCCATCTGAATAACGGAACATTTCATCAGACACAGACACATAGGATTAAGCTCGGAATGTTGGCACACAGTCACCTGATCAGCAGTTTCACGCCCACACTTGCCTCACACTTCTTTGTACATGTACACGTAAATCATACTCCGCAAGCCACCACCGTTAATTGATCCCCCCTTCCCTGTTCCACTCACGAATGGCGCGTGGGAAGTACGATTGTCAGCAAGCCTCTGTATTGGCTCTAATTTCTCGAATTTTCTCATCGTGGTAACTTCGTAAGCTGTACACTATGTGATCAAAAGTACACAGACACTGGCTGAAAACGACCTACAAGTTCGTGGCGCCCTCCATCGGCAATGCTAGAATTTAATGTGGTGTTGGGACAACCTTAGCCTTGATAGTTTCCATTCTCGCAGCTTCCATTCAATCAGGTGCTGGAAGGTTTCTTGGGGAATGGCAGCCCATTCTTCACGGAGTGCTGCACTAAGGAGAGGTATTGATGTCGACTGGTGAGACCTGGCACGAAGTCGGCGTTCCAAAACATCCCAAAGGTGGTCTATAGTATTCAGGTCAGAACTCTGTGAAGGCCAGTCCATTACAGGGATGTTATTGTCGTGTAACCACTCTGCCACAGACCGTGCATTATGAACAGGTGCTCGAACGTGCTGAAAGATGCAATCGCCATCCCCGAATTGCTCTTCAGCAGTGGGAAGCAAGAAGGTGCTTAAAAGATCAATGTAGACCTGTGCTGTGATAGTGCCACGCAAACTACAAGAGGTGCAAACTCCCTCCATGAAAAACACGACCACACAATAACACCATCGCCTCCGAATTTTACTCTTGGCACTACACCCGCTAGCAGATGATGTTCACCGGGCATTCGCTATACCCACACCCTGCCGTCGGATTGCCGCTATACCCACACCCTGCCGCCGGATTGCCACATTCTGTACTCCACACAACGTTTTTCCACAGTGCAATCGTCCAATGTTCATGCTCCTTACACCAAGCGAGGCGTCGTCTGGCATTTACCAGCGCGACGTGTGGCTTATGAGCAACCGCTCGACCACGAAACCCAAGTTTTCTCACCCCCCACCTAACTGTCATAGTATTTGCAGTGGATCCTGATGCAGTTTGGAATTCCTGTGTGATGGTCTGGATAGATATTGTCTATTACACATTACGACCCTCTTCAACTGTCGGCGGTCTCTGTCAGTCAACAGACGAGGTCGGCCTGTACACTTTTGTGCTGTAAGTGTCCCTTCACGTTTCCACTTCACTATCACATCGGAAACAGTGGGCCTAGGGATGTTTAGGAGTGTGGAAATCTCGTGTATATACGTATGACACAAGTGACATGCGATCACCTGACTATGTTCGAAGTCCGTCAGTTCTGCGGAGCGCCCCATTCTGCTCTCTCACGATATCTAATGTCTACTAAGGTCGCTGATATGGTGTACCTGGTAGAAGGTGGCAGCATAATGCACCTAATATGAAATACGTATGTCTTTGGGGGTGTCTGGATACTTTTGATCACATAATGTAAGTGGTAGGATGTAATATGTTGTACGACTCTTCCCAGAAAGGGCTCGCTCGGAATGTCAATAGTAAATCTCTTCATGATGCACGGTGCCTCTCTTTTAACGTCTGTACTGGAGTTTGTTGAGCATCTCTGTAACCCTGTCGCGCCGACCAAATGACCCCATGACGAAACGTGCTGCTCTTTGTTGGATCTTCTCTACCTGTTCTATGAGTCCTACCTGTTAAGGGTCCCATATTGATGCGTAATGCTCAAGAATCGGTCGAACAAGGACCTTGTAGCCTCTTCCTTCAAGAATGAGTAACATTACCTTAAGATTGTTCCTATAATTTCAGCGAGATATCTGACTTTCTTGTTATTTGTTTTATGTGGTCATCCCACTTATGATCACTCTGGATAGTTACTCCT
Source organism: Schistocerca serialis cubense (assembly GCF_023864345.2). Lineage (NCBI taxonomy): Eukaryota > Metazoa > Arthropoda > Insecta > Orthoptera > Acrididae > Schistocerca > Schistocerca serialis. Next base: position 706,626,947 of record NC_064639.1, read on the forward strand.
AGATATTTTTCGATGGATACTGTTTCCAGCAATTTGTCGCCAAGAGAGTAATTGTACAGTCGTGGATTTCTTTTCGTGTGTGTGCATTCAGGGACAACTGCCAGAGCCCACACCACTGATCAATCCACTGCAGGTCATTCTGCAAATCTGTACCGTCTTCAGGAGTTGCTGCTTTCTTGTGGACAAGCACGTCGTCTTCGAATAGTCCTTAAGAGCTTATTACACTTTTTTTAGATCGTTTATATACACTGTAAACAGTAATGGTCCTATCAAACTTTCCTGTGGTGCTCCGGAAACCACCTTTACACCTGTCGATTTTTTTCCGTTAAAAGTGACTTGTTCAGTTCTACCTGCAAGGAAGTCTTGAATCCAGTAGCAAATCTGGTCCAATACTCTGTAAGCTCGTGCTTTTTTCACTAAACGGTAGTGCAGGGTTGTGTCAGATGCCTTCCTGAATTCAAGCAATACGGCATCTACCTGAGCGCCATTTCTACAGCGCTACAGATCTCATGGAAAAACAGAGCGACCTGAGTTTCACAAGACCTCTGTTTGTGGAATTCATGTTGATTTTGAAGAGGAGATTTTCGTTCTCCGAAAACCTCATAATTCTTGTGCGTAAAACATGGACCATAATTCTGCAACAGATTGATGTCAACGATGTAGGCCTATAATTGAGAGCATCTGTCCTACGACCTTTCACCACCAGGATTCGAACTGGCCAGTACCATAGCAGCCCCAACTACAGTATCGAATTTTAGACAAATGCGTAGTAATTAATTTGCTAAAGCTGTATTCCACACAGTCCAGAGCGGATTTGTCTCTTTGCTCAAGGCCGGCCACTGTGGCCGAGCTGTTCTAGGCGCTTCCGTCTGGAACCGCGCGACCGCTACGGTCGCAGGTTCGAATCCTGCCTCGGGCATTGATGTGTGTGATGTCCTTAGGTTAGTTAGGTTTAAGTAGTTGTAAGTTCTAGGGGACTGATGAAATGGCTCTGAGCACTATGGGACTTAACTTCTAAGGTCATCAGTCGCCTAGAACTTAGAACTAATTAAACCTAACTAACCTAAAGACATCACACACATCCATGCCCGAGGCAGGATTCGAACCTGCGACCGTAGCGGTGGCTCGGTTCCAGACTGTAGCGCCTAGAACCGCTCGGCCACTCCGGCCGGAGGGACTGACGACCTCAGATGTTAAGTCCCATAGTGCTCAGAGCCATTTGAACCATTTTCTTTGCTCAAAATATGTTTAGTTTGTCACTTACCGAAAACCCCTCGCTGACCTTGGACGAGTTTCACGGAAACATTGGCAAACTGAGAATTCATGAGCGAATAGAACGATTGGGTTGGGGGTCCTGGTAGTGGCACTGGTTCCACAGCTGGACCGCTGAATATTTTTAACATCATACAGATAAAATGCACGAACATGGAATGACACCAACAACACATTACATTTACCCTTAGTAACAGTACTTTACTTACCTTTGGTGCTGCCATCTGAATATACAGACCCCTGTAGTGTAAATTCTGTTGCCGGCAGTGAACCAAAACTTTCGGCGTGTATCTCGCAATACGTCTGATCATCGACACACCTGTAATAGTGAACGACTTTTTCACTACTAAAAATACATAACAATGAAATGTAGGAGCATTGTGAGGATCGGATGTAGTTACTGTTGATTTTCCGAAAATTAAAAAAAAAAATGTAGCAGACCAAATACTACTCATTGTGTACCCGAACACCACCGACAAAATTTCCGAAGTTGTCCTGGTAATTCTTCTGAGTGTGATGGTATGAGTGACACATGGCTTCCTGTGGCACGTTACAGAGTGCTAATCGATTCGTTAGGCCTTTTACCGCTGTATCTCTGAAAATAGCTTCACGACAGTGAAAATGCCTATAATATGCAATCACCAAAGCTTACAACACAAAATAGAGAAGAATGCAATAACACTCAGGTGCAAAAACACTGTGATGTGGTTTCCGTCGCTGCAGGAACAGCTCAGCGTAGCATGTACATCTACATACATACTCCGAAAGCCACCGTACGCCTCGTGACGGTGGGTGCCCTGTACCATCACTGTACTCCGTACGCCGAGAGAGCAGCGCTGACAGCTGGCAGCGCAGTTACCAGTGTTCGACAAGGACGGGCAGCGAGCCAGCAGCGGTCGCACAGCACTGCGACAACACTGGGGCGTTGCCGCGGCAACGTAAACGATCTGATTGGCCGTCGTGGATGCGCAAAGTACGTGCGCCAAGACCGCGTCAACTGTCAGAGGTCTTCTCTCGCCGTACGCACTGTAGACGCTTCCTTTCCTTTTCTACTCCCAAATAGAGCAAGGGAAAAATAATTGTCTGCGTGCCTCCGTATGAGCCCTAATTTCTCGTATCATATATGCGTGGCCCTTACGCAAAATGTACGTTGGTGGCAGTAGAATCGTTCTGCAGCCAGCTTCAAATATCAGTTCCCTAAATTTTCTCAATAGTGCTCCTCGAAAAGATCGTCGCCTTCCCTCCAGGGATTATCACTTGAGCTCCCAAAGCATCTCCGTAATATTTTCGTGTTGCTCGAATCTGCTGATAACTGAATTATTTTGGTGTCTTCCTTTAATCTGACCTGATGCGGACCCCAAACACTCGAGCAGTACTTAAGAATAGGTGTCACTAGGGTCCTACATGCTGTCTTTTTTACAAATGAACCACACTTTCCCAAAATCCTCCCAATAAACCAAAGTCGACTATCCGCCTTCGCTGCAACAATCCTCATATGCTCGTTCCATTTCATGTCTCTTTGCAACGTTGCGTCCAGAAATTCAAACAACGTGAATATGTCAAGCAGAACACTACTAATGCTGTGTTGGAACATTATGGGTTTGTTTTTCCTGCTAATCTGCATTAACTTACATTTTTCTGCATTTACAGCTAGCTGCCATTCTTCACAACAGCTAGAAATGTTATCGAAGTCATCTCACCCAATGACATGCTGCTGTTCCACTGCATTCTGTGATCAGCTCATCATCAGTAAATCTATCCGTTCTGTTGCATACAACGAACACTGTAGGAATAACAAGTCCAAGATGGAAGCGAACAGTGCTGAATGCAAGCTTGAGGGCGGAGAGTAAAGTGGACGGTACGTTACCGACAGCAAGTGCCACGAGTGAATGGAACTAGTTTGTTTTCAAACAAGACTTTTGTCGCACACCGACGATATTTCCACTAATATGCAGATTTTTTCAGTGCAATTCAGTTACAAAGATAGATAGGTGTCAGAAGTGAAACAAAATTCAGTTATTCCATAACGAGCCACCGTACACAACGAGTCTCTTTTACTAAAATACTCAAAAATATATACCACCGAAATGTTATCGTCAGAGCTTGGTTTTACCCTGTATACGACACTGGGTTCATCAAGTGCAGGTAGCATGTTGTTGTTGTTGTGGTCTTCAGTCCTGAGACTGGTTTGATGCAGCTCTCCATGCTTCTCTACCCTCCAAAAGCTTCATCTCCCAGTACCTACTGCAACCTACATCCTTCTGAATCTGTTTAGTGTATTCATCCCTTAGTCTCCCTCTACGATTTTCACCCTCCGCACTGCCGTGCAACACTAAATTGGTGATCCCTCGATGCCTCAGAATATGTTCTACCAACCGACCCCTTCTTCTAGTTAAGTTGTGCCACAAACTCCTCTTCTCCCCAATTCTATTCAATATCTCCTCACTAGTTATGTGATCTACCCATCTAACCTTCAGCATTCTTCTGTAGCACCACATTTCGAAAACTTCTATTCTCTTTTTGTCTAAACTATTTATCGTCCACGTTTCACTTCCATACATGGCTACACTCCATACGAATACTTTCAGAAACGACTTACTGACACTTAAATCTATACTCGATGTTAACAAATTTCTCTTCTTCAGAAACGCTTTCCTTGCCATTGCCAGTCTACACTTTATATCCTCTCTACTGCGACCATCATCAGTTATTTTGCTCCCCAAATAGCAAAACTCCTTTACTACTTTAAGTGTCTCATTTCCTAATCTAACTGCCTTGTGATGACTGGGTGTCGTGTGATGTCCTTAGGTTAGTTAGGTTTAAGTAGTTCTAAGTTCTAGGGGACTGATGACCATAGATGTTAAGTCCCATAGTGCTCAGAGCCATTTGAACCATTTTGAACCTAATCTAATTCCCTCAGCATCACCCGACTTATTTCGACTACATTCCATTATCCTTGTTTTGATTTTGTTGATGTTCATCTTATACCCTCCTTTCAAGACATAGTCCATTCCGTTCAACTGCTCTTCCAAGTCCTTTGCTGTTTCTGACAGAATTACAATGTCATCGACTAACCTTAAAGTTTTAATTTCTTCTCCATGGATTTTAATTCCTACTCCGTATTTTTTTATTGTTTCCTTTACTGTTTGCTCAAATACAGATTGAATAATATTGGGGATAGCATATGCATTGAATAATAACAAATGAATAATGACGTGTTAATAGGAAACTACATGTCTACAGCGGGAATTTAGCTTTTACGAGTAAAGAAGCCCGGCAGCAGTAAGTCTGGTGGAAGCATCCAAGAAAAGTCGTTTGAGAGTAAATAGTGTTACTCAAACATTGTTGAACAAGTAGGCACTTTTGACATTCTTGCTAACGAAACTTAACCGCTACTGCAAGAATCGTTTACGCCGTCCGCACACATAGCGACTGAAAACGAACCGAACGGGCAGGCGATGTACATAGGCAACGCAATTCCGCATTCGGGGAAACTCGGAAATAAGAAACGGCAGTTGCCGTGTGTGAGCATGGAGGAGAGGGAGAGTGTTGTTTGTCGCACCCTAGCATCTTTTGCTTACACTCGGCATGTCGACCGCAGATTCAAGCTCAGAGGGGAGTTCTCTATTACGAAAAAGAAGAAAACTCTTGATTCGTCCGTACATGGAAAGAAATGTAAACTGCGGGATTTCTGTAGCAGGCACAGAGCTGTAACAGACAGATTCAAAATTTGTAGCTTTTTATAGAACGAATAAAGAGTGCTCCACTAATTTGGGCGTAGTTGATTTCTTTCGCCATAACACAGCTTTACTTTTATTTTAAAAACTTAAGTACCTTGAGATTTATATACCGGTACACGGAAATGCGATAGTGGTTTGTGCTCGTTAAATGATGTGCATGTGAACACAATTGTGTTTACATGTACCAGAGATTTTTGGCTGTTCACTGTTCGGTTCCACATGACAATGTAATTTTACAGAACGACAAAGGCAGTTAGTTGCACAAAATTTGTTTACAATTTTTTGAACATTTTCTTCCAATGACGTGCAGTTAATATTACTTCAAACAATATACGGACAGTACCTTTCCTGGCCAAGACAAGACTATTAATATCCAAACATAGGCCTTAATTTGAGGAAGAAGTTTCTGAGAATGTACGTTTGGAGCACAGCATTGTATAGCAGTGAAACACGGACTGAGTGAATGACAACCGGAACAAAAGAGAATCGAAGCTTTTGAGATGTGGCACTACACACGAATGTTGAAAATTAGGGGGACTGATAAGTTAAGCAGAAACGACGAGGAGAAGGTACGTATGGAAAACACTGACAAGAATAACGGAAAGGATGATAGGATATCTGTGTAGACATCAGGGATTAACTTCCATGGTAATACAGGAAGCTGTAGAGAGCAAAAACTGTAGAGGAAGGTAGAGATCGGAATCATCTAACAGTCTTGTTTTTTTAAGTAAGTATCGTTTTGAAATTAAAAAAAAAACGTGCTAAGATATCTCAATAATTTTATTTTTACATGAAAGCCTGTACCTTAATCTACGCACTGACACCATTACAGTCTGATTTTTCCTTGTTTACGTTGTGTACTGAGTGTTTAAGATGCCTCCGATAATCGTGAGTCCCACCGACTGTGAAGTACAGGCTGTTATAAGATTTCTTAGTGCTAAAGGCCTAAAAGCATACGATATTCATCGTGAGATCTGTGCATTTTACGGAGAAAACATTATGAGTGATGGAATGGTAAGAAAGTGGGTGAGAGCATTTAAAGATGGCCGCACAAATGTGCGTGATGAACAACGGAGTTGTGTCCTTCGGTCGTTAATGAAAGTTTGGTGCAGGAAGTGGACAATAAGATGAGAAAAAACAGACGCTTTACGATTTACTCCTTGCGGGATGACTTTCCTAATGTTTCTCGTAGTGTTTTGTATGGCATTGTGACCGAGCACTTAAATTACCGAAAATAGTGCACATGTTGGGTACCGAAAATGTTGACGGATGTGCACAAAAGCAAACGTTTAGACAGTGCATTGACTTTCCTTGAGCGGTACCATAACGACGGTGATGATTTCTTAAGCCAAATTGTTAAGGGCGATGAAACATGGGTGGCCTACATTACACCAGAATCAAAGCAACAGTCCATGGAAGTTGAGCAAGAGCATCGTTTTGCTGCAAGACAATGCCCGTCCGCATGTGGCGAATCAGAGCAAAGATCTCATCACATCTTTTCGATGGGAAACTCTGGATCATCCTCCGTACACCCCCGATCTTGCGCCCAATTACTACCATCTGTTCCTGCACTTGAAGAAACACCTGGGCGGTCAGCGTCTTCAAGACGATGACGAAGTCAAAACAGTGGTGATGCAGTGGTTAACAAGTCTGGCGCAGACTTCTATGAGGAGGGTATTCAAAAACTGGTACAACGTTACGACTAGTGCCTCAGTATTAACGGAATTTATGTAGAAAAGTAGATTAAGGTACAGGCTTTCATATAAAACTAAAATTATTGAGATGTCTTAGCACGTCTTTTTTTAATTTCAAAACTGTACTTATTTTAAAAAAACACGCCTCGTAGGTAATAAATGAGGACGTGGATTGCAACTGATACTCTGAGATGAAGAGGTTATCACAGGAGAGGAATTTGCGACGGGCCGCATCAAACCAGAGGACTATGTATAGAGAATACTACACATGCCATATGAAATTCTTTTGCCTCTACACACCTCAGTTTTTCTGCCAAATGTCTGGTGCAGTAGCTCAAATGGCTCTGAGCACTATGGGACTTAACATCTATGGTCATCAGTCCACTAGAACTTAAAACTACTTAAACCTAACTAACCTAAGGACAGCACACAACACCCAGCCATCACGAGGCAGAGAAAATCCCTGACCCCGCCGGGAATCGAACCCGGGAACCCGGGCGTGGGAAGCGAGAACGCTACCGCACGACCACGAGATGCGGGCGCTGCAGTAGCCTGGGAGCTTGTAGTCGTATAAAATGAGATGTTTTTAGACTTCGCGTGCAAAGCTATTGTTCACAAGCTATTCTTTCATCTTCAAATTAAACCAGTAAGAGCTGAGCTGTATCCGGATACGACGCAACTCAGATCGCTTGACAACGCGGGCGCCGAGTCGCTGGACACTGGTTGTCAACGCATTGCAAGCGATTGATTGGCAAGTCACGTGGCCGTCTGCGGCGTCCTATCTAACAAGACAGGAAGTGTTTCCCCTATCAACTTATGTTGGCAACAAGGTGTGTCTGAATCGCTCCCTGCGCAGACGACCTTAACAGCGATCGAAACTATAAATGTATCATTTAAATTAATAACGTTAACTCTATGTTAGAAGCTAACGGAAAACGTCGCAAGCGTTACATAAATTTACATAGTGAAACGGTATGTTGGATCTGCAGTTAAGCAGCATGACCATAGCGTTTACACGCGCAAACATGCAAACTCACCGACCTCTAGCGACTCTGGGTCGTCACACGAGGCAACTGCTGCCAAGACCGGCGCGCGGCAACAAGATAACACCCAAGGAAGTCACCACTTGAGATTCCCCCACCCGGTACTCCGGACATAAAGGTCAAGTTTGCTCGCTGAAAGTCGATGTGTACTTGACAAAACAGGGCGGAACGTCAACACATTCGAAATTGCATTTCAAATGGCAGCATTCACACAAGCCGGCAAAGAAACAGAACGGAACGTAATAATCAAGTTTTCTCTGGAAGAAAGTTTAGATGTTGACGTTGGTAGTGGCGATGGAGAGTGACGGCGAGGGGAGGGGACGATGTCGCCGTCTACTAACATGAAAGTAAATTGACTCATATTACAGTACTGGATTTCGTGCCGTTGCATTTTATTAATCTTCATTTTCTTCTTTTGCTGTGTTTTCGTGACACAGTGCATATGTTCATGACGACTTGAAGAGAAGAGAGGCGAAAAAAAAGATTTAAGTTATTTAATTTGACAATTTGCATGACTCGTGGGCGGAAATGGTCCGCAGCATTATAGAAAAAGGAAGTTTTATCTATATTGAAACAGCTGATGCCGCAACTACTACATCCGTCACTCAACAACTAACTGCAACGTATTTACATCTGCGCTCCGGGAATCTCGTAACTCGGGGAGTCTCACAACCTTCTATATTGACAACACAACCAATTTAACTATCTGCATGAGCCCTAAAGGTCTACGTGTCGCGCAAAGGGTTAAGACCTGAGCGGAGAAAGTGCCTACACAGTGTATAAATAAGAACATAATTATCAACCTGGGGTCCGACAGATACCCAGCACATTTCGTTTAGCTAAATTTCTATGAACAAAGTTGGAAACACTGCCTGCCGTCTAGTAGTCCTCTCTCACATGTCTATTTCCGGTCACCAGCTTTTTATTCTTGTGCTGCTTATTAGCGTTTGACAGTTATTTAGTGGCTGGGGAGTTCCTAGACCCTCACATTAACATTTTCGTTACAAGATAGTGCCGAAAAAGTAGGTGAAATTAGCATACTCATGCTTAAAATGGCAAGGAAGTATTTTCTTTGGGAAATTGGATTCGGCTTGGTGCAATATCAAATAAAGAAATGTGATGAGTCACCGGAAGAAGACTGCTGAATCACTGACTATTCAGTTTATATTAACATAACTGTAGGTATTATCTTTTATCTAATGTAATAAAATGCATTATTTCTTCAAATAAGCATTAATTGATTCGATTTCATAATTTATATGGTTGCCTCTACATTAATTTGTATTAAATAACCCAGTTATTAATATTATACATATGATGCAACATTAACAGATCATGGGGACCCACTGGACCCCACGTTACCACCTGTGTAAAATAATGCCACATTAACAAAGGAACGTTAAATAACCTGTTTTCACAGTGAAAAAGTCAATTGTTTAAAGTAGAAAAATGCAGTTGTTTTTATGTTGTTTGGTACTTAGAAATAAAAAGCAAAAGTAATAAGGTAAACAGGCTCTATGCATCATCTTAAAAAACATTGATGAATTTGTACGTATGTATTCTCGCTAGCAAATAAATGTCGGTGCTTTGAAATGTGTGAACTACGGGTAAACTTTCCTGTTGTTCCACTTCTCAGCAGTTTACAGTACAAACTTCATACCTAAATCATCATTTATGAAGTTTTCTTTGACAATTAATAAACTTCATCATTAGCATCTCTTTAACTGTAAGCCTGTTTCTCACTATTTATAGCAAGGGTGGTGCATCAGAGCGTAACCTTCGCCCTTGGGGACTGGGCTAACAAGGGTACCTCACCGATATGATTACCCAGACAGGGTGTGTAGCGTACGACTAGGACCTCAGCGTATGTAAACAGGAAGGCGCAGCTCTCAACCGTTTTCGAGAAAATCGAATTTGAAAAGTTTAGCTTTGTAGGCTCATTATTATTAATAAGCAGTTAGTTACATAATCAGCAGGTCTCTGGATTGAATCTCACTGCCGATACTTTTTTTTTATTTCCCACGTAATTCTAACAAGATGAAACGTCCATACACTGCACAACATACTGTCACATTACCCTGAAAACTTCATTTGTTGGGAAAAGATCAATGGCTCGTTTGGATCAAGGGGGAAAGTTCAACTGATGAGTACATACGAAAATACAAAAAAAAAAAAAACCGTTATGATAACATCTTCACGGTTCGACACATTTACAGCAGCACTGTACAAGAATTTTGAAACCAACATCTTGTGAGACAACATTTTTCTTTTGCTCCTCAATTCATGGAGAGGGCAAACGAACGCGGGTTTGTAGGACGAAACTTCGCAACATGGTGAGAGTCTGCCAATGCAGACTATTAAAGTAATCCCTCCAAAATGTACTCCGCTGGTGCTGCCTTGCGACGTTTATTTTTACAGTTAGGTGAAGAACGTTATAGAACGACTGCGAAATAGCACATACATCAAAGAACAAAATAGAGAGAAGCCTCTAGGGAAGATCGCATAAAAATTCAATCAGTCATGGGTGGCAACTATACTTGTCTGCACCAATACTCGGAGGTTTGCTTTGGTGTGCGTGGGACGCTGAGAAACTGTGCGATAACTGAGAACCGTTTTTTAATGCAAACCACGTTTGTTTTGCAACAGACACATTGAAAAACCACGCACATGCAAAAATTCGGCGTTCATTACAAGTGCTGCATGTTGCAATAAATACTGTTTTCCACGTGATTCTTGAAGTTTTCCCGGCATACTGAATGTTCTATGAGGTTTCGGGATTGCAGGCAGATAATGTTGACTTCTTGCCACAATATTTCAGGTGTGTCCGACAGTGGAGTCTGCTAGATCAGTGTCTGAATCAGATTAGTACAGCGCTAAGGAGGAAGAAACGTGACCACCTACAAATAAAGAAGATACGTAGCTGTTCAAGTCCAGGGCGTTCCTACCATACGTCGACAGCCTTTCGTCTAAAGTCGGCACGACCTTAAGAAAACATCAAGTTAATCTTCCGGCCACCGGTGAAGATTAGCGCACTTCTCGGTTCGGTGAAGGACGATCTGGGTCTGCAGAAGGCCAGAATTTACAAAATTCCTTGCCAGTGTGGCAAAGCTTACATAGGTCAGACGATACGCCCAGTACATAACAGATGCGTTGAATATGAGCGCCACACTCTTCTTTCGCAGTCCAGTTGCCCATAGCTGAGCACTGTATTAACACACGGCACTCTATGGATTATTCTGCCACATAAATCTTCGCCCTGGCTAAATCCTTTTGGGATCCAGCAATTAAAGAATCTGTGGAAATTCGTCTAGTACAAAATCTTGTTAATCGGGACGGCAACTTCCAGCTGGACAAGGCTTGGGTAACCATCTGTGCATGCGTTTCTGCGCCAATTTTTGCAGTAAAGCCGACACCGTGATCTAGCAGACTCTCCAACTAAACTAGTTTACTGCTTGGCGCAATTAGTGGCTCCTTCGAATCAATTCTTCCAAAACCCAACCAATCATTATAGGACATACCACACCCTCCTTCTGGCTGTATGATTTCACCATCAATGACGGCCCTATACAACTCCCCACCTTGAAATACCTTGACCTCACCTCACTTGGACTCCCCATTTCCTTACCCATCCAACGCAGTGACCACAGTAGACTCCGTCTGCTGAAACTCCTGTCTGGCCGGACATGGGGATTGCATCCTTCCACCATCCTTCATACCTAAAAATCCTTGATCTGTTCCATCCTTTTATTATGCCAGTGTTGCCTGGGTCTCCGCCCCGGCTAAATTCTATAAAGCCCTCCAAATCCTTGAACGCCAAGCACTCCACCACGCTTTCCATATCAGTCTGCCTACGAGGATCCTTTATGACCTCATCCCCTTCCCACATCTCCTCCTTTTCCTTGAACATATCTGTATCCTCTACACCATCTGCAGCCTTGATCCGCCTCATCCCCTGGTGTCTCCTTTCCTTTCCACTCCCCACCTGCTTCTGTGCCTTTACCGATGTGTTCCACTCTCTCTCCATTTCCACACCCTCCCCCTCCTCTCCCATAGGACCTTTCAATGTCTCCCCATCATGGATGATGTGCTTTGACCTGATATTTACCCTTCCTTCCAATTCTGACCCTCCTCTTCCCCTTCCCTCCTCCTTTGGGCTCCCTCTCCTTCCCCTCCCCTCTCTCCTACCACCCTGTCCTTCTCGCTTCTCCTTCCCAGTCACTGCACCCCCACCTAGGCTCCCCCTCCCCCCACACTCTCCTTTCTCCTGCCCTTTGGCGTGCTACCGACTCCCCCCCCCCTCCTGCACCTTGCTGCCTCCCCTCCTCTGCTGACCCCCCCTTCTATCTTTCCTCTCTCCCTCCTCTCTCACCTCCTCTCCTTTGGCAGGACCTTCCAATTTTAATCCAGCTACACTGTCGTGTTTTAGTGCCTGCCCTATATGTAACATCAGTGCGGTGTGTGTTCGGCGTCGTCGTCTCGTGTGGCTCTCACTACTGTGAACGCCGTTTTTAATTGTGCTCTTCGTACTGCCAGCATTTATGCGCTACGTCTTCATCGAGTGTCCTTTGAATTATACGTGGATTTTATGCAAACTTGCCTCGTGAAAGTACCCCTTTTTGTACATTTTAACTCCCATTGTTTCCCCTTCTCAAGTGTAAACTTCATCTTTTATACCCATATTTTATGTATGTACCGTTCTCCTGTGTTGTTTTATGTAGTCTCTCGGCTGAAGAGCAGTGAATTGTGCCGCTGACAGCCCACTCCTGCACCCATGAGGCAGGGGTATGAAATAACAATAAAGGAAGAAGAAAAAACTAGCAGACTCCAGTGGCGGACACTCACCTGAAGACGGCTGGACGGTTGCCAGCCGAAATATTGTGGCAAGAAGTCAACATTATTCGCCTGCAATCCCGAAACCTCATATGTTTCTGTTTTCCATGTTTCTACAGTCGGCAGCAGCCTCATACATGCAGTGTTCTATGGGTTACACATTATACTTGCCACATATGTAGATACAATAATATAAAGAAAATGGCTGTACTGATTTGCATGAGAGTTCTCATGTATCCTTTTTTTTACTTCCAATTTCCTACCGAAAAGTTTTTTTCTTCTTTTTTTAAAGTTACAGATTACGAAACTAATAAATCAATCACGAAATATTTATCATTTGTACAGCCATTATAAATCCGTGGTTACAATCACGCGCGAATGAAAAAAAAATTACCAGCATTGAGTTTCGATTCACAGTCTTTCGGATCATGAAACTAAGGGCCTATTCATTCAGCTACGGACCACACAAAGTATATAAACACATCGTAACTTTTCAGATTCAATTTTCTCTGAAACGGCTGTGAGTTGCGTCTTCCTGTTCACACATATTGAAATCCTAGTCGTACCCTACGCATCCCGTCAGTATGAATCAAATCGGTGAGAGGAATTGCATACGGTCCCTTGTAAGCGAAATGATGTTGAGGTGATATTTCCGGTTAGTGTGAAGACATCATTTGACAGGGACATCGTCTGCCGTTCATTCCGATCCGTTGACATCTATTGTGGATCGACCTCCACCATAGATTTACGCGTGCAGTTATAGTCTTACATAAATTACTCGTAGCTGGCACTGCCTGCGGCTTGTAGTGCCAAGTACGGAGCTGAAAATCTGCATGCTGCCGCCAGAGCACCTCTCTTCCCATGGCGATAGAAAATCGCTTTAAGGCCTCTTTCTCCGACAAAAATCTACTAAAAAATCTCAAATTAACGTGTGATATAGATCTCTGTAGGGTCTCTCCGTGTGTCAAAAATCTCGTTCCTAATTTTAATTATAGGCTAAGTTACGGCAATATAGATGAAATTTTCGCGTTCGTAAACAGCTTCAAAAGTGTGGCGAAATATCTGAAAAACTATTGAACTCTCAGCAATACTTTCTGTTTCGTTGATTACCAAGATATCTTTTCAGAGTTGCGTATTGCATTGAGATCCTAGATACAGGCTTCTGAAAACGGCGTTTTTATGCAGAATATTTAACTCATAACAAGTATGAACTTCAAAATATCTGTCTCCTACAAGAAAAGCGTCAGTATGAAATTTATAGTCTCTGTTTCCTACAAAAATAACGTAAAAATTCCGAAATTCACGTAAGGGCCGCGCCTACACTTAATCACCTATTTCGTCTACGTTTACGGCAATGTATACGCAGGGCATGGCCAGAAATGAAAGTGGCAGATCAAGAGGTCCAGATGGCCAATCGTTTAGAAAAAATAGCAATTTTCGTGCGGGTCGTGCGAGACGTGAGCCATGTAAGTTAGGGCAGTTCGCAGGGCAGCCTTCGGCACAGCGGAAAAAGAATACAACGATAATCCCAGAGTCGTGAGCCGTACCTATGCGAAAACCTTTTTTTATCATTCTAAATTTTTATGTTACTTACAACGCAAATAAACCGAAATAATGTTCAAAATGTTGTATTTATTAATATTTTCATAAAAGCTATGTAAAAGAAAGGCAAAGGAAATTTTGGCATTGCAGACAAACTTACAAGAGGTCACATCCCGAAAAGTCTGCATCAACATTGCACCTCACGGGCTATTCTTGCCATTATTTGGCGAAATGACGCGTTAAACCGTCGGCGTACCTTCTAACGTCAACGCTGAGCGTGCCAGGTCCAACGTGCTGCTGAATGATTAGACACGATGCGACTTGTGCAAATGGTAAGTGTGCCTCAACGCGCCATACGCGATCGGAGCGCGCTCCAGCAGCAGTTGTCGGCTCTATCTGGCTCGCAAATCACATTGTTTACTAAATGGACAGGCATAAAATTTCTACGTTAGTTCTATTAAAGCGCATATTTTCTGCTTTCTCCATCTACATTTACATCTATTTTATACTCAGCGAACCACCGTGAGGTGCATGGCAGTGGGTACGTCTCGTTCTAGGAGTTATTACAGTTTCTCCTCATTCCATTCATGTATGGAGCACAGGAAGAATGATTGTTTGAATACCTTTGAGCATGCAGTTGTGTTGTTGTTGTTCAGTCCTGAGACTGGTTTGATGCAGTTCTCCATGCTACTCTATCCTGTGCAAGATACTTCATCTCCCAGTAGCTACTGCAACCTACATCCTTCTGTATCTGCTTGGTGTATTCATCTCTTGGTCTCCCTCTACGATTTTTACCCTCCACGTTGCCCTGCAATACTAAATTGGTGATCCCTTGATGCCCCAGAACATGTCCTACCAACCGATCCCTTCTTCTAGTCAAGTTGTACCACAAACTTTTCTTCTCCCCAATCCTATTCAATACCTCCTCGTTAGTTATGTGATCTACCCATCTAATCTTCAGCATTTTTCTGTAGCACCACATTTCGAAAGCTTCTATTCTCTTCTTGTCTAAACAATTTATCGTCCTGTTTCACTTCCATACATGACTACACTCCATTCAAATACTTTCAGAAACGACTTCTTGACACTTAAATCTATACTCGATGTTAACAAATTTCTTCAGAAACGCTTTCTTTACCATTGCCAGTCTACAGTGTATATCCTCTCTACTTCGACCGTTAACAGTTATTTTGCTCCCCAAATAGCAAAACTCATTTACTACTTTAAGTGTCTCATTTCCTAATCTAATTCCCTCAGCATCACCCGACTTAATTCGACTACATCCCATTATCCTCGTTTTGGTTTCGTTGATGTTCATCTTATACCCTCCTTTCAAGACACTGTCCATTCCGTTCAACTGCTCTCCAAGTCCTTTGCTGTCTCTGACAGAATTACAATGTCATCGGCGAACCTCAAAGTTTTTATTTCATCTCCATGGATTTTAATACCTACTCCGAATTTTTCTTTTGTTTCCTTTACTGCTTGCTCAATATACAGATTGAATTACATTGGGGAGAGGCTACAACCCTGTCTCACTCCCTTCCAAACCACTGCTTCCCTTTCATGTCCCTCGACTCTTATAACTGCCATCTGGTTTCTGTACAAATTGTAAATAGCCTTTCGCTCCCTATATTTTACGTCTGCCACCTTCAGCATTTGAAAGAGAGTATTCCAATCAACATTGTTAAAAGCTTTCTCTAAGTCTACAAATGCTATAAACGTAGGTTTGCCTTTCCTTAATCTATCTTCTAAGATAAGTCGTAAGGTCAAATGGTTCAAATGGCTCTGAGCATTATGGGACTTAATATCTCAGGTCATCAGTCCCCTAGAACTTAGAACTACTTAAACCTAACTAACCTAAGGAAATCACACACATCCATGCCCGAGGCAGGATTCGAACCTGCGACCGTAGCGGTCGCGCGGTTCCAGACTGAAGCGCCTAGAACCGCTCGGCCACCAACGGCCGGCTCGTAAGGTCAGTATTGCCTCACGTGTTCCAATATTTCTATGGAATCCAAACTGATCTTCCCCGATGTCGGCTTCTACTAGTTTTTCCATTCGTCTGTAAAGAATTCGCGTTAGTATTTTGCATCCGTGACTTATTAAACTGATAGTTCGGTAATTTTCACATCTGTCAACACCTGCTTTCTTTGGGATTGGAATTATTAAATTTTTCTTGAAGTCCGAGGGTATTTAGCCTGTCTCATACATCTTGCTCACCAGATGCAGCATGCAGTAGTTATTCTAATCTTATCCTCTCGATCCCTATGTGAGCGATGCTTAGGAGACTGTGTCATCATTTAAAGCCGGTTCTTGAAGCTCTGTTAATGGACTTTCTCGGGGTAGTTTACGACTATCTTCAAGAGTTTACCAGTTCAGTTCCCCCAGTATCTGTGTGACACTCTCTCACAGGTCAAAGAAACCTGATTTCGTGCTGCCCTTCTCTGTGTACATTAAATATCCCCTGCCACACTGTTTACATGGGGATCCCAAAACCAGATATCGTAAACCGATTTTCCAATACCGCTTCTGGGTGGTCATGTAAAAACTCCAAAATCGATTCTGGAAATCCGTCTCTGGTTGCCGGTTTTCCAATTCCACAATCGATTTTCTCTCCCATGTAAACCAACCAGTTTTGGAAAATGCTTGGGCTGTCAGATTGTTTTTAAAAATTTTCTGCTGGTGTGGACGGAGTGGCTCTTTGTACAGTGAAGGATAAGTAGAAATATTAGACTGAAGCAGTGTTTCCAAATTGAGTTTTCTAAATTTCCCCATAGTTGACAAAAAATTCTCCAGCATGATGCTGTTTTGGCAAGTTTTCCCCAAATATCTTAAACAATAGTTAAAAGGAATAGGTATGTTTATCATCAGTATTAGCAGCATGAAAAGGCTGAGGTATACGTCCAGGACCGTAAAATTACGTTACATGTCAAAAAAGTATACTACTAAACTACAATTGTTAATTTGTAAATAAAAACGGAAACATTGGCTTTCTTCATCTTTTTTTCATTGTCCTACAGGTTTACCACTAGATAGTACAGAAACTTTAGAAATAGATAAAACAGCTGTTTTGTGACTTAGTGAGTGACAAAAGTATAGTTACGGCGGCATGATTTAAAAAATTTTAATGTCTTAAACATCTACCAACACAAAATATAAATTTTCTCTGGCATAAAAATTATAGTACATTGATGTATTATCATAAAGGTACCATGTTACATGGTACTATGAATGAAATTATGTGATGTGAAGGCCTACTATAGTTATTGTACAAATGCAAACACTGTTTTTCATAATTTACATTGGAATAAAACAACAATAAAACCAGTATGACAGCTTTTTTATGCCACACGTGAAATAACACCGACAATATTGTAAGTATTACATAAATCCTCTGACTCAAATTTCGTAAGCATTTTAGTGCTTAGTTCGAATTTATTAGATCTTCACTCTTCAAACTGTAGCGCACTCTAATTATGTGATCTGCTGTCCTTGTGTGTATCCTGTTTCTCAATTCGTCTTTTACCATATTCATTATAGTGAATGCTCTCTCCACACTAGCATTGGAGAATGGCAGGATCAAAATTCATGCGACCAACTTGCTGACAGTTGAGAATTTACGCTCTCTAGTAGCATCTTCAAAGGCCGACACTTCACACCAAAATGGCTCTGCCGTTGAACTGACCTTGTTCCATTGTTGGACAGGGGGAACTCGCCACTGATTCAAAGCGCTGTCAACGTTGTCAGCTCCAAGTAATTCTTCAAAATTGGCCGTTATATCCCTCACATCAGGCCGGACTTGGCTAGTTGCCGAGTCAGATGTGAAATAGACAATTTTTTCCAAGAGCTTTAGATTTTTTTTGGAATTCTCGTCTGAATTTCTTGGCATAATTGACAAAAAAATGATACACACCGCTCTTTTATAGCTCTTAACTCTATTTGGCATAACTTAATCATAGCTAACACTTGGCACAAGAATCATAAAAGAAGGTGGTATACATGGAAGAATCCTGGAGATACTAGAAGATATCAGATAGATTATTTAATGGTAAGACAGAGATTTAGGAACCAGGTTTTAAATTGTAAGACATTTCCAGGGGCAGATGTGGACTCTGACCACAATATATTGGTTATGAATTGTAGATTAAAACTGAAGAAACTGCAAAAAGGTGGGAATTTAAGGAGATGGGACCTGGATACACTGACTAAACCAGAGGTTGTACAGAGTTTCAGGGAGAGCGCAAGGGAACAATTGACAGGAATGGGGGAAAGAAATACAGTAGAAGAAGAATGGGTAGCTCTGAGGGATGAAGTAATGAAGCCAGCAGAGGATCAAGTAGGTAAAAAGACGAGGGCTAGTAGAAATCTATGGGTAACAGAAGAAATGTTGAATTTAATTGATGAAAGGAGAAAATATAAAAATGCAGTAAATGAAGCGGGCAAAAAGGAATACAAACGTCTCAAAAATGAGATCGACAGGAAGTGCAAAATGGCTAAGGAGGGATGGCTAGACGACAAATGTAAGGATGTAGAGGCTTATCTCACTAGGGGTAAGATAGATACTGCCTACAGGAAAATTAAAGAGACCTTTGGAAAAAGGAGAACCACTTGTATGAATATCAAGAGCTCAGAAGGAAACCCAGTTCTAAGGAAAGAAGGCAAAGCAGACAGGTGGAAGGAGTATATAGAGGTCTATACAAGGGCGATGTACTTGAGGACAATATTATGGAAATGGAAAAGGATGTAGGTAAAGATGAAATGGGAGATACGATACTGCGTGAAGAGTTTGACAGAGCACTGAAAGACCTGAGTCGAAACAAGGCCCCCGGAGCAGACAACATTCCTTTAGAACTACTGATAGCCTTGGGAGAGCCAGTCATGACCAAACTCTACCACCTGGTGACCAAGATGTATGAGACAGGCGAAATACCCTCAGATTTCAAGAAGAATATAATAATTCCAATCCCAAAGAAAGCAGGTGTTGACAGATATGAAAATTACCGAACTATCAGTTTAATAAGTCACGGATGCAAAATACTAACGCGAATTCTTTACAGACGAATGGAAAAACTGGTAGAAGTCGACCTCGGGGAAGATCAGCTTGGATTCCGTAGAAATATTGGATCACGTGAGGCAATACTGACCTTATGACTTACCTTAGAAGAAAGATTAAGGAAAGGCAAACCTACGTTTCTAGCATTTGTAGACTCAGAGAAAGCTTTTGACAATGTTGACTGAAATACTCACTTTCAAATTCTGAAGGTGGCAGGGGTAAAATACAGGGAGCGAAAGGCTATTTACAATTTGTACAGAAACCAGATGGCAGTAATAAGAGTCGAGGGGCACGAAAGGGAAGCAGTGGTTTGGAAGGGAGTAAGACAGGGTTGTAGCCTCTCCCCGATGTAATTCAATCTGTATATTGAGCAAGCAGTAAAGGAAACAAAAGAAAAATTCGGAGTAGGTATTAAAATCCATGGAGAAGATATAAAAACTTTGAGGTCCGCCAATGACATTGTAATTCTGTCAGAGACAGCAAAGGACTTGGAGAGCAGTTGAACGGAATGGTCAGTGTCTTGAAAGAAGGGTATAAGATGAACATCAACGAAACCAAAACGAGGATAATGGGTTGTAGTCGAATTAAGTCGGATGATGCTGAGGGAATTAGATTAGGAAATGAGACACTTACAGTAGTAAATGAGTTTTGCTATTTGGGGAGCAAAATAACTGATGATGGTCGAAGTAGAGAGGATATAAAGTGTAGACTGGCAATGGTAAGGAAAGCGTTTCTGAAGAAGAGAAGTTTGTTAACATCGAGTATAGATTTAAGTGTCAGGAAGTCGTTTCTGAAAGTATTTGAATGGAGTGTAGTCATGTATGGAAGTGAAACATGGACGATAACTAGTTTGGACAAGAAGAGAATAGAAGCTTTCGAAATGTGGTGCTACAGAAGAACGCTGAAGATTAGATGGGTAGATCACATGACTAATGAGGAGGTATTGAATAGAATTGGGGAGAAGTGGAGTTTGTGGCATAACTTGACTTGAAGAAGGGATCGGTTGGTAGGACATGTTCTGAGGCATCAAGAGATCACACATTTGGTATTGAAGGGCAGCGTGGATGGTAAAAATCGTGTAGGAAGAACAAGAGATGAATACACCAAGCAGATTCAGAAGGATGTAGGTTGCAGTAGGTACTGGGAGATGAAGAAGCTTGCACAGGATAGAGTAGCATGGAGAGCTGGATCAAACCAGTCTCAGGACTGAAGACAACAACAAACTCTATTTCGTCAATACCACCTGTCACTTCATTGTAATTAAATCCTAAACTGATGCATTCCGTATTCATCACATTGTCCCTAACATTGAAGCCTGTCAAATCTTGTCTCTTGGCATTGCTTAATCGCTCTGAGGGAACCAAAATTGACGGACAATTCAGCAGCAAAGTATGTAGTTCTAATAGCAGGTTAAGAAGTTCAACATTATCAGCCTGAAACATACGATTACAATGCGTGATTGCTTTTAGGGAGTGTTTGAAAACATATGATATAATTTATTGGGTTTTGATAACAGCATAAGATCTAACTGACCAGTAGCACAGCACCTTTCTTCATCCTAGGCCAATTTGAAGTGAAGCTCTAAAGCATCCCACTGATCTAAAATTTTAATAATGTCTTCTATGGGAGCCAGCCAGTGCCTCGCTGACAACTTGTCTATTTTGAGCGGTTGCTTTCTGGCCAGTGTTTCATGCAGCAGAGAATATTCAATTTGCCCCTCGGTACTGCACGAAAATCAGTTGTGAACTTCTCTGACGATGTATTCTAAGTGCTAGGGTAACACTTTGCAAGCGTTTTCTGTGGCAATGTACAGTGGGTGTCACACATGTTTCACAGTAGTATGACGGAGCAGAGATCCTTTCAAAATTGAAGAGAATGATTGATGCTCTACTGCCATTACATTAGCTCCGTCCACACCTCTCCTTACTAACGTATTTAAATCAAGGCTATCTGTAGGTAGCTTCTTTTTAAACACATTGCTAAAGAGCCAAAATCACCACCTTATTTCCAACAGTCTATTAAACATTGTTATTATCTTTTTCGTGATTTGACTAAAATAATGCACAATGATGCACAACATTATCTTGGTGTCAGTGGAGGTACTCTCATCTATTATCATCAAATATAAAGACCATCGCCAATGTCTCCATGGAGATCCTCAAGCAAACATGGTGAAATCACATTAGCAATCAGCCTTGCACATCTAGTGTGATACAACTTCATTCCACAGAGTACAGCATACGGATTGTCCAACGCTGGCAACAGATTTCCTAGATGGCCTACTGCTGATACCGAACAATGCTCCGCAATGAATGCCGCCACTTTCAGTTCTGCAATTTTTCTTTCTCTAGGTATATTTGCACCATAAAATGTTAATTTTGAGTTGCTGCAACCGACTTGTGAAAATCTGAGGCCCTGTAAATGCTTCTTACAATTTGCCATGGTTACACACATCTTTTCTAGGTGTTTGTAGTGTGCATTTGCACAATTTTCAAAACCTCTTTGGTTCTATCGGGTTTTAAACATGTGAGCCACCCTGAAACAAATACGAAATTCACGTTATAGTAATTACCCAGAAACTGACAATTTTTATTTTATGGCCACGAGGGTGTCCCAGAAAAATCGAAGTCGTTTTTCTTGAACGCATATCCTCATAATTTATTTACACGATATGAAAAACAATTGTAAATAAAATTTCGTAGACATAGGACCATGGTAGCCAACGGCGTTGCCGCAGTGGTAACACCGGTTCCCGTCAGATCACCGAAGTTAAGCGCTGTCAGGCTGGGCTAGCACTTGGACGGGTGACAATCCGGTCTGCCGAGCGCTGTTGGCAAGCGGGGTGCACTCAGCCCTTGTGAGGCAAACTGAGCAGCTACTTGATTGAGAAGAAGCGGCACCAGTTTCGTAAACTGACATACGGCCGGGAGAGCGGTGTGCTGACCACATGCCCCTCCATATCCGCATCCATAGACGCCTTAGGTCTGAGGATGACACGGCGGCCGGTCGGTACCGCTGGGCCTTCCAAGGCTTGTTTGGACGGAGGACTGTGGTAACCCGTGCCGACTTGTACTGAAACATGTCAGTACAAACTAAGTGAGGCGAACGCTCACTATTGCGTTGATGTGTTTGTAAACATTTTTAACATTGCCAATAATCGGATTGTTGTCAAACAGTGAACATGTCAGTGGAATTACAGTGTATTAACTGTAATTTACCCTTGCAGTGCTGGCGCCATAAACTATGCTATATGCTTCTGCGAAAGGAGAAGTCACACACGGAAGTACAAAATCACTAAAATGTTGTTAGTAAACGGAAATGAAAACTTTATAGGTATTAACATGTTTAATACAGATTCCAACTACAGCAATTATGCACACTTATCGCAAGGAAAGGAAACAGTACTAAATACATAGAACTGCAACGAAGTAACACAACAGACAACAATGGCTGCGTCATACAGTATTGTCATCTAGCTAATGTTGGGTGCAGCCAAAAACGAGTGACTATCCGCAAAAACCGTCAGACATACCGCCTTCAGCACTAAGGAGTGGTTTGCTGTCTAAAGGTAAACACGCTGTACGTAGTAGCTCTAAAAAGTGTATGCATTAAATAGGCTACGTAAAATATCAAACCAAAGTCTCAAAATTGCCTTCTAATGACAAGTTTAGGCAGTTTTATTTTATGATGTCAGTGAAGCGACTTTAACTATCAGTGAAACTGCAAATCTCACTGTATGCCTGTCAGATCCTTGCCTAATTGAGTAAAGCTTGGAGGGAGTTACAAAAGATAATGCACAAAAAACCCAAAACGCATTTCAGCAGCGCCGACAAGAGACTGTCAACAACTTAGGTAATTTGTTTGACTCTGCACACGTCAATGCGCTTCAATTAATTGAGACAGGCAGGTCTGATCACTTAGCTGATGTGTACAAAAAATTGGCTAATAAAGAAAAAAAGGGCGTGCTCAGAACTATTAAGTAAAACGACGTGCTAGATAGTTTCGCAAGCCAATTCTTTCAATATCAACTTACGAACCGTTACAAAAGTCTCATCCCATTCTAAGAAAATGACGTGCTTTTACTAGAAGGTATTCCAACCCTTTTCGAGAACATACATCTCGGAACCTGTAAAACAATTCCGCACAAAAATTTCATTACTCCAAAATTAGTAGCAATAGATAGGTACTATAGTCCGATCCACGAACATGGCGGTTCGCACAGGTCGATACAAGAACGGCGATTGCATTGTTGCCGGTTCCAAGCGACAGTTGCGGTACGTGCATACACTTAAAAAATGGTTCAAATGGCTCTGAGCACTATGGGACTTAACATCTATGGTCATCAGTCCCATAGAACTTAGAACTACCTAAACCTAACTAACCTAAGGACAGCACACAACACCCAGCCATCACGAGGCAGAGAAAATCCCTGACCCCGCCGGGAATCGAACCCGGGAACCCGGGCGTGGGAAGCGAGAGCATACACTTACTTTGCTCTTAATCAAAGCACGTATCCCGAGAATTATGTGTCTCGCTTGCGTATGTAGTATTTGTCGCTTACCACCTCCGTCAGGCATGACAACTCGCAACAAATGGAATAAAAATTCACTAAATAACTTGCTACGACCACGTTAAACGGTCGCACTGTATACAACATTCACATCAGGGCGATCAGTAGACTGTTGGAAGCTCATTGGCTGTCGAAGAACGCGTGACGTACACTATGTGATCAAAAGTAACCGGGTACCCCCAAAAACATACATTTTTCATATTAGGTGCCTTGTGCTGCCACCTGCTGCCAAGTACTCCATATCAGCGACCTCAGTAGTCATTAGACATCGTGAGAGAGCAGAATGGGGGGCTCCGCGGAACCCACGGAATTCGAACGTAGTCAGATGATTGGGTGTCACTTGTGTCATACGTCTGTACGCGAGCTTTCCACACTACCTAAAACATCCCTAGGTCCACTGTTTCCGATGTGATAATGAAGTGGAAACGTTAAGGGACACGTACAGCACAAAAGGGTACAGGCCAACCTCGTGTGTTGACTGACAGACTGCCAAAAGTGTCGTAATGTGTAACAGGTAGACATCTGTCCCCGGAGTCTTTCCCGACGGCATACACGAATAAAGCGTTCTCGATTTTCAAGCCGCGTCAGTTCGAATAACATCCTCGAGTTTTCGATGGCTATCTCCGCAATCGTCGTCAGGAGTTCACTGACTACCGGGGCGCGGCCTCATGTCTTCTGGACTTGGTGTGGAGTAGCTCAGTCTATCTGGAACGTGGGGTTTAGCCGAAGGGCATTTCCTACCACTGCTGTGGATTGTAGGTGGTGGTGGACATCTTGTTTGATAGTGTTAGTCTCGGAGAGAAGTTGGTGGTGGTGAAGCTTCTATGTTGAGACTACCGGGGCTGCTACGGTTTCTCGCTTATATAGGCATGATGACATCAGCAGCAACCAATCAGATACACCCAATGTGGCGCGCGCGCTTAGGTCGACCCGGACGGCTAGCGGAGCTATTGGCTGTGGCAGCACCGGTAAACGACGTCAGCTGGCGCCAGGGGCAGGCGCCACGTTTCTCGCGTCGCGCATCTGTCTTTGCTTTCTTTCGATATCCAGCGCCCGCCCCCATGCTGAGTGTGCACCCCTGGTCTCTGTTGAAATTGTTGTTGTTTAAACGAATCTTGGCCGATTCCTTTATAACGGAGTCCCAATGCTCGGCGAACGTCATCTGCCAGCGTGTACAGTGCCAAAAGTAAAATTCGGAGGCGGTGGTGTTATGGTGTGGTCGTGTTTTTCGTGGAGGGGACTTGCACCCCTTGTTGTTTGGCGTGGCACTATCACAGCACAGGTCAATATTGATATTTTAAGCACCTTCTTGCTTCCCACTGTTGAAGAGCAATTCGGGGATAGTGATTGCATCTGTAAACACGGTCGAGCAACTGCTCAAGATGCACAGCCTGTGGCGGAATGGTTACACGACAGTAACATCCCTGGAATGGACTGGCCTTCACAGAATACTGACCTGAATCCTATAGAACACCTTTGGGATGTTTTGGAACGCCGACATCGATACCTCTCCTCAGTGCAGCACTCGGTGAAGAATGGGCTGCTACTCCCCAAGGAACCTTCCAGCATATGATTGAACGTATGCCGGCGAGAGTAGTTCAAATGGCTCTGAGCACTATGGGACTTAACATCTGAGGTCATCAGTCCCCTGGAACTTAGAACTACTTAAACCTAGCTAACCTAAGGACATCACACACATCCATGCCCGAGGCAGGATTCGAACTTGCGACCATAACGGTCGCGCGGTTCCAGACAAGCGCCCAGAACCGCTCGGCCACACCGGTCGGCTGCGAAAGTGGAAGTCGTCATCAAGGGTAAGGGTGGGCCAACACCATACTGAATTCCAGCATTACCGTTGGAGGGCGCCACGATCTTATAAATCATTTTCAGCCAGGTGTCCGGATGCTTTTGATCACATAGTGTAGGTGTGCAAGCCTAAACTCGATCGCCATCGTTCGTGACTCCAACTACAGTTATGTTGATTCAGTGTTTCTGCCTGGAGCTATATTTTGGTACTTGGATAATACCGATGAATTTCTTACAATTAAGCACTCGAATTCATGCAGAGTACCGGAAAGAGCGTGCGGAAGCCATAAAAGCTAATTTTCGAAGTTTCGGGACACGGTACCAGTTATTCTAAGCGTTCACTGGGATGGCAAACTTTTTTTACATGATGGGAATGTCTTTCAACAGTTGCTTCACAGTTGAATAAAGAAAACTTATTGCTGTGCTGTGCGAAGGCTGGAAAGCTCGCCTCTGTTTGTAAATCAGTTGTAGACTGACATCTCGAAAATGAAGTGCAAATTCTTTGTTTTGATACTACAGCTTTTAATATGGGTGATACCGATTAATCAGTTGTATGGTATCGATAGCAACGATGCCACTGAATAGTTTCTCAAGTTGGCACTACGAGAGACACCGACGACAGCGCCTTCTAGCTGGTGCTGTCGTGGTCTACGAGCTCCACGACTGCTTCAGCCCATTTGATCAGGCGCAGCCAGCCAGGACACTTCGCTTCAGCATCGCACCAACGTACAAAGTTATGTAATCGTTTATCACCTTGTTTTTGCACCAGTAAACCACTTTCTTGCAGTACCGACTTGTATTACCTTTTCCCGTTCCTACCCACACGCCGCCTTCCAGGCGGGATACAAAAAGTTGTACCTGTGTGCTTCTTGAAAAAATTTAACAGAGATTTGGTTATTTTTGCTTGGAGCCATCAAATGTTTGAATTGGTGTTAAAAAAGTGTACGAAGTAAGACTCAGTCAAATGACAACAATTCTGATATTCACTCCTCAAAATGTTCCGACATTATTGGAAAAGTGGAGATAAAACATAGTCCCATAAAGAAAACCTCGCATTGCGCCTGTGTCCTAAATTGACAGTCTGCTTCAGTTTTACCGCACTGAACTGACTAAAGAATTAGTCAGTGATTATTATCAAGAACAGACAGAGATTACTGCGATATTTATATGCGGAGATACACAGAAAATTTAACATTCGACCTAACGTGCAACATACCAAGCTCGATGGTAGGCGAGATCTATTTATTCCTTAAAATATCATTAGTTTGTGTTAAATGCTAAATTACGAGCAAGGAAAAGGCAGCAGCGCTGTTAGACGTTTACCTTTTCATCGCGACATCCTACGTCAAGCCATGCATTCAATCTATTTAGGCCAGGGATTCCGAAAGTGGTCGATATCGACCCCTTGGGGTCGATATCGGTTTCCTGGGGGTCGACATAAACGAAAACTGATTTTGGGAGTCGACGAGGTCTAAAAATCGGACCCTATTAAATTAACACAAGTTCTTATTTAAAACTTTCAAGATAGGTAGGTACTGTATTGTTTATGTTGTGTTACGTGTACTAAGAATAATCAATACCTAGGCATTTTGTATCAATAAGAAAAAACTAAAGATAGGCCCCCTTACTCATAATAGTCTGCTAACTTAAAGCATTGCTAATTCTCACTCTGTCTTCTTCTATTGACCTAAGTCAGAATGAAAAATAACACTCTGTAGTAGCTGTTTTAAGTTAGCGGACCATCATGAATAAGGGGGTTGATCTTAAAAGTAGGTAATTTGGCCATGGGGGTATGAGGTAACAGTTCATTTTGGAAAAGGGGTCACTTGTCCAAAATAGTTTGGGGATCCCTGATTTAGGCAGTAAAAGCACCCTACGAAGGCTTCTGCTTTTTGAAGTCTATGGCAGGCTTACGTAAAAATTGATAAAAGCATCTGAAAAGCCGCTTTACAATAGAAAGACCAGTGTTTATGGTATTTTGCTGATGAAGTTTCTGTCTTGTGACAGTTTGATAATGATGGTTGAAAATTTAATGAAAGAGAATTTATCAGCCCACGGTAAACGTTACATCCCATCGAAGGAAGAACTTTTGATTCCACTGTACTGTTCAGTTGTCTCTTTAGTTTTCTGTTTAGATCACTATTTTGTTAAGTGACTTTCTCTTTTTTTATGTTAGAGAAATACATCTACGAATTCATTCAAGTCAGAAGCAAGTCACTGTTCGATCGCCTTAAAACTGATAACAGTTTTTCTCCACTAATGCTGTACTATGTGATCAAATAATGCTTTTTTTCAAGAAGCCAGGAAAAAGGTTTCAGCGCTTAGGATAGTGAACGGTACAGCTAAAGAGCAGTCAGGTTGATGCAAGTCCAGTGATTAATTTTAAAATTTTAGGTGCCGGAAGCTCCGAACGCACCTCTT
Source organism: Schistocerca serialis cubense (assembly GCF_023864345.2). NCBI lineage: Eukaryota > Metazoa > Arthropoda > Insecta > Orthoptera > Acrididae > Schistocerca > Schistocerca serialis. The sequence goes on from NC_064639.1 coordinate 706,654,918, forward strand.
TAGTCACACAAACTGCCCACCTACAAATAAAAACCACAAGTTTAGATTTTTGAAAACTTACAATGAGAAATCGCTTTTTACAGAAAATTGTTCTCAATCTCATGTTTTTTAAAACATAATTTCTTATAACCAAAACAAAAAAAAATCACAAGATTTAACATAAACAACAGGTGCTACCGTCTATACCAATAGCAGTCTCACTTCGCTATCTACTTCTGCCAACACCGACTCAAAGGAAGGCCTCGGCGCTTGTTGTTGCCGTCACGTCATCTAGGCACGGCGAACGGCAGGTCTGTTGCAGGCAGAAACGCCTGGGCCTATCGTAAAGCTACAAATGAAGATCATAGTTCTGTATTACTGAATCCTGTCGAAACAAACGTAGATCAATATGACAAGATGCTTTACCCCATTGCAAGCTTCGGAAATTTTACATTCAAGTAACTATATTTACTTGATCCATTTTGTTATCGAAACTTACCCCAACCCCCTTACAATTAACTCGTTCCTTTTATTTATTTGTTTAGTTTCGTTTGACACCGTCGCTGGAAATGTGAACTAATTTACATGTGTAAATGTCCAACTGTTGCCAGTCATTAGATTACAGTAGTTTTCAACGAAAGGAATTCTAAACAGGAAACAAAATAGCTTGATTAGAAAAGATAAATGTTTCCCTCTTGCAACTGAAAGGAGGAACTTTATAAGATAAAAAGATTTTATTTGAATAAACAAGTATCTCTCTTTTTCCTCTTCTTCTGTCCCCCAACGTGTACAATCGCAAGATATTTCATAAACATTCGGTGCTCCTCACCCCATAGTCAACCAAGATACCTAAAGAAGAGCACCAATATGTCCACAGTTTCTTGTAAAAGCAACCCAGTACAAACGTAACTTCCTCAGATTTACAAATAAGGTAAAGAAGCACGAATTCTGTTGCTACTGGACCATGAAGTTGTTTTTGTATGTCAATCCTTAAAACAGGTGGAAATTTAAGTTCAAGAGTACACTATTTGTTAAGAAGTGTAATGCATTGCACAAGCCGGCCGGAGTGGCCGTGCGGTTCTAGGCGCTGCAGTCTGGAACCGAGGGACCGCTGCGGTCGCATGTTCGAATCCTGCCTTGGGCATGGATGTGTGTGATGTCCTTAGGTTAGTTAGGTTTAAGTAGTTCTAAGTTCTTGGCGACTGATGACCTCAGAAGTTAAGTCGCATAGTGCTCAGAGCCATTTGAACCTTTTTTTTTTGAATTGCACAATTAATTGATTGCAGAAATCTCTCAGAACAATGTGTATTGGTCAACTACCGCAAATAGTTTCACATTTTCCTGTGTCAGAGAGGGAGACAGCACCATTATGAGTATGCCTGCAACAGACCTGGCGTTCGCCGTGCCTAGCTGACGTGACGTCACGAACAAGTCCGTTACTTCTGCTCGATGTATTGACCCAAATCAGTAGTCTACAAGATCCTGTTTTCAGCTGCTGCCAGTCGCAATGTTTAGTCAACTGCATTATAGCTGCTCGGTTAACGTGTGTCCATTAGCGATAATTATAGTGAAAATATTTCATCACATCGCGTTGGTCGCCCATTGACACATTCACCGGTGCCGGCGCTGCAGCAAATTGTAGTTACATTGAGATTTAATACACGTATACTATTTTAAATCTCCGGCGAGGACTTGTCCTCCGCGTTCAAAATAAATTCCCAGGGAGTTGCCGACCGAAATTTAAACCGTGTACAAACTTTAATCATTTAATCACGGTTGAGAAGGAAAAGGCAGTTTTTGTTATGGTGCGTATAATAACACCGGAAAACTCATCATGACCGCAGAAAGCCAACTATGAAAAGAAAATTTAACTAGGTGTTTCGCTTATCAAAAAAGCATCAATTTCTGGAATCCATCTACACTCAGTGCAAATTTTCATGTCTCATGTTAGGCATCAAGTCAGCACGTGTTACCATAATTAAATAGCAATAATATTTATTATGAGAGTTATTAAGGTAAAAAATCAAAAAAGTCCCAAAAAGACTTTAACCAAAAACTTAACACAATAAAAATAATAGCCATAAATAATGAATTTGACCGCAACTCTGTTAATAAAATTTTAGGTAAAAAGACCAAAAAGCAAGCCAGGTCCCTATTGTCCCCAATGCCCAATGAAAAACACAGCCAAACAAGGAAAGATATGGTGCAGATTACCTTTTATAGGGAAAACATAAACTAGCATAAGTAACATTTTGAACGCAAAGGGTTTCTCTGTGTTTTTCTATGTCCCTCAGACAATAGGTGGTTTCTTGTTCAATGCAAAAGACAAACAACCAGCTATCACAAAAAGTGGGGTTTATAATACCATATGCCGGGAGTGTCAGTCTTGCTACATTGGAGAGACGGGGAGGTCAATTTGTACCAGGCTTAAGGAACACCACAGAAGCAGGAGATTGAGGAAGCCTGATTCAGCCTTTGCAGAACGTTGCCTTAACAATAATCACAAATACACAATCGATGTGCAAGCCCTACACACAGAGGAAAATGGGGCTAAGCTCGACCAATTAGAAATTTTAGAAATTATGAAACACATGTGTATATCCCCACACTTATTATTAAATGAGCAAACCAAAGTTAATTATTCACCTCTTTCAGATGAGACCACAACCCCAGGATAGAAGCAAAACTTTGTTAGCTGATGCATAACTTCATTCTGGTCATTGTAGTATAATTGGTGAATGTGTAATAATGGTTGTAATTTGTTAAAGAAATGGTCATTGATGTGTACATTATGCTATGGATACCAAAGAAGATGAGATTATCTTTGTCTAGTCATCTTGTTCATCTGCGTGTTATCATCTTTGGGAATCAGTAATGTACTTGAAAATGGGCTTATAACCCGAAACCACGGTTTTGCAATAACATTAATAATAAATTGTGAAACTAGGCTAAAAACAGCGTTTGTTTAGTTAATTTACAATGTTTCACCAAGACCCACAGTTGATACAATTAACATGAAAAAAAAAATCAGAAGTTATATGTGTTCAATTTCGCGAAAAAAAATTCCACTTATGTCTTGGTACAGCACCAAGCAAGCAAAAAGGGCTCTCAAACAATAATTCGGAAGTCCGGATCACAGACTAAACCAGAGATCGCACTGCGCCGTTCGCTTCTGACCAACTAGAGTGAAAGACATTTACGTGTGTTTTCGGCAGGTCCGAGGTGCGTGGTTTAGTCCGCTTGTCAGCATAGTCTGGTATTATCGTCATCAGGTGCTTTAGGGAGCAAATCAGATTATTCACCCAAAACGAAAGTAAGCCCAAAACACTAGCAATCCAGTTCCCATTAATAAATAATTACTTCTTATGTTAATGGCATGCAAAACAATACGAAAATCCACAAAGCCAACTCACTATAAATAAAAACACAAACCAGTGAATAGAAACGACCCAGACATATTTTAACGTTGTACTAACAAGGGAACCTCCCCATCGCACCCCCCTCAGATTTAGTTATAAGTTGGCACAGTGGATAGGCCTTAAACAACTCAGCACAGGTCAACTGAGAAAACAGGAAGAAGTTGTGTGGAACTGCGAAAAAATAAGCAAAGTATACGAACTGAGTAGTTCATGGGAAGATAAGCCACATCAAGGAAGCTAGAAAAACAGGAGCGCCGTGGTCTCGTGGTAACGTGAGCAGCTGCGGCACGAAAGGTCCTTGGTTCAAATCTTTCATCGAGTGAAAAGTTTAATTTTTTATTTTCAGTTTATGTGACAAACTCTTATGTTTTCATCACTTTTTTGGGAGTGATTATCACATTCACAAGAAAACCTAAATCGGGCAAGGTAGAAGAATCTTTTTACCCATTCGCCAAGTGTACAAGTTAGGTGGGTCGACAACATATTCCTGTCATGTGACGCACATGCCGTCACCAGTGTCGTATAGAATATATCAGATGTGTTTTCCTGTGGAGGAATCGGTTGACCTATGACCTTGCGATCAAATGTTTTCGGTTCCCATTGGAGAGGCACGTCCTTTCGTCTACTAATCGCACGTTTTTGCGATTCGGTCGCAAAACACAGACACTAAACTTATTACAGTGAACAGAGACGTCAATGAACGAACGGACAGATAATAACTATGCAAAAATAAAGAATGTAAAATTTTCACTTGAGGGAAGACTTGAACCAAGGACCTCTCCTTCAGCAGCTGCTCACGATACCACAGGACCACGGCACTCCTGAGCTCGCACTCTCCTTGATGCTGCCTATCTTGCCCATGGACTACTCAGTTTGTATATTTTGCTTATTTTTTCACAGTTCCACACAACTTCTTCCTGTTTTCTCAATTGATCTGTGTTCAGTTTATCAAGGCCTAGCCACTGTGCCAACTTATAACTAAATCTGAGGGGGGTGCGATGGGGAGGTTCCCTTGTAAGTACTCACTGATCTCACTCAATAAGCAGTACGGGAATGGTAAGACATCACAAGTAGTAGGCAGACGGTGGCACGACTCCAATTTTGATATCAAATTGATATGCAGATTAACTGAATTGACCAATTAATCACCCTCCCCGACCACGAACAACACCTCGCTTTGATGACGTCATGCGTTTTTCTCAGCCAGCATGTGGTTCACAGGCCCCTCCCCCCTCACTGCCCCTCTCTCCCCCCCCCCCCCGTCCACATCCTCTCCCCCTGCCCCACATAACTCTGAAGATCTATTTAAATATTCATTTTTTAAATTTTTATTTATTGTCTTTCCTCTTTTCTGTAAATATTAGAATAGTTTTTAAAACAGATTTATTTCCAAAGATGTATATAAGCTGTAGGAAGGGATAACGCGGAAAAACAAAGAACAGCTTCACCTTCACTTTTTTTTCTCGACGAAGGGTCGCCTTTGTTATCTGTGAGTCGAATTGTAAAGATGTTTGAGGATGTGTTGTGTGCAAAATGCTGAATAATTATCAGATAAAAACGTATCGACATTATTTTCACTGACGGTCCAACGAATTCACAACCTTGGAATCCCGTGAAGTTATTTCATGGAAATTTTCTTTTCAAAATTTCTTATAAGATTGGGCACCGATCTTCCATACGACGGTGCGTAATAACTGAGGTACGTGAATGCAATTATCTACTTCCTTCTGTGGCCACCATATTTAATTTTGTTCTTAGGTCATAGTAAGTGCGACCAGGAACCTTTAACTATTTTCCTTTCACATAGTCCGATCCAATCTATTTCCTTAAAGATAAAATGAATATATTTTTCCCCAAACGTTTCTTTACATAGGCCACAAGGGACAGGCCGTACGTGCCTCTGAACGAAGTGTACGTTCGCGAGTTTCACGTAGGGACACGTAACTAACAAGTATAAATATTTGAGAAACATAGAATTATTTTTTATTTGTGGTCTCATTTTATCGCGAATGTACGTTCTCTCTTATTCTTACAGCCAGGCCGGTGCCATATTTTATTAACTTTTGTTCCATATCTTAACATCGCACCGCCGGTTTACGGTGGAATTTATTACGCGATTTGTCTGAAAGTTGACTGTTTCGAAATTGCAGCGCCGACTGGCTGAAATGTACAGCAATAAGCATTAGCAGAAGCAAAGGGAGAACTTGCAATGGCAACCGAATGCCATGACGATAGTTGTTGCAGAATGCATAAGTAATTATTCGACTGAAATATTTAAGTAATTTTTGTTCAGCCATCGTTGTGGCTATAATAAATTTGTTCTTGTTGCACGTTACGCCAACCGCGTACAATATGAGGAAATCACAATCTAATCCCCTGTACGCATACCACATTTAAAAGGAATTTAAACAGAGAAAATTTTGGAAAAGGAAATGTTATTTAACTTTTACCAACCAAAAGATCTGACTGACGCAGGAGAGATCGTAAAGTAAGAATAACAGCACGAATACGCTTCTGTTGACAGTAAATGTGGGCTACTTTCTGACACACACTGCGTCGAATGCATATTTTTTTCCAAATTTGTTTGATTTGAATTTGCGTAAAATTTGGTAGTTCTATTACACGAGGACAAAGCGTGACAGCCTAACGCCTTCGTATGAAGCAGCTGCACAACGATTGGAACTCACGATATCCAGTTTTATGGCGATATATGAAAGTTCGTTGATTTGAAAGAAGCGTATGGAGCTTGAAGATGGCAAAATGAACTGCCGAAACTGGTTGCTTCCGGAATAAAATAAAATATTTTGAAATGTACGGCTGCTGGTTAAGTTTATTGATTTGAAAAGTACATACCAGCCGATGCCCCTGGCCGTAATGGACCAACAGAGATTGCTTGATTTGTTGGCCAATGAGGAAGAACCAGATTTGTATGAAGAAGATGGCATAGTGCAAGCTAGTTTACAGGCTATAGTAGGAAAAATACAGACTCACATCCTTGTGGATAATGCTGCAAAAATTAGTGTGATGTCGAATGCATTGTTTTAAAGAGACTGACAGCCACACAGCTTTGCCGCCCTATCCAGTGCAGAACTGCAAGATACTAGGAGACATAGGTGGAAAATCTAAGCTAATTAAGGTACAAACCATGGTCGAAATACAAATTGAAGATATTGTTCTTCAGTCAGTTTTTCTAGTGGTAGAAGGGCTGACGAAACGGTGTATTTTCTGCATGGATTTCTTAGGGGCAAAATGTGCAAAAATTGACGTAGAAACTGGGAAGTGTCATCTGTTTATTAGTGGGAAGAACTGTACTGTAGATTTGATACAAGTCAAAAGTAGGAACGGCAAGCTTTGTCAAACTATAAACATACAAATCTTAAAAGTCAATACATTTCGATGCCATGACTCGAATGAACTGTGGTGTCAACAAGTACAGCAGGAAAAATTTGAAAATAAAATATCGGAATGCACAGAAAACTCTCAGCAACAAAAGAACAAACATAGAAGTGTATTGTTACGTTATGTACGCGTGTTCGACAAGAAATCTGGAGTTATTGGAATGCATGAATAAAGAGAGGCGGTGGCCCAGGAGATAAAAGGATGCTTTCATGGTATATTATAGAGACCTCATTATAGCCACATTGCAGTCCGCTACTTGCAGTAAAGAAAGCTGATAAATCGGTGAGACTTGTTCTCGATGCCAGGGAGACCAATAAAATTATGTCCCAATAACGACCCGATCCGAAAACCTAGAAGAAAATTATAGGAGTTCCATGGAGAACAATATTTAACTAGTGTCGGCCTCCGTAGTTGATACTGGCAGATTGCTTTAGCGCCTGAAAGTAGAAATACACAGCATTCATATTTGCAGGTAGGTCCTACCAGTATTGCGTTTTGCCTTTCGGGTTAAATGTGAGTGCTGAGGTTTTCATTACTGCACTGGACACTGTGTTACGGCCTGACTTCCTAGACAAACTCACAGTATATATAGATGACATCTTAATAGCAACACCTACTTGGAATGAACACCTAGGTCTGTTAGATAGGATGCTGCAAAGAGTTTCAGCAGCTGGTGTTACAGCGAGCCTCAAGAAATCTAAATTTGTAGCCGGCCGATGTGGCCGAGCGGTTTTAGGCGCTCCAGTCAGGAACCGCGCGACCGTTACGGTCGCAGGTTCGAATCCTGCCTCGAGCATGGATGTGTGTGGTGTCATTAGGTTAGTTAGGTTTAAGTAGTTCTAAGTTCTAGGGGACTGATGACCTCAGATGTTAAGTCCCATAGTGCTCAGAGCCATTTGAACCATTTTGAATCATTTGTAAGAAAAAACATCAAATTTCTCGATCACATAATTTCGCCTGCAGGGATAAAACGTGACCCTGAGAAACTGCTGGCGATAAAGAATTTTCCAGCACATTGCACAAAACGACAGCTAACGGCATTAGTAGGTTTGCATTCATTTTTCTGTCGGTTCATACCGAACCAATTACTCAATATCCCTGCGTTATTAGGTCTATTAAAGAAGGACAGACAGCGGATCTGGACGCAACAGTCCAAGCTGATTTTGATGATATGCTCTGGTAAATTCCAATATTTTAGGACATCCTAACATGAGCAAAGATTTTTATATATATTTTCGGGATTAGGAGCCTGTCTGTTTCAGCTGAACGAAGGTGGGGGCACCGACAATGTTAATTAGTTTTGCTAGCCGCACACTAACAGAATGTGAATGCAGGTATTCCACAACAGAGTTAGAAACCCTTGCTATTGTGTGAGCATTTAAGAAATTTAATTATTAACTATTTGGCAGGCATGTAAGAGTCTTCAGTGACCACGGCATTTACACTCTTGTAGGCTGTTACATAATGGCCTTGCGCGGCGGATTTTGTTTTTGCAGTCCTATAATTTTGAAATTATATATGTGAACGGCAAAGACAACGTAATGGCCTATGCACTGTCACGGTTACCCCAAGGTTTGCCTGAGTTTGAGGAGTTCCTGGAACAAAACACGGAATTTAAGATTATGCTCATTAAGGACAGTTAATATAGCAAATATTTTTTGGTTGTGTGTAACAATACGGCGAAATTGGAGGAAGAAGATGAGCGGTGGAGGAAAGTCAGCTTTAAATTAAACAATAACCCACCTGCTCCTGTACAACAACATTACCTGTTGTATAAAGATGTATTATTCTATAGAAGAAACCCAAGCAGAGATGTATGGTGCGTTTGTACACCCGAAGTGTGTGAGAAAAGTGTAATTTGGCTTACTCATTTCATTTGGGGACACTACGGTGCCCACAGGTGCTGTAAGTAGTTGAATATGTACTGCTATTTTCCCAATATGCATCGACTCACACAAAAATTTTGCAAACCTGTATTTGTCAGAAGGCTAAGCCTGTCAATCTGAACTGCGAAACAGAGTTACTTCCTATTTTACCTAAAGACCCCCTCGAGCGGGTATATATAGATGCTACAGGACCTTTACCCTCTGCAGGAGGAGTTGTGAAATATACAATTAATGTAAATTATGTATTTTCAAAATATGTGAAACTATGCCACAAAAACAACTCAGCTAAGCCTATTATTAGATGTATGCTAAATGACTACTTTCTGTGTGTTGGAAAATCACAGACGATCTTATCAGATAATGCAATCAGTCTTACATGCAATGCTTGGAAACAATTTCTGAAAGAGCAACGGGCCAACAAATCTGAATATCCAAATATAGCCCACAATCCATCCCGACAGAGGAATTTTTCGTGAACTGAATAGGTTTATGAGGACGTATGTAGCCAACAAACAGTCTAAAGGGATGGATAACTTAAACATATTTGAACAGGTGGCAAATGATCTTCCGAATTACGATTTGAACAGATGGTAAATAATTTTCCGAATTACGATACAACAGTTACACCGTCGGATTTAAGACAACCTGTAGATTTAAATGAAAAGGTATGACAGGTATTGATCTCTGTTTTAGAACAAGCTCAACGCCGTAAGAAACACATTGACAAACAGCTACATGGTGTTACCAGATTTGTAGTTGCAGAAAAAGTATTACTTAAGACACATGTGAAACCCTCTCTGTTAGCCAATAAATACGCTAAGTGGCAAATAAGGTATACTGGTCCGTACATTATTGCACACATTCCGTATGACGGATGTTATTTACTTGTGTATCCTCACAATGGTAAAATCAAAGGACTCTATGCACACAGAGACTTGAGGAAATTCTACCATGTGAAGTATCACACTTCACATCTAACTATGCACACGAGTGAAATAAGTAACCTATGGTAAAAAGAAGGAATACGATACGATTAAAATGGTTCAAATGGCTCTGAGCACTATGGGACTTAACATCTGTGGTCATCAGTCCCCTAGAACTTAGAACTACTTAAACCTAACTAACCTAAGGACATCACACACATCCATGCCCGCGGCAGGATTCGAACCTGCGACCGTAGCAGTCGCGCGGTTCCGGACTGAGCGCCTGAACCGCTAGACCACCGCGGCCGGCTACGATACGATTAGGGTAAAGTAAGTATATTTTATGCAGCTACGTGAATCAGAGCATTTCACTACCTTTGTTTACGTTTGTCAGTGACTGTGGACACGATACACAAGCAAGCTAGGACATACACATCAACTGATATCTAGCAATGTTAGCACATGGTGATGCTTGGAAAGTTTGAGTGAACAGTTTATGATGACAGTGGTATTTTAGTTTTAAGTTTGTGTACGAAGGATTCGGGAGCGAACAATTAACACAGACCTCGGAACAAAGTAGCTGTAAGTTTTTTTTTTTTTATGCCACTTGTGCATCAAGTTTCTAAGGTACAGGGTATGTTACAGAAAATATTGGACCCCCTAAGGTACTGCATAAGTATATGGTCACGCAAGTACATGTCATGTTGCAGACAGAATATTTTTTTCTGGCGTATACACACCACTAGGCATTATCTATGGATACATCGAGCAAAATTGTATTAATATTTTTTTTGTATGCTGCGATAATGAAATGATTTCTGACTGCTAATGAAACTTAAGCGTGGTATATCCCATACGCATGACAATCTAATCTAAGTAAAGTGCATCTAAAGATATACAGTAACGTATGAATAAAAACTAGTGTGAGCATATTGAAATACTTATAATTTTTCAACTTCATACACAACTTAGAGTGCAAATACACTGTTGAGGAACGATTTGTCAACGTTATCTGAGGCAAACTTAACACCCTCTCATATAATAATAAAAGAAATATGTACGAGATAAGTTATAGGAAAGTAACCGGCAGAGAAATTAGATAATGCCGAAACAAACATAATTCTTTACAGGTGGCGTTCGTCGAGGTGCTACGAGACTTCAACCGGCGATGGGAGGCAACTAAGTTACACTAATGTCACTTCGATTTACGATCGACGTTATAAAATATTACCAAGATCACTGAGAAGTATACTACTTGACTCACAGTAACATCAGAGGTTTTTAATAATTTGTCTTTCCTTCGGCATGAAGTACTAAGAATCTATGCCGACTTTAGAAAAATACATACAGTGATTTTCTCTTACGTTTATAATATTTTATCAAATCTGAGTTGACGATATTTTTTGGAATAAGTAAAGTAAGAAGTGATTAAGGTCATGTTAAATAAAAAGAAATTGTGCACATACCGGTGATACAATAATGAAGACACGAACATGAAAACATGTACAAACACAGACACCGACTTACACCATGTGATCAAAAGTATCCGGACACCTGGGTGAAAATGAATTACAGGTTCGTGGCGCCCTCCATCGGTAATGCTGGAATTCCGTATGGTGTTGGCCCACCCTTAGCCTTGATGACAACTTCCACTCTCGCATACATACGTATAATCATGTGCTGGAAGGTTCCTTGGGGAAGGGCAGCCCATTCTTCACGGAGTGCTGCACTGAGGAGAGGTATCGATGCCGGTAGGTGAGGCCTGGCACGAAGTCGGCGTTCCAAAACATTCCAAAGGTGTTCTACAGGATGATTCAGGTCAGAGCTCTGAGCCAGCCAGTCCATTGCAGGGATGTTATTGCCGTGTAACCACTCCGCCACAGGCTGTGCATTATGAACATGCGCTCCATCGTGTTGAAAGATGCAATTGCCATCCCCGAATTGCTCTTCACCAATGGGATGCAAGAAAGTGCTTAAAACATGAATGTAGACTTGTGCGGTGATTGAGCCACGCGAAACAAGAGGTGCAAGCCCCCTCCATAAAAAACATGATCGCACCCTAACACCACCGCCTCCGAATTTTGCTGTTGGCACTACACATGCTGTCAGATGACGTTCACCGAGCATTCGCCATACCCGCACCCTGTCATCGGATCGCCACATTGTGTACCGTGATTCGTCACTCCAAACAACGTTTTTACACTGTTCAATCGTCCGATGTTTATACTCCTTAGACTAAGCGAGGCGTCGTTTGGCATTTACCGGCGCGATGTGTGGCTTATGAGCAGCCGGTCGACCATGAAATCCAAGTTTTCTCACCTCCTGCATTACTGTCATAGTACTTTCAGTGGCTCCTGATGCAGTTTGGGATTCCCGTGTGATGGTCTGGACAGATGTCTGCCTATTACACATTACGACCCTCTTCAACTGTCGGCATCTCTGTCAGCCTACAGACGAGGTCGACCTGTACGCTTTTGTGCTGTACGTGTCCATTCACGTTTCCACTTCACTATCGCGTCGGAAACAGTGACCTAGGGATGTTCAGGAGTGTTGAAATCTCTTGTACAGATGTATGCCACAAGTGACACCCAATCACCTGACCACGTTCGAAGTCCGTGAGTTCCGCGGAGCGCCCCATTCTGCTGTCTCACGTCTAATGGCTACTGAGGTCGCTGATATGGAGTACCTGACAGTAGGTGACACCACTATGCACCTAATATGAAAAACGTATGTTTTTGGCGGAGTCCGGATCACGTAGTATAGGAAGCAGTATAGCGCACAGCAGCCAAGCTTCATTATCTATCTGTTGTTTATATTACCTAGCATTTTAATTTAGTGTATATGTGAATTTAAGTATAGTGATCTGTTTCTTTATGTGTTTTTATTTCATTCTACTTGTTTTTTATATGTATACCATGTGTTGTTACAGTGTTGGGTGACGCAAAAGGTGAAATTCCCCGCCCTCCGCCCCCCCCCCCCCCCCCTCCCAACAGTAAGTCGCGGGTAGTTAATGTGCGTATTTTGCCTCATTTGGAGACAATCTTTAAGAGCACTCTTTGTGCAGTCACTATTTGCTAGAGTCCTTTCGGTGGTTTTGTGAATTTGCAGCAAGATCGCATATTACAGGGTTGCTGCTATTCCTAAACTGCGCATTCTCTTGTGCCCATGAGGTGTAGAATTTTAGTCGCGACTGCGAATTAAATGCATGAGGCACGCATATCCTAAGAGCGCATTCACCTACTAGTAATTTGTATTTTGAACTATAAAGAGCAGTGCCAGTACAAACGAAGTCTTGTAAGTGATCATCGGGAATCAATGATGACGTGGGCATAAACTCACATATACGAGCGGGTACTATCGCAAGCTACGACACTGAACGTTCAAGTGGTTAGGGAAAGTGAACATTTTTGCAGGTGACAACGAGTGTTGGTGCAAAGACGCAGTGTGCTTAAAGAGAAAAATGCAGTACTTACCCTTGTGCAGCGAATCTGGGAGGTGCCTATGGTTCCGTCCTGCAGCCAAGGTGTTTGAAATCTGGAGACAGGTTTAGTGGCCTTGCAGATAACGTAAGCGCCGCACAAAACACCTTAAAAAGGCGAACTGTTTAGCACGTGCGTGGCAGCTAACCGGCGAACGACCGCTTACTGGATTTCAAACGACGAGTTCGCTGCGCCGATGGTGATTGTTGCGTAGGCATCGCGCCGCGCTACTGACGCATTATTCACTGACGACGCATTGCAAGAGTGCAGTTTAAATTCAAAAATGAAACACAATGTTAAATGGACACTCACTAAAGCAAATAAGAGAGGAAAAGTGAATATTAGAACCCCGAAAGAAACCAGCACCAGTACAGCTCATGATATCTGGCCCACGTCCCGAATTAAACAAGACACCAAAGTTCAATGAACCTATCCATGGACGTTACCCGCGTACTTACGTATATACGTATATTACAATTAAGTTAACTTAACTATTAACCCACGAAAAATTTTATCTGCTCCATGTAAATTTGTCTTTGATGAGAGGATGTTATGAAACCCAGTAGAAAATAAAGGAGTAATGAGAAATAGTGAGCTGATCCGGATACACAGGAAGAGAGCCTTGGAAAATATATATATTTGCATAGAACATTTGCAGAGTTGCTACCACTCCCAGCATGCCTACCAAACATTCAGCCCGGATCGTCACAGTGAACATCACAAACACTGTTACATGTGGAAGTTTTCTTATGTCATGAATAATGTAAACTGTAATTATATCGCAACCAAAGACTTGACAAATGGTCATATAACACAGTTTCTTTTGGTGTATAATGTGATGTATGCATGGATGTATTTTGTACAGGCAATGATGTTTAAGTTAGCAAATAGTACGCTAGTTTCTTTATTTTTGTGCGTACTTGTTGGGCTCATTACCCTAAAACAAAAAAAGTATTTTTCTTCTGGACAATACGCCCAAGGAAGCGGTGAATAAGTACTATTTTAATATTAATTTTTTAAATTTTTATTTATTGTCTTTCCTATTTTTTGTAAATATTATAATATTTATTTCCAAAGATGTATATAAGTTGTAGGAAGGGATAACGCAGAAAAACAAAAAAACACTTCATCTCCAGTTTTTTTGCTCGACGTAGAGTCGTCTTTCGTTACCTGTGAGTCGAATTGTAAACACGTTTGAGGATGTGTTTTGTGCAAAATGGTGAGTAATTATCATATAAAAACGTATCGACACAGTTTACAATGGCGGTCCAACGAATCCACAACCTCGTAATCTCGTGAAGTTATTTCTTGGAAATTTTCTTTTCTAAATCTCACGTAAGATTGGGAACGGATCTTCGATACGACGCTGCATAATAACTGAGGTACGTGGCCACCATATTTAACTTTGTTCTTAGGTCATAGTAGGCGCGACCAGGAACCTGTAACTGTTTTCCTTTCACGAAGTCCGATCCTGTCTATTTCCTTTACGATAAAATGAATGTATTTTTTCCCAACTTTTCTTTAGATAGTCCACAAGGGACAGGTCGTGCGTGCCTCTGAACGAAGTGTACGTTCGCGAATTTCACATAGGGACACGTAAGTAATCAATATAAATATTTGAGAAACATAGGATTATTTTTTACTTGTGATCTCATTTGATCGCGAGTGTACGTTATCATTTATTCTTACAGGCAGGCCGGTGCCATATTTTAGTGACTTTTGTTCCATATCTTAATCGCACCGCCGCTTTACGCCGGAATTTATTACGCAATTAGTCGGAAAGCTTTCTGTTTCCAAATTGCCGCGCCGACTGGCTGAAATGTACATCAATACAGATTAGCAGAAACAAAGGGAGAACTTACAACCTATTGGCGGGAATTTCGAATTTTGGTGGCAATTTCTTTGTTTCAGGGCTGTGCAAACGTCACATCCCACACCCCCAACAAAGAAATTGGCGGGAAATTATATATGGGGCTGCCCTTTCGGAGACTTGAACCCTGGCCCTCCTGGACAGAAAGCCTAAGAGCACCCCTTAACACAGTTACACCACCAGACACACTTGGAATTGACGGGAAATCAAAAATGGCGGTGACCTTTCTGCGACTCAAACCCTGGTCCTCCTAGACGGAAAGTCCAACTGCACCTGCCAACAAATGGAAACTGGCCAGATGCAGGAGAGGAAGATTAGATTAGTGTACTTTACTTACTTTGGTTGGGAAATTGATGTGAAGATCGCTCCTAATTACATAATTAATCATACAGATCGGTCCTAATAACACTAGTATATCCATAGCGCTACACAAGGACTGCCTAAAATCGCAATACAAATCAAAAATTGACGATAGTAGAAAACGTGTTATCCTGCTGGGAAAAAAATTTCACAATAGCGCTCGAAACTAGCGGCAGGCGCACTCACTCACCTACAACCTGGCGGAAAAAATGCTGGGGTGTAAGATACTATATTTCCTGTTTTTGGCAAATATATTCAAGTGACGAGGTGCTAGTGTTGTACAGAGAGGACTCTGATTAATGTATTACTTGTAAGCTTGCAGCTAAGGACTGTATCTATCGCTGTTTGATATCAGAATTGGCTACAGACACCTGCTCGACAATCACCCTGCAGCCCAGGTAATCGAAGCCAATCCACACTACTGCAATTTATGGAAAGAATGCATCACTTTTGTAATTACGTTCCGAAATTGTCATGAAAAAACCAGCACTCGTAATGAACGAGTCATAATACAACACATGTACGGGAGAAAATCTTCAGCCCAAAAGATTGCAGAATGTATGGTAGTTGAACATGTGTTCTCCTCGATGTAAAATCACAATATGCCTATATTCGAGGCCCTCTTACCTCCCCTCATCCCTCCCTCCCGCCGCCTTCAGGGAGAGGGGGAGGGGGGGGATACAGACTTTCTCAAACCGTCAACTGCTATCGTCGAGCGCTTCATGGTTTTTCTGTGACCAACAACCATATCACCTCATGGTCGCTGGCCGTGCCCTGCCTTCTGCCATACCCCTGTGGACGCTGGCTACACTCAGTCTGTCTTGAGGCGACGGCCCTTCACCAACACAAAAGGGAAATTTAGCGGCACCACGCCGCCTCCGCATCTGTGTCAGGAGACCACACACACTGGACTGTCCCAATACCGCTGTTCTGTAGTGGAGATCAATAGTACGATGGTGAGTCAAATGGAAACCTTAAATTTGTAATAACAAATCGTAATCTCACGCCGTTATCCTGTAAGTTGGTAAGCGTCCTACAAACAGTGTGCAGAATGGCCTGTAGGTGGCAGCATAGCGCAGATGCACACATACCGTCGCAGTGTCAGTATAAAGATGACCACCCCACTTGCGAATTGCACCAGGGAAGAACAGCGTTCTGTTATTCGGTTTTTGCGTAGTGAAGGTGTGAAACCTATTGAAATTCATCGACGAATGAAGGTTCTGTACGGTGATGCATGTTTGTCACAGCAGCAAGTCTACGAATGGAGTAGGAAGTTCGAAAGTTTCAGTGGAAGATGCTCCTCGTCCAGGTCAGGCACAACGAGTTGTGACTCCACAGAACATAGCAGCAGTTGAAGCTATAGTGAAGGAAAACTGCCGAGTGACACTGAATGACACTGTAGCATGTTTACAGATTAGTCATGGGTCAGCACACCACATTGTGCATGATGTGCTCCAGTTTCACAAAGTGTCTGCAAGATGGGTGCCGCGGCAGCTGACTCCTGAAATGAGAGAACGACGTGTTGATGCTTGTGAAGAACTTCTTCGGCACTTTGAACGAGAAGGTGATGGCTTCCTTGCAAGAATCGTGACTGGAGACGAAACCTGGGTTCACTTTCACCAACCGGAAACGAAGAGAGCGAGCAAGGAACATCGCCATTCCTCATCACCAAAACCAAAGCATTTTCAAACAGAACCATCAGCAGGGAAGGTTATGCTGACTCTCTTTTGGGACGAAAAATGCGTCATTTTGGAGCATTACATGCCTAATGGGACCACTGTCACCAGTGCATCATACACAGAACTCCTAAAAAATTATCTGCGGCCTGCAATCAAATCAAAGCAACGTGGATTGCTGTCAGCAGGTGTCCTTTTGCAACATGACCATGCAAGGCCCCACACTGCCTGTACAACAGTTGCAACAATCACAGACCTGCATTTTGAGTGTCTTCCTCATCCACCATACTCACCGGACCTTGCCCCAAGTGATTTCCATATGTTTAGACCACTCAAAGACGCGATGGGAGGGAAGAAGTTCCGTGCTGATGAAGAGGCACGCCACGCGGTGCATGAGTGGTTGCGCGGACTACCAAAAGAATTTTTTTTCTAAAGGAATTTATGCATTACATTGAGTGTGGGGGAGATTATGTTGAAAAGTGATACAGCTTTGTACCACTTCTGCACAATAAATATTTTAAAAAATATTTAAGATTTTCATTTGACTCACCCTCGTATTTAACATCAATGCATCTCTTATAATCGAGCATCTATTAAAAAGGAGAACACCCTCATGACAATAATGAATGTCGTATTTCCACGAAAATAGGCAATATTCATTTTCTTGCAGTTTTATGGGAAAAATCGGTATAGTTTTTACATTCGGCTGCAGTTTACAATTCACCCTACACATGTCCACCCTGTGTAAAATTAGTGGAAAGAAAGAGACTTAAACTATTTTGCTCTGAAAATTACTGATCAAGGCAGAATGTCCTCGTTATTTCGAAACCGTCATTGAAGTAAAAAAGAAGTGAGGATTTAAACTCCAAAGAAAAACATCTATGTTAAGCAATTTCTTTCAGCTTGATGGACAGATTATATGAACTGAGAGCGACTCTTGTGTTCAAATAAGTGTCTGTAAGTAAACTGTCATGCACATATGTATTACAAACATTTCAGACACATACCATTAGAGAACACAATGTTCCAAACTGTTGGCTCACTCCTCAGAAAAAAAACAATCATTTTTATGTTTGACAATGACATGCTATAATTCAAGAGGATGTTGCTGTTTTGTACCCTATAGCAAGTCTCGTTTTACCAGTGCGAAGCTATATCAAACCGGCGTATACGAAACAAATCGTGAGAGCCTTTTTTGTAATAGAACATCCTATAAAATTTTATGGTGTCTCTCTTCTGCTACAGCGAAACGAATGACTGCATTTGTGTTTTCATTTGAGATTTTTGCTCCATGGCTCCTGTCTACTGACATTTCGGTAAAGATTCTAATCACACACCAGATTCTTATATTCTGGTTTTGTAAGAAATTTTCCCTTCACATCTTGTTTTACGCAATCTACTCACAAGCTGGGAAAAAAAGCGCTATAATTTCCAGGTTCAACAATGAGCTACAATTCAAGTGATGTCTACTTTATAATTTTAGGCTAGGAAATGTGAAATAATACAGGACAGGCGGTAACACCTATTCCTTAAACAGGCAATTTTTACGATAGTTAAAAAAATAGTCATGATTCCATGAGAATAGATACAGCTGACCTTTCAAGTTTTATGAATAAAATCGGTGTAGTTTTGGGAGATCTATCTCCATCCAAGCTTTAACCTGTTATATCAGTCCTTATAACAGAAACTCTCATAAAATTTTATCATGTCTCTCTCTCTTCCGATACATCGAAAAAAGCAAATACTGTCTGCATGTTAACATCGAGCATATTACATATACACCTATTGTCCCACTGGAGCACATGGCCAGTGCTCAAAGTCGCTTGCAAAGATCTGCAAGTTTTGTTGACTGTGGCGGAGGAAGACAACATCCAGCAGGCAATCGTAAGATAGGATTCCTATATTGGTCCTTCGTAAGCAGTTTAATACATTGTTTTTTTTGGGTGTAACACATCCAAACAGTGTATAAATACAGTTTTGTACACCGCCATACACTTCGTTTTTCTACGATGACTTTCAGGTCTCTGTCAGGTACTAAAACGATATTAACAAGTTTCGATCCTTTGGCTCTCACAGAAAGCTGAACATCACATGGTGTAAACTATGCAGCTCCCACGACACACAGGTCGGTAGAAATAAAACACATAGGCAATGTTTCTCTTTGACAAAAATATGGAAGACATCGCAACATATGGAAACTGGACGAGTTTGAGGCATTGTAGAGCGTTTGCAACAGTTATCGAAAGGTCATGACTTACACAGTTAATCTCATCTTCCACAGTAACGCAGTAGCAGATGTCGTGGTGTTCCATTTCGCAGAGCTTTGTTTCCTCATTTTACAGTCATATACATGATTACTGTTCTGGGTTGACCATCGCCAGAGGGTGCCATTCACAACATATGCGAGCTAGTAGAAATGAAATGAGGTACTGTTACCTTATTGGTGAAAGAAAATAAAAATATGTGGAGGGCATCACAGCATATGGCAGTACGACGAGTCTCCAGCAATGAGGAACGTTACCAAACAGCTGTCTGAAGGCGATGACCTCTACGTTTAATCCAATGCTCCACAGTGAAAAGTAACAAATATCCCGTGTTCCGCTAAGGTTCCACCCACTCAACCAAATGGTGTCAGTAAATCATTATGCGGAAATCAACAGCGCACCAGTGGACGGATGGGATGGGAAATAAACTGTTGATATTGGACGATGAACTGAAATGTACACCACAGTTGACAGTGCGATCAGTTTTAGGTATTTTACTAATTGTTCCGTAATTTCATTGCCAGCCAAGGACACAGCAGTCTGTTTCCTCATTTCTGCATCATCGTTAAATCACACCTCCACTCCTTTGCAAGTACCATCTACTAGATTGTGAATGCAGATAGATGACTTTGCTGTACATCCATTCGATCATATACAATGAAGTATACCAGTTGTTCCGTAGTTTCAATGCCAGCCAATGATGCAGTAAAATGCTTCCCAATTTCTGTATCATCACTAAATCACCCCTCCAGTACTTTGAGCTACAATATAGTAGATTACTTCCAACACCAGCCAATGACAAAGTAGAACGCTTCCCAATTTCTGTATCATCGCTAAATCACTCCTCCACTATGAAACTTACTTATGAAAGGTACTCTCATGTTCCACAATGTGAAGTGCTGTCAACACACTGTCAACTAATGAATAAATTATTACTAACACAAAGAAATTACCTGAGATCTACAGTTTGTAGATGTCCTGACATGGTTGTGGGGGTGTATCGGTGTTGCAAGGTGTAAACAAAAGTAGCGAAGCTCATCAGATAAGAAATAAGAGAATATACTTATCAGGATAAAAGCATATACTTATCAGAGCAACAGCAGAAATTAACTCTGTACACATGTCAACTCCCTGTTGCAGATCTCTTCATGGTAGAGTGGAAGTCAGATGAACGTGTAGGACTATGCCAGACTTTTAAGTTTGCATCAAGTGCATCGCTACATGAGTCTGCAGGCAAGCAAACTGATGGGCCGTAGCAGTACATGGGTTTGTTTCCCGACTATGAGTTTCAATCTGCACCACTCGTTGAGTCTCATCTAGGTAAGAGGCAAGTGTTACTATAATTTTCATGATCTCCCTATCCAAAATGCATGCATGAGGATCATTGGGAAGAGGGGAATTCTTAGGGTTTTTTAGTAGGCTAATGTATAGGACACGCAAATATCCCCATGTAAAATCAGACAACGCATGGGAATGCTGGCAATATGACCATAAACATAGAGAAAAATATTTAAAAAATGGCATAAAATTGGTAAAACTCGAGGAAAACCTGCTATAACTACGACAAATTGATGGAAAATACGTAAAATTGGGGGAAATAGAAGAAATATCTAAAGCCGCGAAAAAAACTTTCTACAGTACGTAAATTGATGGAGAATACATAAAATTAGAGAAAAAGTACAACGAAATGCGGGAAATCGAGGTGGGTTGGAGTACCTGGATACTCAAGACCGAGAAAAGCTTAAAAGATATGCTCTGGCTGCATTTTGTTACTGATCATGGTGATTACTCCCTTGTAAGAAGTTACTTCTTCGTGTTCATTTTCAGGCAGCACGGTGTGTTTTTCCTCGCTCTTTTCCCTAGTGAGATATAAAATGGTTCAAATGGCTCTGAGCACTATGGGACTTAACGTCTGAGGTCATCAGTCCCCTAGAACTACTTAAACCTAACTAACCTAAGGACATCACACACATCCATGCCCGAGGCAGGATTCGAACCTGCGATCGTAGTGGTCGCGCGGTTCCAGACTGTAGCGCCTAGAACCTCACGGCCACTTAAGCCGGCAGTGAGATATAGCCACACCTATCAAAACCTATGCTGCTACTAACTATAAGCACGGCTGATGCAGGAAGTGTGATTGAGGGTACTTAAAAATACATATAAAATCCATTAATATCCCAGGAGACAGAACAGCAATCTGCTGTATGATTAGAATCCTTACAGACATGTCAGTAGAGGGGAGTTATGGAGCAAAAATGTCAAATGAAAGCACACATACTGTAATTCGTTTCCATGTAGCAGAAGAGAGAGAGAGACAGTAAAATTACAGGACGTTCTGTTACAAGACAATCTCTCACAATTTTTTTCGTAAAAGCCATTGTGATATGTTGTTGCGGCTCTAGGTGCTACAGTCAGGAACCACGCGACTGCCGCGGTCGCAGGTTCGAATCCTGCCCCGGGCATGGATGTGTGTGATGTCCTTAGGTTAGTTAGGTTTAAGTAGTTCTAAGTTCTAGGGGACTGATGACCTCAGAAGTTAAGTCCCATAATGCTCAGAGCCATTTGAACCATTTTTGATAGGGTTGTTGTTGTTGTGGTCTTCAGTCCTGAGACTGGTTTGATGCAGCTCTCCATGCTACTCTATCCTGTGCAAGCTTCTTCATCTCCCAGAACTTACTGCAACCTACATCCTTCTGAATCTGCTTAGCGTATTCATCTCTTGGTCTCCCTCTACGATTTTTACCCTCTACGCTGCCCTCCAATGCTAAATTTGTGATCCCTTGATGTCTCAGAACATGTCCCTTCTTCTTGTCAAGTTGTGCCACAAACTCCTCTTCTCCCCAATTCTATTCAATACCTCCTCATCAGTTATGTGATCTACCCATCTAATCTTCAGCATTCTTCTGCAGCACCACATTTCGAAAGCTTCTATTCTCTTTTTGTCCAAACTAGTTATCGTCCATGTTTCACTTCCATACATGACTACACTCCATACAAATACTTTCAGAAACGACCTCCTGACACTTAAATCTATACTCCATGTTAACAAATTTCTCTTCTTCAGAAACGCTTTCCTTGCCATTGCCAGTCTACATTTTATATCCTGTCTACTTCGACCATCATCAGTTATTTTGCTCCCCAAATAGCAAAACTCATTTACTACATTAAGTGTCACATTTCCTAATCTCATTCCCTCAGCATCACCTGACTTAATTCGACTACATTCCATTATCTTCGTTTTGCTTTTGTTGATGTTCATCTTATATCCTCCTTTCAAGACACGGTCCATTCCGTTCAACTGCACTTCCAGGTCCTTTGCTGTCTCTGACAGAATTACAATGTCATTGGCGAACCTCAAAGTTTTTATTTCTTCTCCATAGATTTTAATTCCTACTCCGAATTTTTCTTTTGTTTCCTTTGCTGCTTGCTCAATTTACAGATTGAATAACATCGAGGATAGGCTACAACCCTGTCTCACTCCCTTCCCAACCACTGCTTCCCTTTCATGCCCCTCCACTCTTATCACTGCCATCTGGTTTCTGTACAAATTGTAAATAGCCTTTCGCTCCCTGTATTTTAGCCCTGCCACCCTTAGAATTTGAAATAGAGTATTCCAGTCAAAATTGTCAAAAGCTTTCTTTTAGTCTACAAATGTGGAAACGTAGGTTTGCCTTTCCTAAATCTTTCTTCTAAGATAAGTCGCAAGGTCAGTATTGCCTCACGTGTTCAAATATTTCTATGGAATCCAAACTGATCTTCCCCAAGGTCTTCTTCTACCAGTCTTCCATTCGTCTGTAAAGAATTCGCGTTAGTATTTTGCAGCCGTGACTTATTAAACTGATAGTTCGGTAATTTTCACAACTGTCAACACCTACTTTCTTTGGGATTGGAATTATTATATTCTTCTTGTAGTCTGAGTCTTGTAGTCGAGTGGAAAAATGATTGTTTTTCCAACATGTGAGCCAACGGCGTGAAAGATTGTATTCTCTAATGGTATGAGTCTGAAATATTTGTAATAGACACGTGCATGACAGTTTATTTACAGACATTTATTTGAACATGAGAGGCGACCTCAGGTGGTTTAATTTGTCCATCAAGCTGAAAGAATTTGCGTAGCATAGGTATTTTTCCTTTGGAGTCTAAATTCTCGCTTTTTCCTTGATTTCTAAATAACTAGGACATTCTGCGCTGATCGATAATTTTCGCAGGAAATAGTGGAAGTATTTTTCCCCCAACATTACGCAGGGTGGACATGTGTAGGTCAAATTGGATCCTGCAGCCGAACGTCAAAACTATACCGATTTTGCTCATAAATTATTATTGTCGCGATTGTGTTTTTCGTTTTAGAGGATTTTTGATTATAAGAGATGCATTGACGTTAAATATAATTGATCTCCATCACAGAAAGGCAGTGCTGGGGACAGTCCAGTGTGCATGGTCTCCCAACACAGATGGTGGGGCGGCATGATGACGTTAAATTTTGCTTTTGGGCTGGTGAAGAGCCATCGCCTCTAGAAAAACTGCTGGGTGCAGCCAGCGTCCAGGGAGTATGGCGTGGGACCGGGCACGATCAGTGAGCGCGAGGGGACGGCTGTTGGTCACAGAAGAACCATGAGGTGCTCGGTGACAGCAGTTGACCGTTTGAGAAAGCCTATACCCTCCCCCCCCCCCCCTTCCCCGTAGGTGCAGGGAGAGAGGGAGGAAGGGAAATAACGGAGGGGTGAGGGAAGGGATGACGGGAGGTAAGCGGGCCTCGAATTTCGGCAGCTTGTGATTGTACATCGAGGAGAACGCACGTTCAACTACCACACCCTCTGCAATCTTTAGGTAATGATTTTCCCCAGTACATGTGTTGCATTATGACCCATTCGTTACAAGTGCTGGTTTTTTCACGACAATTTCGGCGTGTAATTAGAACATTGATGCATTGTTTCCATCCGTTGTGGTAGCGTGTATTGGCTTCGATTACCTGGGCTATAGGATGATTGTCAAGCACATGTCTGTAGCCAATTCTGATGTAAAACAGCAACAGATACAGTCCTTAGCTGTATGCGTACAAGTAATATGCTTATTAAACTCCTCTCTGTCCAATACCAGCACCTAGTCACTTGAATATATTTGCCAAAAAAAAGTAAATAAAGATAGTTCCTTATACCCAACCTTTTCTCCACCAGCTTGCAGGTAAAGGGTAAAGTTTGAGTTCGCCTGCCACTCGTTTCGAGTGGTATTGTGAAGTTTATCCGAACAGGATAACAACAGTGTATACCATCGTCAATTTTTGATCTGCATTGCGATTTTAGGCAGTCCTTGTGTAGCGCTATGCATATAGTTGTGTAATTAGGCCCGATCTGTACGATTAATTATGTAATTAGGAGCTATCTTTACTTCAGTTTCCCAGCCAAGGTAAGTAAAGTACAATAAAATTAGAAGGAAGGTCAGCATTGGTGGTAATTTTGATGATTTAACAACAAAATCGATTTTCGATCACATAATGATCATCTGCAGTGCTGGAAGTTAAACATTTCACATAGCAATCAGCGAATAAAAAACAAAAGACCACAAATACACTTGAGTATAAACCAACTGTTGGTAAGCACATACCTTTAAGGTTCAAATTAAAGCTCGTAGGCACTGCTGTCTAGGTATTAGCAGTAACAGAAGCTATGAAATGATCACAATAACTGAAGCTGCTGTTTACATTCACCTCAGTGTGACAGGGGCTTGTAACGCCCTCTATGTAACATGTGTCACGTGAATATTTAACAGTACTTTATTCGGCAAGAGATTACTACAAAATACCAAATGTGCACTTGCAAATCATTAATTGAATATTTCAAATTTAAAATTGTACATTAAAATTAATAGCAAATAAGAGGGGGAAATACACATCTTGCCAATATACACTGGCGTGTTATTTCCAAAACAACTTAAAAAACATGCAAGAATAAAAATCAACAGGTAAATTATAAGGTTTCAGACTACAGGACTCTTCATCTTCGGCGGAACTCGTGAGAGGTGCGCCCTTCGAGAATTGTCGATACAATTGTCGAAGCATTACGTATTGCAGCAGATGCGGCAGAAGTTGCCGACACCAATCCAACAGCAGCAGCAGCGCCAGTTCCAGCGACCTCAGCAGCGCCAGCAGTTCCGGCAGCGCCAACAGCCAAACAGTTTCCAGCAGACCAGCGGCGGCGGCAGCAGCAGGGGTGCAGCACGGCCCCGCACAGCCCAGCCCAGCCTGGCACGGCGGCGGCGTCAGCGGCAGCAGCAGATGCGGTCAAGTCGCTCACTACCCCCGACAACGGATCTACCTCCCGACAGCAGCAGCGGAGTGGGGCTTCGGCCCCAGCCAGCGTCTATGTCTTCATTTTCCTCTTCGTCCTGTGAGATTTGTTGTCATTGTCCCTTTTCGCCCTTGTTCTGTTTCTCCTGTTCTGTCCCCTTTCCCCTTCACCATGACTACCTCTACCAACCACCACCGCCATAGTCTATACCTCCCTCTCTGCCGCCATCACCACGATTACTTGGTGAGCACAGTCGCAGCCCCCCCCTCCAATCCATCCCCCACTTGTCATCTTTCCCACTCCTGCACTCTTCATCACCCCGTCCACTGCTCCTTCTCAACGAACCCCTTGTCCACTCCCGATCCCTTCCTTCCACTCCTACACACTGTTGCATCAACTTCTGTGGTCCGCACTAGGATGGTCGCCTACAGAGCCACGGCTCACGCCACTATAGCACCGATGCTGGGACCTGCCACCTCCTGTCACCTCCTGGTCGCTCCCGTCCCCCGAGCCTCCTCTCACCCTTCCACTGCAGTTAAACGCCACAGCGCCACCCCCACCTCCTCAAATCCTAAAAAATCCCAGCCTCTCCCTCCTCCCCCTCCACCTGACAACATGGACGTCACATCTCCCGCAACTTCATCCCCCACCCTCCCCTCAGCCTCCTCCCCTCCCCCTACCTACCGCTAGATCCTCTCCAACCCTGACCCATCCCTCCTGGAATCCCTCGCACCAACGTCTCCCTCACCCCTGCTTCTTCCTCCTCAACCTGCCGGCAACCCCAACCTCTGTGCCACCTGCAGACCCTCACTGCCATGATCACTCGGCTTAGCCCGATGATCATGGAGGAGGTGTTGGCAGAACTCTAGGCACATCTGCACCTTGAGATCCATGCCACCCGCCGCATCCACAACGCCAGCAGCCCCACTCGCCTCATGCTGGTGTTCTCTGAGCACACCCCCTCCATTGGCCACCTCCTTAAAGAGGGTGCACTGTTGTTTTATTGTTTCATAAATGGTAGAAGGTTGACCCCTCCCGATCCCCTCACTAGTCCGTTCGCTGCCAGAGGTACCTCCAATACAACATGCACCATACATGGGAGTGCTGCAAGGCCCCTGTTTGCCCCCACTGCAAACAAGCACGCTACCTCCGGCTGTGTCCCAATCTAGAGTCCCTCCCATCCTGCATCACCTGTAACCTTCCCCATCCTACCTACTCCCAGAAGTGCAAAGACCGACCCCCCCCCTCCACTCCCAAACTCACTGTCCCCATCCGCCCTCTTGATGACCTCATCACACCCAGGAACTCCCTTCGCCCACCCTACAGCTAAGGACATCATCCATTTTGTGACCATTGTCCTCCAGAATGTCCATCTCTTTCAATGGCCCCTCCAACAGATCTCCCTGGCAGCCCGTTTCTATCTTCCATCTCAATACCTTTGCCGCCTACTCCCATAACCAGGACCACTTAACCTTCTCCTGTCTTGACACCCTTGCTTAAACCTCACCATGGAGCGACAGCACCGTATCCTGTTTAACAACATCTGCTCCCTCCCTACCAACAAGAACCTCCTCATGCACACTCTCCTTACCCATTGCTTGGACGCCTTCCTGCTTAATGAAACCTTTCTCCAACTCACAGATATCGTCAGCACATCCCCCTACCTCCTGCACCATTCTTACAATCCCCACCAGATAGCGCATGTTGGCGGCGCCATTGGCCATCTTCTCCAGATCCCTGTTTGGCTCCAACCCCTCCTCCCCAACCCCACTCAACACCTAATCCTTAGCCTCTTCTTCCCCGGCCTTACCATTACTTGTGCCACCATCTATGTCTATCCTGCAGCCCCCATCTCGTTTGACTTCCCTTCCCACATTGACCATACCTTCTCCTCCCATGTGATTGCTGCTGACCTCAACATCCATAGTTGTTCCACCGCCCAGCACTGGTGGTGGCCTCGGTTCCTCGCCTCCTTGCAAGGTGATCTTCTTCCCCTTCTGCAACACACCCGCCCTGAATCCAGTACCACTCCCAATGTAGTCCTGGCCTCCCCCAACCTTCTTGGATGTATAGCGGTGGAAGTCCTAGACCCCTCGGTTGTGACCATCTCCCTGTCCTCCTTACCATGTCAGATGGATGTAACCAATGTCTCGCTCCCTGCAACGACCCTCCCTCGAAATATGTCCATAACTACACCCCATGCTGACTGGAATGCCTACTGGGCCAACCTCAATAACCACGATTAAAGCCACCCTCTCACCTACCGCCACCCCGAGGACATCACCCATGCTGTCTCCTTTCTCCAGCAGACCTTGTCTGAGGCCGTTGAGGCTCATGTTCCCACTACCACCATTTATCCACCTTACCCCCACAGGCCGTCCTCCTGTGAGAATACCATCGTCTCTACCATGCTTTCCTCCACACACGAGACCGCGACACACTCCAACCCCACTGGCAACTCCAGAGACACATTCGGAATTTGCTCGTGACCAAAAAAACGCCGGGACTGGAGCCAGACCTGCATCTGCCTTATCCCTACCCTACTAATAAACTCGTCTAAGTACTGGTCAGCCTTCCACTGTCTTACTGGATCTAAATGCTCTCTGCAATATCCCCTCATCCATAATGGCCAACCTTTCCCCGACAACCTTAGTAAAGCCAATCATTTCGCTTCCGACCTTTGTGATATCCTAACAATCCCCGATGATCTTCTATTCGATTACTCCCTCTTCCCTGATGTCTGTGACCAGACTGACACCCCTGCCCCTCCACTCGTCCTATTTTCCGGTACTTGGATAACCTCCCACACACACATCTCAACAACCCTACCACCACTCAAGACATCGTAACCACACTTCACACAAAATGCAACACCACTCCCAGTCATGACCGTGTCACCTACTGCCATCTCCGCAAAGCTCCCATTTCCTTCCTCACCATCCTGGCCACACTCTATAATGTGGTCCTGTCCACCGGCTACTGCCCAGACCTGTGGAAAACCTCCCAGATCCTGATGTTCCCCAAGCCCACCAAACCACCCTCTGACATCTTCTCCTACTGTCCTGTCAGCCTCACCTCGGTCTTCAGCAAGGTCTTGGAGTCCATCCTCACCTGAAGAATCATCCAGCATCTCCATCTGCACTGCCTCCTCCCTTCCACCCAATGTGGCTTCTGACCCTCCTTCTCTGCCGGAGACCTCCTTCACCTCACTCACCTCCTCTCCAAACAACTCAATTCCCATTGCTCTGCCATCTTCCACAACTCAATTCCTGTCGTTCTGCCATCTTCCTCTATCTTGACCTCGAATGTGCTAACGACCATGTATGGCATTTCGGTCTCCTCTTCAAGCTCTAAACCTTCACCCTTCCTATTAATTACATCCATCTGATCGCCTTCTTCCTCTCCCATCACCCTTCCTATGTTACCATCCACAACACAGATTCCTACACCTTCTACCCCTCCACCACTGCCCCAAGGTTCCGTCCTCTCCTCTCTTCCCTACCTTCTCTATACGGCAGATATGCCATCACCCCAACCCCCCATCCACCTCCTCCAATATGCCAATGACACCGCCTTCCTTGCACTCACTGTCACCCTTCAATGCTCCCAACACCTTATCCAATCACATCTCGACCAGTTCACCGCTTGGTGCAACCAGTGGCTGCTCAAGGTCAATCCTTCCAAAACCCAGGCAATCATCGTAAGCAAAACCACCACTTCCTCCCATCTCTTGGATTTCTATCTTATCATCTATGGCCACCCCATTAACCTCACCCCCACCCTCAAGTACCTTGGTGTCTGCCTCGACCACCTTCTTTCCTTGACCCCCATCTCTGGGCAGTCCAAGCCAAGGCACGAACCTGTCTCCATCTCCTCAAACTCCTCTCCGGCCGAACATGGGGTTTGGACCCCTCCACAATCCTCCACATTTATAAGTCCCTCATCCGCCCCATTCTTTGTTACACTCACCATACCTGGATATCCGCCCCTCCCACGTACTATAAGTCCCTTCAAATCCTTGAACGCCATACGCTCCACCTCACCTATCGCATCTGTCTCCCATCCCCCACGTGGATCCTTCCACACCTCCTCCTTTTCCTCAAACAGATATGGCTCCTTTACACCTCCCACAATCTTGATCCTCCCCACCCACTTGTCTCTCCCATCCTCTCCCACTCAACCCACTGCTGTGCCTATACTCTTGCATCCCACCTGCTCTCTATCTTCACACTCTCCACACCCTTGCCTGAGATGGTTTCCGCCAACTCCCCCTTCCTGATGATGTCCTCGGTCCTTTCGTATACCCCTCCCATCAGATCTAATCCTCCCCTTCTTTTCCTTCCCCTTTTCCTCCAAGGCTCCTTCTCTCCTTCCCACCTGCCTTTCTCCCTCCCCTCTCCTCTCTCTCAGTTCTCCCACTTCCTCCCCCCTCCCCAGGCTTCCAAACCCCACCAAACGCTCTCTCCTCTGCCTCCCTTCTTCTCTCCCAATGGCATCCTCCCCACCTCCCTCCTACCCTCCCCTATTCCCTGTGGCAGCCCCCCCCCCCCTCTTTCGTGCAATAGTGTGTCTAATGCGCCAAAGATCGTCATCCATGTGCTACAGTGTTCTCTTCATCTACATGGTTCAGGGTTTCTTCTTCAGTGTTCCTTCGTTTGCGTGTAAAACTGTTTGTCTACGTTTGTGTGCAGTGCTGAACTTACTTGTACCACCAGTGCCTTTTGCAAACGGCTTCTTTTTGTTTCTTCTATATGTCTCCTGTTTTTACCATTCATGTATGTCTGTTTTTCTGTCTCCGAGTTTTTTATCTGTTATTCTGTGGCCAAAGAGCGGCATAGATAGGCCACTGTTGACCTACCTTTTTGTAAGGTGTTAAAATGACAATAAAAAAAAAAACAGGACTCTTCCCCTTTTTTCTTTTCCTATCCTCCCCCCATTACCACCTCATAGCTTCGGTTTCTCTCCCCCCACCCTCCCTACCTGCCGCCGCGTCACCTCTATAGTGCTGTTATAACTGCATGTTCAGTGTTGTGCGTCCCCTGTCGTTGTTGCGAACAGCCGCCATACTGTCGCTAGTTGTGTTTTTTTTATCTCGTACGAACAGAAACCAGACTGTCGCCGTGTTTTTTAATTGTTCCTGTCTACTTCTTGTGTGTCTTCATCCACATATTTTAAATTCCACAACATTCCACCATTTTACAGCTTTTTACAATGTCACCGTTTGATCGCCGATTCTTCTTGTTTGTTTCTATTCTTATTATGTTTTTTAATTTTTCTGTAGGCTGTAGAGTAGCATATGGCGCTGCTGCCAGCCCGCCCAACCACCCCCTGGAAGGGGGGGGGGGGTTTGAAATCCAATAAAGAAAAAAAATACAGGACTAGTAAAAAAGAAAAATATACAAATAACATGACATCAAATATGACAGAATTTGTTATAGCACAGTAACAGCCATCTGGCGTGGGAAGTCGGAGGTGCAAAGTTCTTAATTAACATAAAATATAACATTGAAACCAAGAAGTCAAATACATAAATAGTGGTGATTGTACAATATGCCACGATTTAACAGGTCAAAAGTCACGAAACGCAATATTCTTTCTAAAAAAAAAATTTTAGGGTGCAGACTAACGATTTTTTATCATTTTCAACGACATGATGATACACAGATCTCATTCGTCCCGTTTGGACATGTTAACACATTATAACTGTTTCTGAGGCTTAATTACAAAAATCATCGTAATTATGAAAAGCAAAATGATATAAAAGCACATGGTGGATGCAGAGATCGTTTAGCGCACTCATCAGTAAAGACTACTGTTACAAATTGCAAAGAATTAATCATATGTTGGCTAGAGACTCAAGTGTACGAAATACGCTAGCCTAGTAGAAACCTCCACTACCACACCTATTATTTATAGAATAAAAATCTTCATATGATACAAACAGAACTTGGGTATAAGAAAACAGTGTTCTCTTTAAAGTATAAAAGCTTTGTCCCAAAAAATACATCGCACTCTGTTTATAGACTTTTGCACAAGCACTGGGTGAAAACCCATCATACATACATTTACAGTTGATACAACAAAAATGAAAACTGTCAAGCAAACGGTTTTGAATACTCATATGAAGGAGATAATTTTATTACACGTCTTATAGCAGCAGGGGCACCCCTTATAACAAAAATGGTGATTTTGAAAATACCCATATACCCAAAGTAGGCCATAAAAATTAATCTAAAATGCAAGGTGTGGGATAAGTAGTAATATACATCGCACATCCAGAAAAAAACGTCATAACTTGGGAAAGGTAACAGTACAAATTATTCCCAAAACGTACGTTGTACTGTAGACAAATTAGAACCAGATTATACACTTTTTCAGCAATTACTTACTAAAGCAATTAAAATGTAGTGACAAACTAGCAACATGACATAATCAAATGAAAGTGATGAGGATTTAAATTACTTGTCTATTGGGAAAACGTATAAATTTTCATAACCAAACGCTTATTGTGTAGTATGCATTTATTTTGTTAAAGGCCTATTATGACTGTCAGTTATGTAACTCGACCACCAGTTGACAAAGGTTATTAAAAAACCGGTGCTAAAAGTACAAGCCAATTAACAATCTCTATAAAGAACCTCAAAAAATTTTCTGTACATTAAAATATGTTGGCTAGTGAAAAGTGTGGGTAATGTGGTTCAGTCATCTGATTCACATGTATTACCTAGTAGGTAAGAACAATGTTAAAGTAATAAAAATATTGTAATGCAGTTGTGAAGAACGTACATATGGGCTGTGTCAGAACCCTTATTACAACACGTTAATGAAAACTCATTCAAATGGCAAAGGATTTGCTAAGTTACATGAAAAATAATTGCATATAAGTGAAAATAGTTCCTATTCACTTCGTGTCAGAGGTTAAGAGATGTCGACTACAGTGAAAACTATGTTCCAATAGGCTTCCTAAATTTCCAAAATTGGAAGAACAAAAGGAGAATACTTTTGAAAAAACTAAAATTAGTAAACTTTATTGGTACAAACCAGAACATGTGTGTCTAGACATTGAGATAGCTAAAATAGAAGCTAACGTAAGTGTTCTCGTAATGACTACGACTAAAGCGTTGTATATAAGGGATTAACAGGCGATTGATTTCGGCATATTCGGCGGAACTCGTGTCGAGTGCCGCCTTTCGAGAATTGTTGCCACAATTTTCGAAGCGCTAGGGTTTTCAGCAGACACAGCAGCGACAGCCCCAGCCCCAGCCCCAGCCCCAGCCCCAGCCCCAGCCCCAGCCCCAGCCCCAGCCCCAGCCCCAGCCCCAGCGCAGCAGCGCCGGCCAGTTCCAGCAGCGCCGGTCGGTTCCAGCACCGCTGGCAAGTACCAGCAGCCCGGCGGCGGCGGCGGCGGCTGCATCAGCAGCGCCAGCAGACGACGCAGCCCACCCCATCGCCGCCCCCGTTAGCGGATCTTCCTCCTGCAGCCGCCCTCCTGTCGGTGGCGGTGGAGTGGGGCTTCGGACCCAGCCAACGTCTTCGTCGTCATGTATAATTCGTCGCTGTCTTCGTCCATTTTTGTTCCGTTTTCCCTTGTAACCCTTACCATGACTACCCCCACCACCACAGCCATCGTCTACACCTCCCCCTCTGCACCGCCACAATGATTACGTGGTGTGCACAGCCCCCCCCCCCCCCGAATCTATCCCCCCACTTCTCATCCTTCCCACTTCTGTGCCGTTCATCACCCTATCCACTGTTCCTTTCCCCCAAGTCTCCTCATCTGATCCCTTCCCTTCACTCCCCCACACTGTTCGGACCACTCCTGCAGCCCCCACCAGGGTGGTCGCCCGGAGGGCCGCAGCCCACACCACAATAGCACCAACGCTGGGACCTGCCATCTCCCAGTCACTCCCGTCCACCAAGCCTTCTCCCACCCTTACGCTGCAGTTAAGCGGATCAGTGGCACCCCCGCCTCCTCAACTTCTAAAATATCCCAGCTTCTCCCTCCTCCCCCCTCCACGATGCCATGGATGTCTCACCGCCTGCCACTTCTGGCCTCCCCT
This sequence comes from Schistocerca serialis cubense, assembly GCF_023864345.2. Taxonomy (NCBI): domain Eukaryota; kingdom Metazoa; phylum Arthropoda; class Insecta; order Orthoptera; family Acrididae; genus Schistocerca; species Schistocerca serialis. Next base: position 706,688,517 of record NC_064639.1, read on the forward strand.
CTCCACTGCCCACTCCCCCTCCCATAAATACCTCCTGTCCAATCCAGATCCTTCTCTTCTTGAGACCTGGAACCTCACCCTGCTCCTCCGCTAACACTTCCCAGGAGGGCCTATCTCCCTCCTCAGCCACCTGTAGGGACTCAGTCCTCACCACCTCCCCTAGCACCACCCTCTGTACTGAGATCCTTTCCAGAATCCCTATTACTCACTTTGGCCCAAACGCCTCCCTCACCCAGCTCCTTCACCTTCCTCTTCCCGGCAACACCAAGCCCCGCGTCGCCTGCCAACCTCACCGCCGTGATCACTCAGCTTAGTCCGACGATCATGGAGGAGGAGGTGTTGGCGGAGCTCAAGGCACATCCCTACCTGGACGTGCATGCTGTCCACCAGGTCTATAATCCTGCTGGCCCCACCCGCCTCAAGCGGGTCTTCTCCAACCATGCTCCCTTCATTGACCTTTTCCTAAAAGAGGGCACCCTCCTGTTCAACCGCCAGTACAAATTTGACTGTTCCCCTCTCCAAACCATCCACTGCTAGAGGTGTTTGTGCTACAATGCACATCAAACATCTGAGTGCCACATGGCCCGTCTGCCCACACTGTAAGCAAGCGACTTCTTTCCCACATCGATCATACCTTCTCCTCCTACATGATTGCCACCGATCTCAACATTCCTAGTTGTTCAGCCACCCAGCTGTGGTGGTGGCATCGGTTCCTCACCTCCCACCAAGGTGACCTCCTTCCCATTCCCCAACACAGCTGCCCTGAATCCAATACCACTCCCGATGTCATCCTGGCCTCCACCAACCTCCTTGGCCGCATCACGGTGGACATCCTCGACCCTCTTGGCAGTGACCATGTCCCTGTCCTCCTCACCGTATCAGATGGTAGTTGCCCCCACCCAGACCCTCACACAAAATATGTCCATGACTATTCCTGCACCAACTGGAATGCCTACTGGGATACCCTCACTACTCGGATCGATAGCCACCCCCTCACCTACCACCACCCTGATGACATTACTCATGCTGCCTCCTTTCTCCAGCAGACCTTGTCTGAAGTCATGGAGGCACACATCCCTACTGTCGCCATCCACCCACACTGCCCCACCTTACCCCCACTGGCTGTCCTCCTCCTTCGTGAATCCCACCATCTATACCATGCATTCCTTCACACACGGGACCAGGACACACTACACCACCAGCAACTCCAACGACACATACGAAACTTGCTCACGGCCAAGAAACACCAGGACTGCAGATAGACATGCGCCTGCCTTAATGCTACCCTGCCTATTAACTCATCTCAGTACTGGTTAGCCTTCCGCTACCTTACCGGGTCTAAACTCCCCGCCCCCTACTACCCTCTCCTTCATGATGACCACCCCTTTCCTGATAACCTTAGTAAGGCCAACCATTTTGCTTCCTACCTTTCCAGTATCTTTACCATCCCTGATGATCCCCAGTTCAATTAATCCATTTTCCCTGATGTCTGTGATCGAACTGACCCTCTGCCCCTCCACTTGCTCCTGGCCCTGGCTTCCAGTACTTGGACAACATCGCACACACTGAACCTAACACCCTGATCATCACTCAACATATCATAACTACACTATGCATGAAACGCAACACCGCTCCCGGTAATGACTGTGTTGCCTACCGTCACCTCCAAGAAGCTCCTACCTCCTTCCTCTCCACCCTAAAACATACTATATAATGTGGTCTTTTCCACCAGCTTCTACCCCGACCTGTGGAAAACCTCCAAGATCCTGATGTTCCTCAAACCTGACAAACCGCCATCCGCTGTCTCCTCCTACCATCCCATCAGCCTTATTTCAGTCTTCAGCAAGGTCCTGGAATCCATCCTCATCCGCCACATCCACTAACACCTCCACCAGCCCCGCCTCCTTCCCTCCACCCAATGTGGCTTTCAGCTGTCCTTCTGTATGGATGACCTTCTCCTTCACCTCACTCACCTCCTCTCCGAACAACTAAATTCCCGTCACTCCGCTATCTTCCTCTCTCTTGACCATGAGCGTGCCTATGACCATTTATGGCATTCCAGTCTCCTCTTCAAGCTCCAAACCTTTGCCCTTCCTATAACAACGTCCATCTGATCGTATCCTTCCTTTCTCACCATCCTTCCTATGTCACCATCTATAACACGGATTCCTACACCTTTCACCCCTCCACCGGTATGCCCCAAGGTTCCGTTCTCTACCCTCTTCTCTACCTTCTTTACATGGCAGAAATGCCACTGCCTTCACCCCCCTTACACCTTTTCCAATACACCAATGACGCCGCCTCCCTTGCCCTCACCCCAACCCTGCAACGCTCCCAGCACCTATTCGAATTCCATCTTGACTGGTTCACCACTTGGTATAACCAGTGGCTGCTCAAGGCCAATCCTTCCAAAACCCAGGCGATCATTGTAGGCAAAACCACCCCTTCCTTCCATCTCCTAGATTTTTATCTCACTGTCTACAACCATCCTACCAACCTCACCCCCACTCTCAAGTACCTTGGCGTCACCCTTGACTGTCGCCTCTCCTGGACCCCCAATCTCCAGACGATCCAAGCCAAAGCACGCTCCTGACTCCACCTCCTTAAGCTCCTTTCTGGCCGCACATGGAGTCTAGATCCCCCCACAGCTCTCTACACCTATAAATCCCTCATCCACCCCATCCCCTGTTATGCCCATCCCACCTAGATCTCAGCGCCTCCTACCTTCTACAAGTCCCTTCAAATCCTGGAATGCCATGCGTTCCGCCTCGCCTAACGCATCCGCCTCCCATCCCCCACGCGGATCCTCTACGACTTAACGACTTAATTCCTTCCCGCACCTCCTCCTCTTCCTTGAATGAATACAGATCCTTTACACCTCCTGTAAACTTGATCCCCCTCACCCGCTTGTCTCTCCCATCCTTTCCCACCCCTGTCTGCTGCCGCGCCTGTGCACCTGCATCCCACCCACTCTCCATCTTACCACACTGCATACCCTTGCCCAAGGTGGCTTCTGCCAACTTCCCCTCCCGGATGATGCCCTTGTCCCCTCCATCTACCCCTCCCACCAGATTTAATCCTCCCCTTCCCCCTCCTGTGTTTTTTCTCCAGGGCACCCTCTTTCCCTCCTCTTCCTCCTCACTTCCTCCCTCTTCTCTCCCTCTCCTCCCTGGGCTTCCACACCCCCATACCCTCTCGCCTCTCCCTCCCATCTTCTCTCTGCCTTGCATCCTTCCTCCCCCCTCCTCATCCCTGTATTTCCATGTGGCAGGCCCCACTCCCCTTTTTTCCTGCAACAGTGTGTTTATAGTGCGCCGAAGATCGCCATCATTGTGTTAGTGTTTCTCTTCGTCTTAGTGCAACGGTGTTCCTTCGTCACTGCTCCTACATTCACGTGTTCAACCGCCTGTCTACGTCTGTGCACTGAGCTGAACTTCCCTATGCGACCAGTGCCGTCTGTGAACGACTACATTTTTTTTTCATTTATCTGTCTCCTGTTTTTATTCTACATGTACATCTGCTTTTATGTCTTCATGCTTCTTGTACATGTTTTTTTTTTCTGCGGCCGAAAGCGGCGTGGATAGGCTGCTGCCGGCCTACCTTTTGTAAAGGTTTAAAATAAAAATAAAGAAGAAAAGATCGCCCATTGTGATGACTGGACATTAGCTGACAGCATTTTTACACAGGAAAGCATGGAAGCATTCTCAAAAGTAAATCAGACTAAGAACAGCCGACCAGTTGCAAAGGATAAAGTAATCTTTACCTAGGTTTCAATAGATATAAATCTATCTTCTTCAGAAGACGGCAGTATTATAACATGAAGTGATATGTCCTTATCGTTTAGGCAAACATCCGCCTAAACGATAAGGACATATCACTTCATGTTATAATACTGCCGTCTTCTGAAGAAGATAGATTTATATCTATTGAAACCTAGGTAAAGATTACTTTATCCTTTGCAACTGGTCGGCTGTTCTTAGTCTGATTTACGTGGAACCGTTGCTGTAGCGCAGCTATGTTTAAAGTACTGATTCTCAAAAGTGTGTGCTTCTCTTCCATAAGGTCGAGAAAGTGTCCCTTTTCGCCCTTATGTAACAACTTCAATTGAGATGTCAAATCTTGGATTGTATGTCCAGTAGCTGTCAGATGGACCGCGAAATCCGATTTTTCCGCAATGTCTTTCCTCACAAGTGCTACGTGTTCACGGAACCTCGTTTCTAATTTTCTTCCGATTTGCCCTACGTAACCCGCGTTACACAAGGCACACATGAGCTTGTAAACACCTGATTCATGCAAGTAATTGCGTTTGTGAATGTTATTCATTAAAAGCCCGCCTAGTCTGTCTGCATCTGAGAAACCTACTTTAATATTCTTCTTCCTGAATACTCTAGCTATTTTATTGCCAATACGACCATAAAATGGTAAAGTGATGAATTTTTGGTTTTTTGCTTCGTTTATCACGTTCTGACCTAAACTGTTTTTTCTATATTTTTTGGAGACCATCTCATAAATGTCCATAACACATTTTAACGGGTAATTATTGTTTTTTGCAATGTGTTTGACTGCATTTAACTCTTTCTCGCGGTTTTCTCTGGATAATGGTAACCGGAACATATGATTAAATGCAAAATGGAAAAACGCCTTTTTGTGTTGGTCTGGGTGTTGTGAACTGTAATCCAAGATGATATCGGTAAATGTTGACTTTCTGTAAATGTCAAATGTATGTTTTCCATTTTCCCTTCTAATGGTTAGATCTAAAAAGTTAATGACTCCATTCTTTTCTTTTTCACCTGTGAAAGTAATCTTGTTGTGTAGACCATTAAATGTACTCACGACTTCGTCAATATCAGACTGTCTGCCATTAATTAGCAATAGCGTATCATCCACATATCTATAATAGTATACGATCTTTTCGGCTAAGGTCGGAAAACATTTTAGTAATTTCAGTTCTAGATAGTTAATGAAGATGTCTGGCATAATCCCTGACACAGGGCTTCCCCATGTTAAGTCCGTCCTTTTGGACATAAGATTTGTCGTTAAATGTAAAGTAATTATACTTTAAGCAGAACGATAACAGTTCTATGAACTCATTGACTTCCGCACTGGCCATACTTCTGTGGTTTCTCAGATTAGCGTCAATAATTTGTACTGTTTCCTCTATGGAGATATTCGTATATAAATTGACGATGTCTAACAAAATAAACATCATAGCGTCTGCAATAGGTATATCTTTTATTTTCTCTACTAATTGGGCACTATTTCTAACCGTGAATTACTACTCAAATTTATAGTGTTTCTTCAAAATTGTTAGGCATTTTTTCTCAATGTTCATCAATGCCCCCCCCTCCCTTCCGTCGACCAAAGGCCTAATAGGGTTAAACTCCGTATGAATCTTGACTTGTGATCGTAGCCTAGGAAGTTTTTGGATTCATTACCTTAAGATACTGTACCTCACAGGGGCTAACAAATTTGAAAATGATTTAAGTTTCTCATTTAGATTTCTTTGAATATCATTCGTTGGGTGTCTTTCAATTGATGTGACGCTGTTTTCTTGAAAAAATTGTAAAGTTTTTTCTACATACAGTTCTTTTGCAACAATGATAACGGAGTTCTCTTTGTCTGCCTTTGTGACAATTCCATTACCTTCCTGTAATTTATTATTCCAGCTTTTTTCTATCAAACGATTCCTACTGTTCTGATTATTTTCTTTTTCTACCTCGTTTTTAATAGCTTTTCTACCGCTACAGCCATTTTATTCTGTTCTACCTTATTTATTTTACAAATGTTCACTGCGAATTTTATCTGCACTAGTGTATTCTTAATTGCCCTATTATCCAACTGTTTATATATGTATGTTAATTGATATATTAATGTGTGTTATTATGTACAAAGGTATATTATATGTAAAACTGTTAATATTACCAAAAAATCCAAATATCTCTTGCACATTGTGCAGCTGTAGATGAAAATGGATCAATAAATCAATAATACATTTCTCAAAAGTTCATTTTCCTCTTGACAAAATACTGTGTCGTTTAAATTTTTAACTCTAGGATAGAAATCATATTTACGTTCGCCATCTAACACTTGTCTTTTCCCTTGCCCCATTAGCTTAGCTATTTTTTGACCTGTTTTGCTCTTACTTGGTTAACTGCATTATACACAATGTCATTCACTCTTGAGAGTAACAAATCTAACGTTAAAGGAGATACAAGTGCAGCCAAGTTTGTGTGTGCTTCAAACAGCTTAGAATTAATAACACTTTTTTTAAAAAAATAGTTTCCTAATTTCACTTCTCATCATAACCTCCTCGCATTTTCTTCTTTGCCACTTTGCACATTCGTCTTCGACCATTGAAATAGTTTTGTACATACTGTGGGGTAACATTTTTCTTGATACACTCCTTGTTGAACAGGATATGTTGACTTGTTATCGCCAGCTTGATTTTTAACTTCTTGTATTTAAAATACTCTTCACATGCCCAGCTAGGCAAAATTTTATTGATTGGCGACTCCATAGAGTGCTGTGTGCACAACGATCATATGATAAATAAAATTAGAAGGAAGGTCAGCTTTGGCCGTAATTTTGATGATTTATTAACAGCAAAATCGATTTTCGATCACATAATAATCATCTTCAGTGCTGGAAGTTAAACATTTCACATAGCATTCAATGAATAAGAAACAAAACACCACAAATACACCTGAGTATAAACAATCTGTTGGTAAGTACATACCTTTAGAGTACAAATTAAAGCTTGTAAGCACTGGTGCTATAACAAATTCTGTTATATTTGATGTCATGTTATTTGTATATTTTTCTTTCTTTTTTTTCTATATTGTGATTTCACTCCCCAAAATGCGATGGGCTGGCAGCGGCACAATATGCCACTCTTCAACCAAGAGAGTTACAGAAAAACATAGTCACATGAGGAAAGAATACATAACGTAGAATGGTATAACTTGGTGAATAAATAATAACAAAAACAGATGTGGTAGAATTGAAAACAACATAGGCAAGAACCACATGCACATGTGGAAATTGTGCACTGTGAGTCGACACGAAAACCAAGAAACACCACAGTGGGAACACAAATTAATGATGCTGGCGACACTGTTGGTTGTGATCGAACATAGCACTGCTCACGGCACTGGAGAAACACTGACACCACAACGAAAACGTTAAAAGTCACTGCACCGAAAGGGACCTACCACTGGTTGGAGGGTAGGAGGGGCGGAAGAAAAGGGAAGGGGGAGAGACAGTAGGGGGAAACCAGGAGGGGGAGGAGGGGGGCGATGGAGGGGAGAAGGAAAGGAGCCAGAAGCCCGAGGGGGGGTGAAAAGGAGAAAGAAGGTGGTTGGCAGGGGAAAAAGAGGAAGAAGGGAAAGGGAGAGGGAGGGAGAGAGGGAGCCCTGAGGAAGGGGGGAAGAAGGAGGGATTAGATCTGGTAGGAGGGGTAGATGGAAGGCACAAGGACATTATCCGGGAGGGGGAGTTGGGAGTTGGCTGAAGCACATTGGGCGAGGGTATGGAGTGTGTGGAGATGGAGACCAGGCACTGTGATACAGGCGCAGCAGCAGGCTAGGGTGGGAGAGGATGGGGGAAACCAAAGGAAGGGGGGAATCCAGTTTGTAGGAGACGTATAGGATTCATATTCGTTCAAGGAATAGGAGGAGATCAGCGAAGGGAATCAAATCTTAAAGGAACTGCATGGGGGACGGGAGACAGATGCGATAAGCAAGGCGGAGTGCATTGGGCTCAAGAATTTGGAGGGATTTGTAGTAGGTGAGTGGGGCAGAGATCCAAGTGGGGTGGGATAACATGGCATGGGGCGGATGAGGGACTTATAGGTATGTAGGATAGTGGAAGGGTCTAATCACCTTGTTTGACCAGAGAGGAGTTTGATGAGACGGAGACGATTACATGCCTTGGCTAGGACTGTGAGGAAATGGGGGATCCAGGAAAGGTGGCGCTCGAGGGTGATGCCAAGGTACTTGAGGGTGGGAGTGAGGGCAATGGGGCTGCCATAGATGGTAAGGTAGAAATCCAAGAGTCAGAAGGAGGGGGTGGTGCAGCCTATGATGATTGCCTGTGTCTTGGAGGGATTGATCTTAAGGAGCCATTGGTTGCACTATGCAGTGAACAGCTCAAGGTGTGACTGGAGGAGGCGCTGGGAACGTTGGAGGGAAGGGGCGAGAGCAAGGAAGGCAGTGTCATCAGCATATTGCACGAGATGGACGGGTGGTGGAGAGTGCGGCATGTCCGCCATGTATAAGAAGTAGAGGAGAGGGGGAAAGGATGGAGCCTTGGGGCACACCTGTGGAGCAGTAGAAGGTATAAGAGTTGGAGTTGTGGATGGTAACATAGGAGGGGCAGTGAGAGAGGAAGGAGGCTTTCAGGTGAACATAGTTGACGGGGAGGGCGTAAGTCTGGAGTTTGAAGAGGAGGCCAGGATGCCATACACAGTCCTAGGGATGTTCAAGGTCAGTGGATACAAAGATGGCAGGAGCGACGGGAATTGAGGTGGGTGGAAAGGGGGTGTGTCAGGTGGAGGAGGAGATCATCAGCAGAGAAGGAAGGTCAGAAGCCACATTGGGTTAAGAGAAAGAGGCGGTTCTGGTCGAGGTGGCGGTGAATGTGGCGGGTAAGGATGGACTCCAGGACCTTACTGAAGACCGATGTGAGACTGATAGGGCAATAGGAGGTGGTGTCGGATGGGGGTTTAACAGGTTTTGGAAACATAAAGATCCGGGAAGTTTTCCACAGATCGGGGTAGAAGCCGGTGGAGAGGACAACATTGTAGAGGGTTGATAGGACTGCAAGGAAGGAGAGGGGGGCTTCTTTGAGGTGGCGGTAGGTAATACGATCATGACTGGGAGCCGTGTTGCGTTTGGTGCATAGTGTAGCGACGATGTCTTGTGTGACGATGGGGGTGTTGAGATCAGATGGTGGTGTGGCCTCAAAGTACTGGAAGCTAGGAGCAAGCGGGGTGAGAGAGGTGGATGTCAGGGAAGAGGGAGTAATCAAACCGGGGATCATCAGGGATGGAAAGGATGTCAGACAGGTGGGAGGCAAAATGATTGGCCTTATTGGTATCGTCCGGGAAAGGGTGGTCATCGTGTAGGAGAGGATAGTGGGGAGAAGGTTTCGTGCCAGTAAGTTGGTGAAAGGCTGACCAGTACATGGAAGAGTTAATAGGCAGTGAAGCATTAAGACAGGTGCAGGTCTGTCGCCAGGCAAGGCGTTTTTTTGCCACAAGCAAGTTTCTAATATGGCGTTGGAGTTGCCTGTGGCGGAGGAGAGTGTCCCAGTCCTTGTTACGTAGGAAGGTAAACTCGACGGGATTCGTGGAGGTGAAGTACGGCCTGTGGTGGTAAGGTAGGATGGTGAGAGTGGATGGCTTTGGTTGGAACTTTTCTTTTTTACTAGTCCTCTAATCTGACACCTTATAATTTACCTGTGGATTTTTTTTCTTCCATGTTTTTTAAGTTGTTTTGAAAGTAACACGGCAAGATGTGCATTTCCCCCTTCCTTTTTGCTATGCGTTTTTAATGTACAATTTTAAATTTGAAATATTCAATTAATGATTTGCAAGTGCACATTTGGTATTTTATGGTAATCTCTTGTCAAATAAAGTAATGTTAAGTCTTCACATGACAAATGTCAGCCAGCCGCGGTGATCTAGCGGTTCTAGGCGCTCAGTCCGGAACCGCGCGACTGCTACGGTCGCAGGTTCGAATCCTGCCTCGGGCATGGATGTGTGTGATGTCCTTAGGTTAGTTAGGTTTAATTAGTTCTAAGTTCTAGGGGACTGATGACCACAGCTGTTAAGTCCCATAGTGCTCAGAGCCATTTGACAAATGTCACATAGAGAGCGTTCCAAGCCCCTGTCACACCGAGGTCTGCTGTATAGGTGACTGTAAACAGCGGCTTCAGTTATTGTGATCGTTTCATAGCTTCTGTTACTGCTAATAACTAGACACCAGTGCCTACGAGCTTTAATTTGAACGCTTAAGGTATGTGCTTCCCAACAGCTGGTTTACATTCAGGTGCATTTGTGGTCTTTTGTTTCTTATTCACTGATTACTATGTGAAATGTTTAACGTCCAGCACTGAAAATTATCATTATGTGATCGAAAATTGATTTTGCTGTTAATAAATCATCAAAATAACGGTCAATGCTGACCTTCCTTCTAATTTTGTTTATCATGTGATCGTCGTGCACACAACACTCTATGGAGTCGCCAATCAATGAAGTACAATAATCTAACCTTCCTCTTCTGGATCTGGGCAGTTTCCATTTGTTGAGGAGTGCACTTGCGCTTTGCACCTAGAAGGACCAGCGTTCGATTCCCAGACATGGCACTGCCATTTTTGATTTCCTGCCAATTCCAAGCACTTCTGGTGGTGTAATTGTGTTAGTGGGATTCACTTGGAGTTTCTGTTCGGGAGGACCAGGCTTTGTATCCCGGAAAGGACACTGCCGTTTTTAATTTCCCGTCAATTTCCGCGTGGTGGGTGGGGTGGGACGCCAGCACAGCCCTGGAACAAAGAAATTTCCAGCAAAGATTTGAAATTCCCACCAAAATTTGAAGTTCCCGCCAAAAGTCGAAATTCCTGCCAATAGGATAGGTGTAGAAGTGGGAGGGGGTTGAGACAGGGAGGGGGGAGAGTGCTTGGACACACGTGCTGGCCAAGAAAAACACATGAAGTCATCCACGTATGGGGCTGGGTGTGCTCGCGGGGGGGGGGGGGGGGAGGGGGTAATTATTTGATCAATTTAATTATTTGCATACGAAGTTGATATCAATTTGATATCATGATTGAGGTTGTGCCGCCAACTCCCTACAACAATCATACAGTATGATTTCATCAAAATTGCATTTATTCTAAAAATAAAATGAAAATCACTTCTTTGTAGCCTTTTAGACTAGATTGAAACTCTGTTTTGCGTTAATTACCTAGAAACTGTAGAAATTCAGAAGCTAACCAGAAAACTGTGATTTGGCTTCCCATGCAGGCCGCTATCTTCGTATGCCAAATAGTTTACGCAATAGATACCTAATTCCTTTTTTTCAGTTAATGTACCCTAAAAATCACAGCATCAGCAAAGACAACAACAAATAAAACACCCAAAAAAACAATACTACGTACATGTAAACCCGCAACTTTCAGCAGCTTTGTTCGGAATAAATTACTTCTTTTCTGAATGCAAGAAAGAGTCAAAAATTGACGCAATTTTGATACAATGAAGGCCCTGCATTGTTGTACTTAAGTTTGGAAAAATGACAACCACTTGTCAAATGTCGGTCGAAATCATTGCTTACTATGTTTCAAACCAACAAAACCGTAAATCATAAACGTAAATCTCTCTTTAGTTCCTTAGGAGAGAAATAAAAATTTGTATATGGCACTGCATGGTCTGGTAGCTTCGGCCAGCAACGTTTGAACACACTACACTTGCATCTACATCTTGCAGCTGTCGATATGATGCTACTAACACCAAACACCAGAGAAGGGAAAATGAAAGGTGTATTGATGGTTTGGGAGGGAGAAGGAGAAAAAAATATCAGAGATTGCATTAGTAGTATGGTTACGCAAAAAAAATGCTTCCCCAATTTTCCCCACTGCAGTAATTTTTTTCCCCAAAAAATTTCCCCAAAATTGCGAAAAAAATCCCAATCTGGAGACACTACTGACTGAAGTCTGGAGCGAGGCGCGACGGCGGAGGAAGCAAGGGATGTCTAGTTTACTTGTCGCCCCAGTCATGTAAACAAACATAATTATACTCTGCCATTGCTCAAGCAATGTGTATGTTTTAGGTATTTTGTTGTTACTCAAGCGAGAATAAAACTTTCATACACGCTAAAGCTTCACAAGTCTTAAGTTTCTGTGACACACATTTAACCCAGGTAGTTCTTGCGGCGTCCGCCGCTCGTGGTAGCGTTCTCGCTTCCCGAGCACGGGGTCCTAGGTTCAATTCCCGGCGGGGTCAGGGATTTTCACTTGCCCTTAGATGACTGGGTGTTGTGTCGTCTTCATCATCATCATTCATCCCCATTACGGCCGGAGGACGGCAATGGCAAACCACCTCCTCTAGGACCTTGCCTAGTACGGCGGTGCGGATCTCCCGCATCGTTCCCCCTATGCTCTGTCAATTTCCAGTTCTTCCAGGTTTACAGTTGTTCTGTAGAATCTCATTGGACAGTGGTATTCCCTGTAGCCAGTCGTGCCCATATGGACGTGTTATTTACCCCATTTGCATGCGGCTCCCAAAACCGGATTTCGTAAACTGATTTCCCAACACCGCTTTGGGTTGGTCGTGTAAACACTTCAGAATCGAATATATAAGAAACCAACCTTTACCTAGGTTTCAGCCCAAATAATTGAGCCTTCTTCAGAAGATATACCTGAATCTATAATTTGTCTAACAGGGCATGGTCTAGAAATAAAATTAAAACAGCCATGCCCTCTTAGGCAAATTACAGATTCAGGTATATCTTCTGAAGAAGGCTCAATTAATTGGGCTGAAACCTAGGTAAAGGTTGGTTTCATTACCGCCATCGGGGCTGATAGTTTCTTATATTTTAGATTATCATGATTGCTGGCTGTGCTGCAATGTTGAAAGTAGAAAAACTTCAGAATGGATTCTGTAAATCCGCTTCTAGTTACCGGTTTTCCAGTTCCGCTATCAATTTTCGCTTCCGTGTAAAGGCAACCGGTTTTGAAACGTGTCAGGTACCGTCTTGTTTTTAAAAATTGTCGGCTAATATGGACGGATTGGGTTTTTGCACAGTGAAGGATAATTAGAAATATTAGACTGAAGCTGTTTACACCTCGTCTAATTGAAGAGATATAGCGATATGCTGACTAGATCAGAAACTGTTAACAACTGTTTTCAAAGCGCCATATCTAAGTGGGCTAGCAAATCCGCTTCAGACACGACAGCGAAAACCGATTTCCGAAATTCGGCTTTTGGAAGATGTGTCGCATGTAAACGTAATGTGTGTGTACCAGAGTAAACCACAGCAATATGTCTGGGGGGTGCACGTTAAATGCGCCGGTAATTAGCGGATTTGTTTTATTACCGCAGGACCTTGCTGGTGATGTGCCTGCAGCGAGGCCGAAGCATAAACCTCCATAATCGTATGTGACTGTGCGCGAAGAGAATCCAACGACGTAATAACAAATACGGGGCAATGTACTGATCGTACACGTTCACTTGGCCCCTCTGTGGTTGACTGAAGTCGGCTGAATTCGGTCCGTTCCGGAATGTTAACGGACGCTGTCAACATTAGCTACGTAAGGGTATTGTGCGCCATAACAATTAGTAGCCGTTATGAATATAATGTTGATCCTTGTGCGGTGTTGTGCGTAATGATTGTTAATATTATTTACCGAAACAATCGAAGAGTCTGTACTTGGTACCTGAGCCTTCTAGCGTCTCGCCATTAACTGTTGTGTTACCTCTGTGACACATTAACCCATTACGCGATTGTTTCTTTTATAAGCTGTAAGCTGGATGCAGCGGCCGGCCGAAGTGGTCGTGCGGTTCTAGGCACTGCAGTCTGGAACCGCGAGACCGCTACGGTCGCAGGTTCGAATCCTGCCTCTGGTATGGATGTGTGTGATGTCCTTAGTTTAGTTAGGTTTTTCTAAGTTCTAGGGGACTAATGACCTCAGAAGTTGAGTCCCATAGTGCTCAGAGCCATTTTTTGGATGCAGTGGGAGGAAGAGGCGGGCCTTGTCTCAGCAGCCAATGTGCTAGAAGCCGAGCGCAAGCCTCCGCTCCCAGCATCCTCCGCTCAGGGGCCATGTAAAAGTGTGCTATCAGTGTAGCACATTGTTAACATTCACGTCCAACTCAAGATGAACAGAGCGTAGCGATTCTGATCTGCTGCAGACGATGCGCAAATTTGTGAAACTGCGCTTAGGAGCCGCGAGCCTCTGAGGCCTATTTACTGATCTGCTCATGAGAGTTGGCTCGGGCCTACGCACCAAGCAAGGTGCTGCAGTGATTTGCACACTTGACTCTCCTTCTGGAGGACGAGATACAGATCCGCATCCGACCATCCCGATTTATGTTTCCCGAGATTTCCCTAAATCGCTTGAGGGGCTCCTTTGAAGGGGGCGGCCGATTTTCTTCCCCATCTTTGACTCATTCCGACCTTGTACTTCGTCTCTAATGACCACGATGTCGACAAGAGGTTAAACCCCAATCTTCTCCCTTCATTTCTTCCTTCCTTCGCGCTCACGCCACAGCAGAAGCAACTGACCAGATCATGGCGGTTGGAAGAGGGTGGGAAACTTCTCAGTCTATTCTACGGCCGCTAACGTTATTTCTATGGAGTCTTATCACCTCCAATGGCTAATTAACCCTTTCGTGAGCCGTGGGAAACATGCTTCCCACTACAATTAAATCGCTCCTAGTCCCGTGGGATTCACAGTTCCCACCTCTGTACGGTGCTACCACATAGTGAACAGTAAAGGGTACTACTTACAATCGGAAGTTCCCGCCGTTTTTGCTGTACTTTCGCGCAGAGGCATTGTATAGCTGAGTGTTACTCTGTAGAGGAGGCTTTCAGTGCTGTTTGCGTGACATTTTGCGATTTTTTCCTCAAAGCTATTGTATAAGGTAAATACTTTTGATTTACCTAAATTTATGAAGGAAAACGTAAAATTGGAACGAGGAGAATTCCAGTTTGAAACAAAAGGAGCCATTTCTGCAGTAAAATGGATGGATAACGTCCAGTCACTTTCCTGTCCTCAATTCATGACCCATGAGAAACAGCCACAGTGAAAAGGAAAACCAAGGATGGTACTAGTACAGAGATTTCTTGTCCTGAAGTTGTGGCAGAATACAACAAAATAATGGGTGGTGTCGATAAGTTTGATCAATTACGAGAAAGGTATGCTATTGCACACGTTCTGTAAAATGTTGGCACAGAATATTTTATTTCCTGGTGGACGTTGCTGCAGTGAACAGTTTTATCCTGTGGAAAATAAGTAAAAGAGAAAGTGGACAGCATGATCAGCTCACATACAGGATCCATCTAGCCAGACAATTGATCGCTGGCTTCTCATCCCAAAAAAGGAGTGGACAAAAACCTGTCTTTCTGGCAAAAAGGGGTAAAGTACCTCAAGATTTTCGTCATGTGGCTGTTGGGGAGCATCAACCCATTTTAGGAGAAACCTACTGGACGTGCCGTCATTGTAGTACCAAAGCTGCGGGAAAGAGCACTCGCTGTGTTTGTACATATTGTCAGATACCACTTTGCATAGACCCATGTTTCAGAAAATTTCATGGCAAGTAATTGTGAACAATCATTGTAACAAGAGAAGTAAATTTATCAAATAAATATGACATATATTGAAAAAGTTGTTTTTGTCATTTAACTCCAAGGAAGGGCAGTGGGAAGAATGCTTCCCACCTTGTTGCGTGACGTCACTTTCACAGTTGGAGCAAAGTTGATAATTCTTTATGATAAATATACCTATCTGTTAACTACTATCTGCTCTCCATTCATTAAAAAAACTGCTCAACAATTTTGCCCACGAAAGGGTTAATGTCTTTAGTACCAATGAGAAATGAGCATGAAATAAACTTTCTTTTCTTTAAATTTTGAAGCTAAGAAAATGAGGCAGCTAAGAACGAAATCTTTTGGTTGTCCAGCTGGATACAATCGTCGAATGCCCTCGACATTTCGGCGAATAACCGTTCCGTCATTGCTGATGCAATGGTCTGTCCGCTCTCGGCTTCTAGTATTTATCCCTTGCGTGTCCAGGTGCGATTCTGTGTGCCGACGGCGCGCAGCGTGTCCGGTGGTCGGGGAAATGGGGCTGCGGTAGGTGGTGATGGGAGGGAGGGGGCCAGTATCTCTTCGGCGACCGTGATGGAATGATGTCGTGTCCGCTTGCACCATTGATCCTTGATAGAGCTTAGTGTTGGTTTCCAGGCCTTATTGAGTTGGTAACCAGTGTCCCTGTTGACGAGGTTGTCCGTTACACGAATTTCTATGGCCTCTTTGAAGATGCAATCCTAGTAGTTACTTGTGGATGCCAGTACTTTTGTCTCGTCATAATTCGCTGTGTGACCAGTGTATATGCAATGTTCTGCTAGTGCAGATTGACTTGGTTGGCCTAGGTGAGTGTAGTGTTGTTGTTCTTTGCTTCAATCTCCCAACGTAAGAACCGTTTGGCTGATATCGGATTTGCCACAGCCACACAGAGTTTTGTATACACCCGCTTTCTTGAGGCCGACATCATCTTTCACCATTCCTAATACGGAGTGTGTCTTGGCTGGTGGTTGGATGACTGTCGATCTTGTATTGCCTCAATAGTCTCTCTACTTCGGACGACAGGTTGCCTGCAAATGGTAGAAACGCCAGTCCTTTTTTCTCTTCTTCCGTTTGTTCTTCATCTTGGTCCCTACTGCACTTCTGTTGTTGGAAGGTCCTTTGGATTTGGCAGCTGATGCATCCATTCTTGAGGAACACAGTCTCCAGGTGTTTGAGTTCCGTTGATAGGTTTTGTTCGTTCGAAATCGTATGTGCTCTGTGTACCAAGGTGTTAAGTTGAGCCAGATGGTGGCAGCTGGAAGCATGTAGGTACAGATTAGTGCATGTGGCCTTGCAGTACATACCTAGCGATCTATCTGACCTGCACTGCGCCAGGACATCAAGAAAGGGTAAGTGTCCGTATTTCTCTATTGCCATAGTAAATTGTTCAAATGGTTCAAATGGCTCTGAGCACTATGGGACTTAACATCTGTGGTCATCAGTCCCCTAGAACTTAGAACTACTTAAACCTAACTAACCTAAGGACATCACACACATCCATGCCCGAGGCAGGATTCGAACCTGCGACCGTAGCAGTCGCGCGGTTCCGGACTGAGCGCCTTAAGTAAACTGTTGTTATTACGAATGGGATTTAGATGTTGTGGAAATATTTGTAGTTGATTTTTTGCATGTGGACAGATTATAAATGTATCGTCCACATATCAGAAAAAACATATAGCCTTCAGTTCAACTGTTTGCAGGGCTACTTCTTCGAAACTCTCCATGAAAAGGTTGGGTTCCGCCAGAGAGAGAAGGCTCTCTATGGCCATTCCGTCTGTCTGCTCTGCTGTTGAAGACAAAGTAGGTCGATGTTAACACACGCCTGAAAAGTTGTCAGTTATGCTCCGAATTTCTCCCTGGTTAAGTTGATAGAATTCTCAAAGGGTTCATGGAAATAGTGACCCGACATCAAAGCTGACCATAATGTGGGATTCGTGTGAAGTTAGCTTCTTTAGGCGGTCAATGAAGTACATCGAATTCCGGATGTACCGCACACAATTGCCGACGAAAGGTCATAGCAGGACCACCAGACGCTGTGCAAAGGGGTATGTTGGTGCCCCTATATTGCTAAGTATCGGTCGCATTTCTTCCGATATGTGGACGACACATTTGTAATCTGGTCACATAGGAAAGATCAACTACAAATATTTCAGCAACGACTAAATTCCATCCACAATGACACACATTTCTCTATGGAAATCGAGAAAGATGGACAACTACCCTTTCACGATGTCCTAGTACAGCGCAGGTCAGATGGTTTGCTAGGACACTGTGTGTACAAGGCCACACACACTGACCTGTACCTACATGCTTCCATCTGCCACCATCCAGCTCGGTTAAACGGACTGCTTAACACCATGATACACAGAGCACATACGATTTTGAACAAACAGAACCTACCAACAGAACTGAAACAGCTGGAGACTGTGTTCCGCAAGAATGGACATGGCAACTGCTACATCCAAACGGCCTTCCGACAACAGTAGCGCAGTAGGGACCAAGATGAAGAACAAACGGAAGAAGGGAAAAAAAATTCTGGTGTTTCTAGCTTTTTCAGGCAACTTGTCGTCCAAAATGGGGAGACTATTGAGGCAACACAAGATTGACACAGTTTTCAGACCACCGGCTAAAATGCGCGCCTTAGTAGGAATGGTGAAAGGCGAAGCCGGCTTCAAGATAGCGGGCATATACAAAACTCTGTGCAGCTGTGGCAAATCCTATATCGGGCAAATGGTTCGTACTGTGGAAGATTGATGCGAAGAACACCAACGCTACTCCCACCTAGGGCAAACAAGCCAATCAGCCCTAGCGGAACATTGTATAAACGCTGTACACACAGCGAATTATGACGAGACATAAGTACTGGCATCCACAAATAACTACTGGGAATGCATCTTCAAAGAAACCCACCTACGCCAAACATCAGCCCTAGCGGAACATTGCATAAACACTGGACATACAGCGAATTATGACAAGACGTAAGTACTGGCATCCACAAATAACTACTGGGGATGCATCTTCAAAGAGACCATAGTAATTCGCGTAACAACCTCGTCAACAGGGACACTTCCGACCATGTCGATTTAGGTTTTCCATGATTTATCTAAACTGCTTCAAGTAAATGCCGGGATGGTTCCTTTGAAAGGGCACAACCGATTTCTTTCCCCGTTCTTCCCTACTCCGATAGGATGGATGACCTTGCTGTTTGGTTCTCGTCCCCTAAAACCAACCAACCAAGCAACAGGGACACTGGTTGCAAATTCAGTAAGGCCTGGAAACCAATACTAACCTCTATCAAGGAGCAACGGTGCAAGCGGACACGAGATCATTCTGCCACGGTTGCCGAAGAGAAATTGCGCCCTCCCCCCTCCCCCCCCCCCCCCCCCACAACCACCTGCCGCAGGTTCTGCTTCCCCCACAACCAGACATGCCGCGCACTGTCGACGCACGTGTTCGCACCTAGACCCAAAGGGATGAATACAAGTAGCAGAGAGCGGACAGACCTCTATGTCGCTGACACAGTGCTGTACACCTGCAGCATGAAAACGCCTGCTGCACGAGGGGACAGGCATCCTGCTCCTGCAGGACATTCAGGACCATCGCGAGATTCTTCTGTGAAAAGGCGGGGTAATCCCACAACTGGTTCATCCATGTCCTGGGCCACGAAACACACCACTGGCCAATAACATGTTGGCTTCTCGCAACAGACACAGAATATCAACACCACATCACCTAACAACAACTCGTATAGGTAAGGTTCTTTTCTTTTTCTTCCCCACAGGAACAGCATTTTTATGCTTACACTGCTCAACATGCTGAACAAGAGAAGCTCGGCAATGGAGCGACAGTAATAGCGACAGTGGACAGACCATCACGCAGTCAGCACTGCGGATCACTTTGGAGTAGCTTCCAGATGATAATAGCTCTGTGACAGTCGCGAATAAGCTGTGATTCGCTTAGCACTGCACCGCAAAAGGGGTAGCACCTGGACACACTCGCGAGTGCTTGCCATTCTTTCTGCTGAAAGCTCCACGGAGTCTAGACAGCCCTGCTTTGTCGCTTTTTACAGGAAGAAGACATCTCGTCCTGGCTACCATCTCTATGTGTAGACAGTGTAGGAACATTAGGGACTCCAAACGGTTTGATCAACGTGGGCATGTCGTTCCCTTTCACAAAAGAGCACAACTGTTGTGCTTTCATGGATAGCAAAGTGTCGTGTGAAAGGGCTGATCCAAATTCCTGGCGAAGATGCCAGAAGGAGAAAATCGCTTTTGCCACACAAGATATGTGACAGATCAGCACTTAGCGGAAAGTTTCATGCCACCGCTGCCTCCCCACTCCCAGCCTCCGAATACCGCCAATTTGGTGAGCACTGCTCTGAGCAAGCCAACGGATGAGGCTGCCATGGCTGGCTACCAGTGCCAAACATAGTGATGTTGTGATGCACTGTCTCAGCATGGGAAGTAACCTTTACCACTTCACAGCAGATGAGGATCTGTGACACCTGCCCGTTGACCACCACCGCCACTTGGCCAAAAATTGCTGCCTGTAGAGTAATTGGCAACAAGCCAGCAGCACCAGCTCCAATAGCGCTCATTGCAACAGCAGCAGCAACATCGGGGGCAACTGCGGCCAATGCGACAGCAGCAGCATCACAGGCTGCAGCGACACCCAATTAGGGTGCAACAGCCGTACCGGTGGGGACTACAATCGAGGTGGTAACAGCAGCTGCACCAAAGAAGATGAGACAGACCAACCCATCCTGGGTGAGGACATGTAGATGTCATAAACCTCCCAGAAGTGCAATGCGACAGCTGTAGAGGAATCCTCCCCCATCCAGCCCAGCAAGCTGAAACAGCACAAGACAAGGGTGAAAAGGAGAGGTGGCGCATCCCTGCATCAACCTGATGGAGACAGCTTCATCGCTCCTGACCAATGCTGTCACAGCTGAAGAAACCACCTTGTCCACCAGTGATCATCATCTGGAGGTCAGGAGGTTACACGCCCTTCCACGAGAAGATACACTCTGTCGCAATGTTCGCAAGGGAGGTTCCAACCTATACAAGGTCCAACTGGAGACAATCGGTGACTACTGCAAACTCATGAAGCTTGTGGAAGACCAAATTCGGCATTTTTTAACCCATACTGCCGATCCACAGAAGCAGCTGAAAGTGGTCTTCCGCTACCTTCCAATGAAGATGGAACCGGAGTTCCTGAAGCAGCAGTTTGACGCTCAGAGCTTCCCTGTCCACTCTGCAGGCCTGATGAGGTCGCCTAGAACACACAGGAGTATGCCTCTGTTCCTAGTTGTCCTGGCCGACACATCAAAACTTTCGAGGTAGAAAAGTTTGCGGACTTTTTGGTGAATGTTGAGCCTCTTCATGCAAAATGTAGGAAGGCTCATTGCTAATCCTGTAAAGGCACATTAATGCCACATACCAGCCTGCTGCGGGAAGTGCACTAGACCACACCAGACCAGGGAGTGCAGCAAGAAGAAGGAAGACCTGACGACTTGCTGCAACTGTGGTGAGTCACATGTGGCAAGCCACAGTGGCTGTAAGGCTTTCTGCTGCAAGACAGGCACCAGACGTGTCCAGCTAGGACACAACTTTGAGGACGTCGCCAGGGGGAAAGAGCCACCAATGAACACCATACCTGCGGCGTCGACTGCGTGACAGGCCGCATGAGGAGAGCGCGGACGTCACATGGAGCAATGCACCACCTCGTGGCTTGCATAGAACACGCAATAGCCAATGGACAGCACCCCAGCAGCGAAGAACGTCGCAGCCACCAAAATGGAAATCATTACCCTCCTGTGGGCACTGATCCATCTTATGTGACAAATTCAAACACTCATTGAAGCAGCAATGGTGGCCCTCCAGGCGAACTCCGTCAAAATCCAGGGACACCATGGATAATGCTCATATCTGTGGTTTGAGCATATGCACGTTCAAGGCGAGTAGATTGTGTCCCCAGAAGGGCAATTCCGACAGGACGAGGATGTTGACATTGGTCTGATGTGGGAGACATTCCTCAAATGCAGGGTGAACATACAAATACTGCTGCTACCGAGACGACAGAGCCACTCATAGTGGTGGCACTACCATCTACAGCAAGAGGTCACTGCGACATCATTGAGTCTATACTGTCAGAGCTCGCCATGTTGGAGGCCTCAGGTGTGGCCTCAGCACCACTGCTGGGCAGATTCTCTTCATGTTGGTATATCAGCAGTCCAACAGACCAATAAACGTGGCAGATTTCAATTATCTGTTGTCATTGGACGGATGACTTTTAATTTTGCAGGTTTTCAATTTTAAAAGCCCTGAATAGAGATCTCGTCTCACCAACGCCAGTGGACGCCAGATCACTCGCGTTATTCATTGAAACAGCCTGTGGCCATTTGACACCAAGCACTTCCCCGCCCGAGGCCAACTGAAAGTGATCGACTTCACACTACTGAAGGGCATCAGATATTTCACATACGCCAAAACACGGAATGTCTCGCCAACCGACCATGTCCCAGTCACCTATGAGATGAACGTGATTGGCGCCTCCCTTCCAGACCAGCACCCAAGTAATATAAACTTGGACTCTGATCTTTTCCAAGCGCAAATATTACAGTCCCTAGAAGGCGCCTCTAACTCTGAAGTAGTCTGGGCCCTACACAGCCATATCTTTCCCGAAACAAATGATACTAAGAGCAGCAAGTACAGCCATCCTGAGACAACTGCAGTGACCAAGAGACTTTTTGTGGAAGTTACCACCACACTTTCTGGCGGCTATCACCAAGCAGAATCAACTATTCCATGAATGGCAATTCAGTCATCAACATGACAGCAAATGCCGCATTAACAGCTTGCGACAAGAGATAAAGGCAGCAGTCGAAGAACATCGGAACATAGAATGGTGAGACATAGTATACATGCACAGCCTAGACGACGGCAGCGCATGGAAAATCGTGAAGAACTTCCTGTGGTGCAGACAGGTCGTACCGCAGCTACAAGGTGACAACGAATACTTCAGTGGGCCTGATGCAAAAGCTAGTGTGCTGGCTGACGAATTCGCCACAAATTTCACGCCAGTGGCCGACGCCATGGACGAGGCTCACTGCTATCAGGTCGATAAGCCACTCCCGATTTTCCTAGCAGCTGGGAATGAAGAAAAAGTAATCGAGGATTACAGAGGAAGAAGTTGCATTGCAACTTCGTTCCCTGAATCCCAGGAAAGCAGGAGGCAGCAACACAATCAGCAACCAAATGCTGAAGAACCTCTCACCAGGAGCACATCAGCATTTAGCAGATGTGTTCAAAGAGATACTTCACACAGACAGCTACTGGCAACGTGGAAACACACTGAAATTGTGGCCATCCCACAGAGTGGCAGAGATCCACGCCAGATCCATCAGCCTGCTCCCATTCTTCTCGAAAGGAGGTTGTTATTCCAGACAATCAGTTTGATCTTCGTAGCGGTCACTCTACTTCTCACCAGCCTTTGAGATTGACAGAGCAGACGATGATATGTCCATTTTGGATCCGCCACCTTTAATATATCTGGCAACAATGTAGAGTAGGGTGTTGCTCCCTTTGCCCTACCACTTACACCACCCTTTTAACTTTAACAAATTATTTTTTGAGGTTATAATCTATTCCTAAAGTTTTCAACAAAGATTTTGCCTGTTTGAGGCTTCGAGTAAACCTCCTATTTCAGTCCATAGATTCCGATCTATATCCCAATTAGGGGATTTTCATCCTGAGGATGCCATACCAGTTTCTCACGCTCCATATTTCGTATGCGAGATCGTCGCTCGATTTGACCAAAGAAAGCAAACTGATTTGAATTTCTGCAATTGTCGTTCGAATTCTGTACATTCGGGAGATGAGATCGGCTATAGTGTGACTGTGCACGTAGTGACCTACTGATTTGAAAAGCTCCGACCAATGTCGGACGTCCGCAGAATCCACCGACATCGGAGCCTCTGTGATTGCAGCCTAACTGGTTCTTCAACTTAGCAGGTGACAATTATAGTACTGAAATATATTTCTCGGATTCGGAAGGAGTTCAGACATTACCAGACGAATGACTGCAAGTAATACCTCCAGTGGCTTCAATACGTAACCGTTTGATGAAATCCTTGCAATACTCTCTTGAGTCAACATACCTCAGGCAGAAAAATTACTCTGTGTTTAAGTTAGGAAATTTCATCACTCTGTTTTTAATTACAGTACTATATAAGCTAAGAACGAGAGCATGTTATGCTTTACGTCTGCTCCCCTAAGAAGCGTGTGGTACTGCTAGAGTTTTGTATTTCTCTGCTCGTCTCTTTCTACGGCTTTACTGCAACTGCCCATACCACTGCAAGTCAGATGGACCAGTTGGCTGGCCACTACTGTCCAAGTTAAATGCGCCGTTAAGGCTGTTGTCCCAAAATATCGCTCAGTCGATGTACGCGTAACGCACAGCATAAAACATATCCCTATTATAGTACTTGATGTACTCGAGATAATTGGGTTTCCGCTCCGTGTGAAACAAAATCCAAAGAGATTCCAGGGAACGCAGAAGAATACGTGGTGTTATGTTTACATCAGATTTATTCCTACGATGAACACAGTATAGTCACCCTGTACCAGATTTCTTCCTGAAAGGTCATAAAAACGCAGCGTGATTCTCACAACTGTGGCCAGCGCCCAGCGTGTGACACACGCAGAACGAGGATACCGTCAGCGCGTTCGCGCAAAAGTCTGCGGACGCGCATCATGCGAAAACGGGTCGTGTGGTCAGTCCGATTCTGCAAACAGTGGTCTATAGTGTTGGAATGAATTCCCGTGCAACCGCGCGTGGAAAACACGCTCTTGTGGCCACAGCCTTTTATTGCAAAATTAGCCATTAACTTCTGTAGTACCAAGATAACGATGATGTTGTTGTTGTGGTCTTCAGTCCTGAGACTGGTTTGATGCAGCTATCCATGCTACCCTATCCTGTGCAAGTTTCTTCATCTCCCAGTACCTGCTGCAACCTACATCCTTCTGAATCTGCTTAGTGTATTCATCTCTTGGTCTCCCTCTACGATTTTTACCCTCCACGCTGCCCTCCAATGCTAAATTTGTGATCCCTTGATGCCTCAGAACATGTCCTACCAATGATAGCAATGCATTATGTACGATTCGATTGCAAAACTCCAAAACGGAGACTATATCTTCAATATTTAACTCTGGAAGTGTTACCTGTAAAATTAAAAAGATGCAACAACTTCAGAAATAGGGATTGCGAGGAAAGTGAGCACTTACAGAAAAATGGCCCGGTCAGACGTCATTAAGCAGCGGAGGGGACGTGTGTTTCAGGAGTGCTGTGGCGAGTGTCTTCAAGACGTGGCAAAACCAAGGTAAATCAATGTCCAGACATCATGGGGTTGGGCAACCACCCCTCATTATACGTATCGGACATCGTAGGCTGACCATCGGCACTAGACTTTGGCGCAGTGGCACAGCATTGCATGGTCGGATGAATCCCGTTCCCTTCCTCATCATGCCGATGGGAGCTCGTTGACACCCGTACTGAGGTGGATCCATTATGCTCTGAGGAACGTTCACGACTGCATCCATGGGTTCAGTTCAGCTCGCGCAAGCCACTATGACGGCCAAAGAATATCATACACTGGTTGCACCCCTTCATGATGGTCATGTTTACCAATAGTAGTGGTATTTTTCAACAAGGTAATGCGTCATTTCACAGGGCCTCATTCCTTCCACGCCACGATGCGTCGCCGCAGTTACCTGTACCAAAGGCGGATGTACTAGCTATTAAGTAGGTGGTCATAATGTTCTGGCTGATCAGACTATATAAATACGGCGTAGTGCTAAAGTGGAGAGTAGATCACTTTCTATTGATGAAAAACAGCATGATGGCCAGGTTAGGAACCTCAAAGTGAAGGTCAGTCATACCAATATCAATTTACAACGTGTCAGTGTAGGCCACCTAGCTATTGTTAGAACTTACACATCCAAACTGTGAGAAAAAGGTGTATGGTCAGTCTGATAATAACATATGCCATGCACACTTCTGTATAGATTATACTTACATAAATTACAAGCCTTAAAAGTTTGCACTTGTGTTTATATCGAAGTTTGGATCTACACTATTGGCCATTAAAACTGCTACACCACGAAGATGACGTGCTACAGACGCGAAATTTAACCGACAGGAAGAAGATGCTGTGATATGCAAATGTTAGCTTTTCAAAGCATTCACAAAAGGTTGGCGCCGGTGGCGTCACCTACAACGTGCTGACATGATAAAAGTTTCCAACCGATTGCCTGGTGAAACTTTGTTGTGATGCCTCGTGTAAGGAGGAGAAATGCGTACCATCACGTTTCCGACTTCGATAAAGTTCAGATTGTAGCCTATCGCGATTGCGGTATATCGTATCGCGACATTGCTGCTCGCGTTGGTCGAGATCCAATGACTGTTAGTAGAATATGGCATCGGCGGGTTGAGGAGGGTAATACGGAACGCCGTGCTGGATCCAAACGGCCTCGTATCACTAGCAGTCGAGATGACAGGCATCTTATCCGCATGGCTGTAACGGATCGCGAGCCACGTCTCGACCCTGAGTCAACAGATGGGGACGTTTGCAAGACAACAACCATCTGCACGAACAGTTCGATGATGTTTGCAGCCACATGGACTATCAGCTCGGAGACCATGGCTGCGGTTACCCTTGACGCTGCATTGCAGACAGGAGCGCCTGCGATGGTGTACTCAATGACGAACCTGGGTGCACGAATGGCAAAATGTCATTTTTTCGGATGTATCCAGGTTCTGTTTACAGCATCATGATGGTGGCATTCGTGTTTGGCGACATCGTGGTGACCGCACATTGGAAGTGTGTATTCACCATCGCCATACTGGAGTATCACACGGCATGATGGTATGGGGTGTCATTGGTTACACATCTCGGTCATCTCTTGTTCGCATTGACGGCACTCTGAACAGTGGACGTTACATTTCAGATGTGTTACGACCTGTGGCTCTACCCTTCATTCGATCCCTGCGAAACCCTACTTTTCAGCAGGATAATGCACGACCGCATGTTGCAGGTCCTCTACGGGCCTCTCTAGATACAGAAAATGTTCGACTGCTGCCCTGGCCAGCACATTCTCCAGATCTCTCACCAATTGAAAACGTCTGGTCAATGGTGGCCGAGCAACTGGCTCGTCACAATACGCCAGTCACTACTCTTGATGAACTTTGGTATCGTGTTGAAGCTGCATGGGCAGCTGTACCTGTACACGCCATCCAAGCTCTGTTTGACTCAATGCCCAGGCGTATCAAGGCCGATATTACGGCCAGAGGTGGTTGTTCTAGGTACTGATTTCTCAGGATCTATGCCCTCAAATTGCGTGAAAATGTAATCACATGTCAGTTCTAGTATAATATATTTGTCCAATGAATACTCGTTTATCATCTGCATTTCTTCTCGGTGTAGCAATTGTAATGGTCAGTGGTGTATGTACACGTACCAACAACTTACTTCCTTCAAGGAGAGAGCGAAATCTACCCACAGATGCGTTGACAGACTACACCTTAAAAGCTTGCGTTTGAATTATTTGTGCTTAGAAAGTGGTATCAGGCATTCATCCTTCAGAGAAAACCAAAATAAGTAGTATCCATACTTTCATGCTTTAGTGGAAACCAAAGTAAGTAGTATTGATTGTCGTTCAATGTTTTTGGGTTGACGTGTAAATGAAATGGTCACGATAATACAAGTTGATGTCAGTTTAATCTTCATCTGAAAATGACGTTCACCTTGAGGCTACATCAATCGTAGGAAACAATGTTTCCTTGTATGAGATCTGAGGCTTTCCTAGCGAATGTGCTGTTTGAAGAGTTCTCGAGTTCAAATGGTTCAAATGGCTCTGAGCACTATAGGACTTAACTGCTACGGTCATCAGTCCCCTAGAACTTAGAACTACTTAAACCTAACTAACCTAAGGACATCACAAACATCCTTGCCCGAGGAAGGATTCGAACCGCTCGGCCACTTCGGCCGACAGTTCTCGAGTGTCCAGCCGTATACGACCGTCGAAATGAAATGCAATGATCGTATGGCATTGTTGGCCGGGAGGCCCAATGCGGGGAAGTTCGGCCGCCGTATTGCAAGTCCTTTTTAGTTGACGCCACTACGGCGACTTGCGAGTCAATGATGATGAAGAACACATAACACCCAGTCATCACGAGGCAGAGAAAATCCCTGACCCTGCCGGGAATCGAACCTGGGACCCCGTGCGCGGGAAGCGAGAACGCTACCGCAAGACCATGAGCTGCGGACACGACCGTCGTATTCCCACAATATTCCAGCGAACAAACATTCCGCCATCATCAGGTGGTGCTGATGCAATGGTCTATTCGCTGCCGCTGTCGCTCAATTGGCGAAATTTCCTTGCTCGGCATGTTGAGCAGTGTAGGCACAAAAATGTTGTTCCTGCTGTTTCTGTGAGAAGAAAAGAATAGAACCCTATCCGTACGAATTGTCCTTGGGTGATTTGGTGATGACATCCTGCGTCTATTACGAGGATGGTCAGGCCAACGTGTTGTTGGCCTGTGGTATGGTTGCTAGCTCAGTCCATCGATGAGCTGGTTGTGGGACTGATCCGCCTTTTCATAGAAGGATCTCACGATGATCCTGAGCCTGCACTGGAGGAGCGGGATGCCTCTGACCTCTTGTGGCAGGAAAACGAAGTATTCGCTAGGCGCTAGGAAGACGTAAATCGGTCTTCAGAGCTCGGTTGTGGACACTTTGCAGCATTGCGATGAGTGAATCTGCAGCCTCTCCCCACACCACAGCTGTGTATTCCAACACTGGTCGGACCAGTGTTGGGTACAGCCCGATTCCATGCTGTGGCTGCGGTGTTGACTGTGGGTTCAGCAGCCAGTAAAGAACACGAGGGCGCACTGTAGCTGTGCTTCTGAAATCTCAATTATGAGGCGCACTGGAGTGTCTTTGGCCTAGGGTGACACCTAGGTACTTCACCGTCTTGCTTCATTGGATAGATGTTCCCAAGATTTCGACAGGCGGGAGATCTGGCTCTTCACTGCGTTGGATTACAGCCCCCATTTCATTGACCATGAAGTCAGAGTGCTGCACCCGAGTTGGAGACGGCATTGCATCGTGTGCGCGTTTATGCAGCAAGTGTACAGCATGGGGTCATCGACGTAGAGTGCCAATTGACGAGAGCCACACGCGGTATGTCGGCCGTGTACAGTGAGTAGAGCAAGGGGCCGAGCAGAGGACGTACCATCGTCTGCCTTGACGCAACACTCGCTCCGCTATATAGACTCTGAGGAGGACTGCATGCTTTGTCAGTATCCCGAGTACAAAGAGTTAGTACACGAGACAGTCGTGCCAGATGCAGTCAAAGGCTCTGGGCATATCAAGGAACACTGCCCTAAGGTATTCTCTTGTTTCCAGTGATCTCATCGCAGACTCTACCAGTCTCAAAGGCTGAAGATGATGATGATGTTTGGTTTGTGAGGCGCTCAACTGCACGGTCATCAGCAACTGTACAAAGTCCCAACTTTTACACAGTCCATTTTCTTTTCACAATCCAATCTAGTAGCTCTCAAAAATGATGATGATGATGATGATGATAATACAAACATCCAGTTCCCCGGCACATAAAACCCCAAGCCGTGCCAGGAATCGAACCTGGGACACAGTGATCCAGAGGGAGCAACAATAGACAGTAGACCACGAGCTGCGGATTCTCAAAGGTGAGAGATAGAACGACCGCTATGAAGACCAAGCTACTCGTCTGGAATAACGCCCTCCTGGGAGACGTGTTTTTCACGTACAGCCTCTCGAAAACTTTCGAGAGGGATGGGAGCAAGCTGAGGGGTCAGTAAATGGCGTGGATCTCTGCCACTCTTTTGGATGGCCACAACTTCAATGTGTTTCCATGTTGCTGGGTAGCTACCTGTGTGAAGTATCTCACTGAACACGTCAGCTAAATGCTGATGTACTCCTGGTGAGAAGTTCTTCAACATTAGGTTGCGTATTGCATTGCTGCCTATTGCTTTTCTAGCGCTCAGGGAACGAACTTGCAATGCGACTTCTTCCTCTGCAATCGCCTTGATTACGTCTTCTTCATTCCTAGCTGCTAGGAAGCTCGGAAGTTGCTTATTGACCTGATGGCTGTGTGCCTTATCCATGACGTCGGTCACTGGAGTGAAGTTTGCGGCGAATTCATCGGCCAGCACACTAGCTTTTGCATCTGGCTCACTGAAGTATTCGTTGCTGACTTGTAGCAGTGGTACGACCTGTCTGCGCCACAGGGGGTTCTTCACGATTTTCCATACCCTGCCATCGTCTGGGCTAAGCATGAACACTAAGTCTGCCCATTTTTCCAGAGTGTGTGGTGGTAACTGCCACGAGAAGTCTCTTGGTCAATGCGGTCGTTTCAGGGTGGCTGTGTTTGCTGCCTGTACTATCCTTTGGTTGAGGAAAGCTATGGTTGTGTAGACCCCGACTACCTTGGGGTTAGCTGCGCCTTCTAGAGAGTTTAATATTTGTGCTTGGGAACGATCACAATCCAAGATTCTATAATTCGGGTGCTGGTCTGGAAGGGAGGCTCCAGTCACATCATATATGACTGGGACATGGTCGGCTGACAGGACATTCCGCGTTTTGGCGTATGTGAAATATCTGATGCCCTTCAGTAGTGTGAAGTCGATCACATTCAGTCAGCCTTAGATGGGGAAGTGCTTGGTGTCAAATGGCCACAGGCAGACTGCACTGTTTCAATGAATAACGCGAGTGAGCTGCGTCCACTGGCATTGGTGAGGCGAGAGCTCCATTCAGGGCTTTTAAAATTGAAATCCCACACAATGAAGTCATCTGTCCAATGACAGTAGAAAACTGGAATCTGCTTCGTGTATTGGTCTGTTGATTTGCAGACACGAAGAGAATCTGCCTGGCGGTGGTGCTGACAGCTACACCTATAGCCTCCATCATGGTGAGCTCTGGCAGGTAGATTCTATGATGTCACAGTGACCTCTTGCTTTAGACAGCAGTGCCACCATTGTGGGTGGCACTGTCGTCTCGGTAGCAGCAGTAGTTTGCTGCTCGTATGTTCACCCTAGGTTTGAGGAATGTTTCCCACACCAGACTGATGTCAACGTCCTCGACCCATAGGAATTGACGAGATTCGCCCTGCTGGGGACACAGTCTATTCGCATTGAACGTGCATATGCTCAAACCATGAATATGAGCATTATCCATGATGTCCAAGGATTTTTGCCGGAGTTTTCCTGGAAAGCCACCATTGCTGCTTCCAGGAGTGCTGGAATTTGTCGCATAAGGTGGATCAGTGCCCACAGGAGGGTAATGAGTTCCATTTTGGTGGTTGCGACGTTCTTCGCTGCTGGGGTGCTGTCCATTGTTTGTTGCGTGTTCTAAGCAAGCCACAAGGTGGCGCATTGCTCCATGTGACGTCCGCGCTCTTCTCATGAGACCTGTCATGCAGTCGACGGCACAGGAACGGTGTTCGTCGGTGGCTCTTTCCCCCTGGCGGCGTCCTCAAAGTTGTGTCCCAGCTGGACACTTTTGGTGCCTGTCTTGCGGCGGAAAGCCTGGCTGGCATGTGGCAGTAATGTGCCTTTACAGGATTGGCAATGAGCCCTCCTACATTTTGCATGAAGAGGCTCAACCTTCACGAAAAAGTCCACGAACATTTCCACCTCCAAAATTTCGATGTGTCGGAGTGGACAGGGAAGCCCTGTGCATTGAGCTGCTGCTTCAGGAACTCTGGTTCCATCTTGATTGGAAAGTAGCAGAAGACCACCTTCAGCTGCTTCTGCGGCTCGGTATTATGGGTGAAACAATGCCGAATTTCGTCTTCCACAAGCTTCATGAGCTTGCAGTAGTCACCGATTCTCTCCAGCTGGACCTTGCACCTCCCTTGTGAACACTACAGGGTTTTGTGACAGAGTGTATCTTCTTGTGGAAGGGCGTGTAACCTCCTGACCTCCAGATGGTGATCACTGGTGGACGAGGTGATTTCTTCAGCTGTGTCAGCGTTGTCCTGTTTTAGGCTGGCTCCGGCATGTCACCGTACTGGCTGCACTTGCTGGAGCTCAACTACTCTGACAGTGTGCTTCTCGTCTTGAGCGATGAAGCCGTCCTCATCGGGTTGATGCATGGATGCGCCACCTCTCCTTTCCTCCCTTGTCTTCTTCTGCTTCAGCCTGCTGGGTTGGGTGGGGGAAGATTCCTCTACAGCTGCAAAATTGAGCTTCCACAAGGTTTGGGACACCTCCATGTCCTCACCTGGGACAGGTGGGTTCGTCTTAACTTCCTTCTGTGCAGCTGCTCCCGCCACATCAGTCGCAGTTGTCACTAATGTGGCCGTCACACCCAAATGGGTCGTGTCTGTGGCCTGTGTCGCTGATGCTGTTGCATTGGGTGCGGTTGCCTCCAACGTCACTGCTTCTCTCGCAACAGGCACAATTGCAGATGGTGTGGCTGGCTCGTTGCCAATCACTCCGTAGGCAGCAATTTGTGGCCAACTGGCGGCGGTGGTCAGCTTGCAGGTGTCACTCCTTGCTGTGTTTCTGGGCTTTACCGTGATAAGATCCTCATCCACTGAGCAGCAGTAAAGGTTACCACTCGTGCTGAGTCAGTGCATCGCAACTTCACAATGTTTAGATTTGGCTGCCAGCCATAGCCACCTCAGCTACTCGATTGTTCAGAGTCGTCCTCGCCAAATTGGTGATATTCGAAAGCTGGGAGTGGGGAGGCAGCTGTGGCAGAAAACTTTCCGTTAAGCGCCGATCCCCCACATATCTTGTGTCGCAAAAGCGACTTTCTCCTTCTGGCATCTCGGCCAGGAATTTGGTTCATCTCTTTAACACGGCACTTTGCTATCCATGAAAGCACAACACTTGTGCTCTTTTGTGAAAGAGAACGACATGCCCACACTGATCAAACCAATCAGACTCCCTAATCTCCTTGCATTGTTTACACATTCCAGGACGAGATTTCTTCTTCCTGTAAGAAGAGAAAAAGTGGGGGCTGCCTACGCTCTGGGGAATTTTTGGTGGAAACAGCGGAAAGCACTCACGACCGTGTCCAGGTGCTACCCCTTTTACGGTGCAGTGCTATGCGAATCACAGCTTATCCACGACCATCGCAGAGCTATTATCCTCTGGGAGCTACCCCAAAGTGATCTACAGCGCTGAGTGCATAATGGCCTGTCCACTGTCGCTCCATTGGCGAGCTTCCCTTGCTTGGCATGTTGAGCAGTATAAGCATAAAAATGCTATTCCTGTGGGGAAGCTCTTCATTATATCATGTAAGGTAACCTCAACATGCCAACAGAATATAAAATTTCACGGTATATGGCCAACATAAGAGACCACTTAAAAAGAAAATATTGTGAAAAACTGTAAAGTATCGTGGATTAGTAGTAGAACTGAAACGTGAGCGAATAGCTTGTGAGCTGTATCAGGTGCAAGAGGTGCAGTCAAAAAAATGTAGAAGCACTATAAAAAAATTATTTTAACAGAAAGCAGTTGTACAAAGCCAGTTCAAAAGTAAAAAATTATTATATTTATGCAAAATGATAGCTGTGGATATGCTGCCATCTAGAACTAAACAGCAGATATGAGCTGCCAGACAAATCCACACTTAAATGTTCACTGACCCCAAAACTGTATGAGGCGAATATGGTCAATACTTACTGTTTGATATGATTAGCATTTTTTGCAACAAAAAAAATGCGTTAACAATGACGCCATTTTATAAGCACCAGAAGTTTTAAGTCTCTTCCGATTTGCAAACACAATGGGAAGCACTTCCGTATAAATCGCACACCAAAGTATGCTGTTTATATACTCAGAAGACAGCAACACAATAATTGTAAGGCCACAACCAGGTGATTTTGCTATACTGTATTAATTTTGGTTCAGATAGTGTTGGGGTTCGCTTTCAATTCTCGCTTTTTAATCTGTTGTCATAAAAACTTGAAATCCATCTCTCCAGGCATAAACTTCGGACAGTCCGCTATAAATGACATGTGCAAGTAACAATGTTCTGAGAAAGACTGAAACCATTTTGTGTGTGTTACAACGGCCATGTGGACAAGGCACGCACATGAAAGCATATTGGCGTTGACTCGCCACTTTATAATAGACGAAAAATTAGTTCCGCCCATAGTAAAAGTGACAAAAACTGCAAATCACCACAATGCAAAATCTACATCTACATTTATACTCCGCAAGCCACCCAACGGTGTGTGGCGGAAGGCACTTTACGTGCCACTGTCATTGCCTCCCTTTTCTGTTCCAGTCGCATATGGTTCGCGGGAAGAACGACTGCCGGAAAGCCTTCGTGCGCGCTCGAATCTCTCTAATTTTACATTCGTGATCTCCTCCGGAGGTATAAGTAGGGGGAAGCAATATATTCGATACCTCATCCAGAAACACATCCTCTCGAAACCTGGACAGCAAGCTACACCGCGATGCAGAGCGCCTCTCTTGCAGAGTCTGCCACTTGAGTTTGCTAAACATCTCCGTAACGCTATCACGGTTACCAAATAACCCTGTGACGAAACGCGCCGCTCTTCTTTGGACCTTCTCTATCTCCTCTGTCAACCCGACCTGGTACGGATCCCACACTGATGAGCAATGCTCAAATATAGGTCGAACGAGTGTTTTGTAAATACCTCCTTTGTTGATGGACTACATTTTCTAAGGACTCTCTAAATGAATCTCAAAGTGGCACCCGCTTTACCAACAATTAATTTTATATGATCATTCCACTTCAAATCGTTCCGTACGCATACTCCCAGATATTTTACAAAAGTAACTGCTACCAGTGTTTGATCCACTATCATATAATCATACAATAAAGGATCCTTCTTTCTATGTATTTGTAAAACATTACATTTGTCTATGTTAAGGGTCAGTTGCCACTCCCTGCACCAAGTGCCTATCTGCTGCAGATCTTCCTGCATTTCGCTGCAGTTTTCTAATGCTGCAATTTCTCTGTATACTACAGCATCATCTGCAAAAAGCTGCACGGAACTTCCGACACTATCTACTAGATCATTTATATATATTGTGAACAGCAATGGTTCCATAACACTCCCCTGTGGCACGCCTGAGATTACTTTAACGTCTGTAGACGTCTCTCCATTGCGAACAACATGCTGTGTTCTGTTTGCTAAGAACTCTTCAATCCAGCCACAAAGCTGGTCTGATATTCCATAGGCTCTTACTATGTTTATCAGGCGACAGCGCGGAACTGTATCGAACGCCTTCCCGAAGTCAAGGAAAATGGCATCCACTTGGGAGCCTGTATCTAATATTTTCTGAGTCTCATGAACAAATAAAGCGAGTTAGGTCTCACACGATCGCCGTTTCCGGAATCCATGTTGATTCCTACAGAGTAGATTCTGGGTTTCCAGAAATGACATGATATGTGAGCAAAAAACATGTTCTAAAATTCTACAACAGATCGATGTCAGAGATATTGCACATGTAAGTGACATTTTTTAAAATATTTCTTTCTTTAATTTGTCAATACTATGCTTGTGTTACAAGAGGCTGAATTTAATTTCTTATACATTACTACAAATAAGCAAGAAATTTGAACATGGATGTTTCTATAACGCACTTTCACAAAACATTGTTACTTTCATGTTAATAGTGTCAATATTAAAGCATATTTTTGCCAAAAAAGGCTAATCATATCAAGCCGTAAGTATAGGCAGTATTAACCAGATCACAACTTTGCAGTGGTAATGGAAAATCCTTAGCTATTGTGTAATGGAAACTGTTGTATCGCAACCAAAGCAGCTGAGGAAGAGCTACCTATCAGGATGTGCCAAATGGAAAGTGTGCAGGTTATTATAGGAATGCACCAGTATAATAGGTAAAGGTGCCAGCACTGCTCTCTCTCTCTCTCTCTCTCTCTCTCTCTCTCTCTCTCTCTCTCTCTCTCTCTCTCTCTCTCTCTCTCTCTCTCTCTCTCCCCACACCTTTCCTTACCCTTCATAACATTATTGTGCTCCTTATACAGCTCAGTGCACTTCCCTCGGTGAACGGCAGGAACTCCCAACAAAACTTCTACAAGTTATACACATTACGTCGACTGCATTAAGACCACGATGTAGCAGGTGAATCACTGCATAGAGTGATGGCCGTATTGTTTTATACTGAATGTCAACTCAACTGAGAAAAAACATTGTAAGTTACGAAGTCACCCCTGGTCGCTTCACTGCACTTACAATGAAACTTGTTATTCCCATGTGTAGTTACTGCAGCTCATCAGCAAACATGCACACCTAAGGTAGCAGCAGTGCATGGTTGATCAATATTTCCCTTCTCACATCCCTATTCCTCATGGTGACCTTTGTCGTCGTCTTGCTTCCCCGGTGCTTCTAAAGCTGGGTTTACACTAGGAAGTCGCTTGCAGAAGTAATTGCTAGCTGCTAGCAGCTGTGTTTCCACAGCAGCGCAAGAATTAAGCAAGATTCTTCTGCAAGTTCTTTGGCAAGAAACTTGCGTCAACAACTTGCTGATACTGTTTACATACGCTTTCAGTACCACTACGAGTGTCGGCCGAAATGTAAAATGACAAGTAGGCGGGTGAGATATGTTGCAGCTTTTGTAATTGTACTGCATACCGTGAAAAAGAGAAGTATTTGGGTTAGAGAGTGGATAATGAGATGATCGCAAAATGGTGCCTGTAATAACCTTTTGCAAGAACTTAGTATCGAGAGCATGGATACTTCTGAAACATTTTGCAGAATGTCCTCAAATTATCCCGAGTATTTGTTGATGTTAATAGCGCCCGTCATATCAAAACGAGACACAAACTTCGGTACTGCTATCTCAGCAAAGGAACGTTTGCTAGTCACTCTACGGTTTTTAGCTACCAGTGAGCTACGAATAAAATAGGCATTTCATTTCTTTATGTGAAACATACAACCTGGGCGCTGATGACCCCGCTGTTTAGCACCCGTAAACCTCACACACACACACACACACACACACACACACACACACACACACACACACAACCAAAAAAAAGTTTGAATTTTGAAATCTTATCTTTGTAGGAGACTCATACAAGTCCCTAATGTACTTGTTTCATATTCCCATCAGCATGATTTCTCTGATCGTACCCGATGTATATAGGGCCTTTTTTAACGTCTTGAAAAGGGAAAATTATTTAAAGGTATGTAAAAACACAACAATGAAATTAAATTTTTATTGAAATAAACTGCATTTTACAGAATGATATGCTTATAAAAATGTTTTTTTCTGAGGCTCATAAAATTGAAAGTGAGAAGCTAATTAATTATAACATGTAATAATTACATGTCTTTTTCTAGACTCCTAAAACAACAACCGAGTGGATGCATATGGCAAAGGGGTTGTGTCTTAAAGTTATGCTACTTTCTATGTACTTATTTTATAGATGTGTCAAATATCGACGAGATTTCATTTAATGCACTCATCTTCTTCACTCTATCCTTAAAGTCTCGGTTATGCACGTTCCGTATTTCGGGGTAGATCTCCTCGGTTTCAATAAAATGTTCTGTATCCTGCTTCATCCATTCCCGTTTCTCCTCCATTTCTGACGTTTGTTTGCATATAATACGTAAGATGGTTGCATAAAATTAAGTCACCACATTAAGTAAAATGTTAAATATGAGTGTTATGCAGACGACATACTTACTATAACTTGCGATTCCTACTTGCAGGAAATAGAAATAAATACCTAAAAGCTGCAAGTTACTTGCAGATACTTCTTGCGTGGTGTTCACACTGGAAGCGGAAAACGCGCAGCAAGTCACTTCTGCAACAAATTGCTACAGTCGCAAGTCAACTTGGCGATACGTTTACACTCTCAAATCGCGCGGCAAGTTCTTCTGCGCAAGTAAATTGCTGCAATAACTTGCTAGTGTAAACCGAACATAAGACGCTGAAGCTCAACTTAGCTTAGACAGGTATTATATTGGCCTGATTTTTATGAGGATTTTTCAGATAACAAGATATTTAAAAAAGATTTTTGAGAATGTTATGCAAAATTTCAGGCATATTGGCAGTTGATTTTAATGTTAAATTTTTTGTCAGATCATCAATCAAATATTACTAGAATGCAATATTCGTGACAAGACAGTATTAGTGATTACAGACAACACTGCAGCTATGAAAAGAACTGCCGAAATATTAATGATTGGACATTCACTCTTTTGCCCACTGCATCAACTTAACAGTAAAGATTGTTTCAAAGTAGAATCATTTTCCGAAATTTTATTGAAAACAAAGGCTATTGTGACTTTTTTCATAACTCTACACTAGCGAATAATAAACTGCGCCATGCTCAAAACAACCAACAACTGACTCCGGTACAAGAGGTGCCAACTCGATGGAGCAACTTATACTAAATGCCCAAAAGAATTTTGGAAGTACAAAGTGAGCTTGCGATGAATAAAAGTTGAAATACACCGCCTTCCCTCACAGCAGAAAATTACTTAGCTATAAGAGAGACAATAAAATAAGTCTTCATGAAACTTCTGAAGCAGCAACAACAACAATCTCATGTGAGTCATATGTCAATACTTCCTTAACTATATCGCTCATATGAGGTATTTTTGCAAAGTTGTCAGACTTGTGTAGCGCCTTAACAACTAATGGAGTACGAAGTGTTCTGGATTCCTTGATTAAATCAGTCAAAGAAAGACAAACCATTTAACACACAGACGGTTAATATGCTTGCTACATTATTAGAGCCTAGATTTAAAACAATTGCTTTCAAAACATTTCAAGACGCAGATAATGCTGCTATTTTTGCATCAGCACCAATAATAGTACCTGAAACAAAAGCATCAATGAACAGTCCAAATACATCTTCTGATACATCTATCAGATGATCTACTTTTTTGCTCAATTAGCAACAGCATAGCGTCGATGATTTACGTAAGTTAGTGATTCTACGATTGACCTAAGTAAATATTTTGCAAAACATGTAACAGACAAGAATGTTTGTGTATTCTAATGCTGAAGAAAATCTAATAGTATGTTGCTTGTAATGGAAACTAAATATTAACAACGACTTCAGTTCCTGCAGAGAGGGTTTTCTACAAAGCAAGAGAAATAAATAATGAAGAACCCAACAGGCTAAACGTAAAGGTGTGTACTTTTTATAAAACAAATTTTGCATATCCTGTAATGATGTATTCTAAATAATAAAAAATTCTCAAAGCTGTTTTATTTGAAATACCTCCCAAAAACAATCGATAGTTAATCGATATTACGACAGCTTTTAAAAACACTACCGATAATATCATATATGTCAACTATCGATGTGTAAGTAAGCACCCCAGTCGTTGTAGAAATCATTTTTGTTATGAAAAAGTACTTTTAAAATATAACAAGTACATTTCAGTTTGCTAGGCCCAAAACTATAAAATCAGATACTAAAAGACTTTTCTATCTGTGATTAATTTCTATCCGAAAAGTAAATCAACGTTGTTTAGTTCATGATAAAAGTAACTGTATTCAACCTGGATAGTTTTGTCTTGCTCCATGTCCCCGAGCTACATCATAATGGAAGCTAATGCTGGAACTTAGCAAAAAAGAAGCCATGTAAGCACATCGAAATTTAAATATGTCAATCAATAAAAAAATAGCCACGATACGACCAGATTAAATAATAAGTCAACGTGGGGTGTCACATCAAGAAAATTTGGAGTACAGCTCGAAACTACAGAAAAGATTTTGAAACTTCAGTAATACGATGGAGAAGACTTTGATCCTAATCTCACCAACGCAGAAGAAACGGAATTCGATAACTGCAGAGACAAGGAAGAATTTAACAAAACGACAGAGAAGAATTCGGAGTTCAGACTACGAGACGACTGGAATCTAGTTAATATAAAACAATCAGAACTAAAACACCAAATCATGTAATTGGTAATTAAGGTTTATTTGAAGACTTTATTAGTTGTAAAATCACGAACAATTAGTGAAGCGTAATTATTTAATTTTGTATACTGTAAATTTTATTGTAACTAATCAGTGATTCTTTTTGGTTCATATACCTTTCTTGAATTAATTCATGATTTCAACATAACTTCACTGAGAGAATATTTTTGTCAATGTAGGTTTATCTAAATACTGAAGTACTGCTCGTGAAATTGCTCATGGCTACGAAAGGTAAATACGCGGGTATTTGAAAACTTGTCTTTTTGCGTAGCATCTTCATATTGATGAGCTGGTGCAGTAATATAAACTACTAATTAATTCAAGGCAAGATTTTTGTAGTTAGTATTAAGTAGTTAGAACAGTGTGAATTTTCCTAGTTAGGTGTGTGTTGACAGCGATAGGGAATAGATTTATTTAGCGACTTTAGTGGGATTTTTGGCGATAGTACATTGTAATTCCCAGGACAGTATCTAAGGATACTTGGTTCATATGGTAATGGTTACGACCAGAAGAGTAAGGAGGGATGCCGACAGACTTATAGATCTGATGATGAAACAGAAAGAATACATAAATCGGCAGTTATAAGAGTCAATAATCCTGACTCATCGAACCCAGGTCCCTCTGCCTCGATTACTGAACATTGTGAACCTAATTCAGAAACAGTTTTACTCGGTAAGGTTGAGGAACACACAGAATCGGTTGCAAAATCAGACGACATACCTATCTGGATGGCTTCTGATCCGTTTACACCCCTTCCAATGAGATTAGATGAAAAATAGGACGAAAGCGATAAGCAGTTACTCGAACTAGCAGAGAAAAATTTTAAAAAAGACAGGGAAAAAAGTACAGAGAAAGCGAAGCAGAAAATTCGCAGAAAGAGATAAAAAGATCTTTGACGACTTACATCAGGTCCACATTGATTTGGGTGAAATAAACAGGACGTACGAAAGTTTTCCAGCCCAAGTTTCTCAGTTAAAATTAAACGTTTCCAAGAGAGACAAACTAAGATTGAAAAGACTGTCCATTCAATTCCTGATAAATTGTCGCACCTTTAAGTAGAAACCAAGAAAAATGTAGATGAATATCTTGTGAAACAAAGCCGAAAGTGGGAAGATGAGGTGTTCAAAAATGCTTAAATTAACAACATAAGTGAATTCCGAAATAGCTTCTGCAATTCAGTCAGCTAATAAAGTTTCAGACAAGGATGCACAAGCCATGATCAAAGATTTCAAACAAAATATCGGCAATTTAAAGATAAAATAGAACTTGAACTTCCTAAATGGTAGGACGAAATTAAACAAAAACTTGAAACATGTAAAAGTGACGTCTCAGTTAGCAATAGCAGAGAGTAGGGCATTTTTCCAACGAAGGCTGCAGTCACGGTGTTTCTGATACTGGTGAATCCCACCAACGACTGACACAACCTAATCCAATCTTTTCAAATCAGTACGCCACTACATGAATGGATGCATTATAGCCGATCTCATCTCCCAAATGTACCGACTTTGGACGGCAATTGGTGAAATTCAAATCAGTTCGTTTACTTTGGTCAAATCGACAGACATTTTTGCGTGAGAAACTGGTAAGTCAAGTCCAAGAAAGAGTGGGTTGTGGCATCCTGAGGATGAAAATATCAATCTGGATATAGTTCAGAATCTATGGACTGGAATCGCAGGTTTAGTCGAACCTCAAACAGGCAAAAAATTTTAGGCATAGATTATAACTTCAAAAAATAGTTTGTTGAAGTGAAAAGAGTGGTGTATTCTTCATGCTTATAGCTTCACTACTGGATTTTTTTGTGATAGATTTCATTAGTTTCCTACACATTAATATGACTGCTTGTGGCATTTTATGGCAGTAGTGTAGTCATTCTGTTGATATGAAGTGGTTTGCAAATTCAGTCCACAGTATGTATTTCCACTTATTTGTGCTTTAGGTTGTCGGAGAATATTCTGCTACACTTTATGCTTGTCTTGCCCTTGTATGCTAATTGACAGTCATTGAAGGTAAATTGACATACATTTGCATGACTTTAAATAAATACAGGGAAACAGAGTGTTTATAATTTGTTTTTCAAGATGGCCATTAATTATCTTGAGTATATAACAGAACATTTCTCCCATCATCTCATATATTCGTATAACTTGTCTGGTTATTCCTGTAACTGAGGGCACAGTCCATAGTACTCGCCATGTCCTTTAAGAGACAGGAAAGTTCATTCACATACATTCGGCATTTCTTTACTGGCATAAGCTGCTATGGAGCACTAGTATCCAAGCACAGAGGCTTCGTGGTATCCACC
The DNA here is from genome assembly GCF_023864345.2 of Schistocerca serialis cubense. Taxonomy (NCBI): domain Eukaryota; kingdom Metazoa; phylum Arthropoda; class Insecta; order Orthoptera; family Acrididae; genus Schistocerca; species Schistocerca serialis. The sequence continues at coordinate 706,730,148 of NC_064639.1, forward strand.
TCACCCTACGAAGAATGCATTCTAACCTAATCCATTCTCATTGACTGTACCAAAAATATGACAAAGGATATTGGACACACTATGACCACACTGTCGGCCAATGTTATCGGGTGACCTTCAGCAATGGTGTCTGATGACCACTGACAATGCCACTGTGAACACAGCCTTAAACAAAACAGAGTGAAAATAAATCTCCTCAGTACAGATACAGCAATGAGTATATTATGCCGAGACCCTATTTTGAAAGCATAGATGAGCCAAAAAGTTGCTATCCGTGCCTGTCATTACTGAAACTCGAACAGAGCATTATTAAAAATCGATAATTCTAGGCTTATTCTTCGGAGAAGAATATCCCACATCTGATTATATTTACAAAAAGTTTTAGGAATATCTTTCCACAATCATGGAATGATCATCATAAGATACAGTTAGTTGTGTCGCACATAATCGGCAATGCTGTTTTGTGGGCAAATGAAGTTGTGGATTTGTGACACACATACGAAGGTTTCAAACACAGATTCAGCCCATAATTTTGGTCTGCTACCAAACAGGAGAAGTTGAGAAAAGTGTTTTGTAGTCCTGAAAAGTACAATCCAAGAAAGGTAGCTGATAGAAATATTTCAAGCGCTACATTAATAAAACACGGTATTAGGACAAACTTGTCTCACTTCGCGAAGTGCTGTGAATATTGAAAGCCAAGTTACCTGTCAATGTTTGATGAAAATTGATTTATGTACCAGATGTGGACCATGAATACTTTTTATCAATAGTTAATCCCCTTTATTTCCTTCAAGAGAACCTCAGACAAATGAACAGAAATGGGAATAATCAAAATTTTGGTGGAAATTTTAGGGAAAATAACCACAACCATATTAATGGACAGAACCAGAATCGGAACAATAATAATTATAACCGAAATAGAAATGCCCATGGAAATGGAAACTTTGCCAGCTCCACCCACTAATTTTAATCGGAACTTGGAAACAAACCAGAATTCAAATCAGTACCAACAACCCAACCATAATAGCTGCAAAAGAAAATATAATGGTAAATAAAATCATGGGAATTATCACCCTGATAATCAAAACATGAATAATCAGTGGCACCAAAATTGCAGTCAAGATTCTTGGCAGTCTACTGCTGCCTCTACTGAACAACATTTACAGATGCAACAAGAATTAAATACTCAGAGTAACAATACCTCATGAATCACAAGTACCTCAAAATTGTAGCCGTAAGCTGGTCATAGTCTACACATAGTGAATGTTACGGAAGAATCCCATAGCGGACAGACCCATACGGAAAATTAAAAGTGACCAATCCTTGCCTTCCGAGGTTGGTCACAGAGAATGAAGGAGCTGATGATGGAAACCAAGTACTAATGTTACCGCATAATGACAGAATGAAGTTACAGGATGAATTTACCAAAGAACCCAAAACGTGTAAACAGGCAAAGATAATATGGTACAAGCTATGATTAAGACATCGGTCAATGATGTAGCTGTAGATATAATTACAGATACCAGAGCTACTATTTCTGTGATGAGCTATTATTTGTACAAGCAGCTAAATTTAAAAGTAAGATTCTGGTTTTCCCAATTCAGAAATAAAATGTTATTGGAGTTTTTTTTTGGTGGGGGGGGGGGGGGGGCAGGTCACAGACTGTAAAGCTTCAAATAAACGTCGTCATTGTAATTCAGAAGAAAATACTGAAATTATCAGTCTCTTGAATTTGGCATCAGGATTTCCTGTGTGAGAGGGAAACTAATAATGCACCTCGAGGCAGGACTATTAGTTTTACAAAGTAAAGTTAACAGTATAAGGCTAGACCTTGTGAAAATGCTGGAATCTCATAGTAAAGACTACCAGCAATTTAACATAAAATGCATCAGTCCAGTGATACTGAACATTGAAGCTGGATATAATTTGTATGACGCTCATAATCACAGGGAAGTAGAGATTTCGGAACTTTACACAGTATTAAAGTGACTGAATCCCCATATCTGAAAGAGTAACAACAAAAGGAACATGGTAATCTGTTGAATAATTATATTAAGGAATTTGGCAATAAACCTGGAATTATAAAAGGTTGTGTGTGTATCATATGGAAGTTCATCCCAACATAACTTTCTGTCAATCATCTTACTTCATACCTTGGTCCAAAAAAGTAGCAGTGACTAGAGAGATTCGTAAAATGTTATATTGGCAGATCATTGAGTCATCAAATTCTTCATACAGCAAACTGTTACTCACCATGACCAAGTCAGCTGGTAGTATTCACTTGGTTTTGGACGCACGGGGCATTAACAAAATAATTGTACCTGTCCAGACATGATTGGAAAACTTAGATAATCTATGACAGAAATTCTAAGAGTAAAATACTTATCCTCCATGGACTTAAAATTTTCATACTAGCAGGTCAAAGTAGATAAAGTATCTAGAAGTAGACAGCCTTCTTCTCTGGTAGGAGCTATCAGTTTCAAGTAATGCTGTTTGGTCTAAATGTGAGAGTGAAGGCGTTTTTATCACAGAATTGGATACTGCATTGGGACCAGAGCTGCTGCATAAAGTTACTCTCTATGTAGATGATCTGTTAATCATCACAGAGATGTGGGAAGAACACCTTGAATTACTAAAAAGAATATTTGGGAACTTCGTGGAATATGGGGCTACTGTGAACCTGATGAAATCTAAATTTCATAACAATCTGGTTTATGTTTTAGGCCATATTATAACCCCATTAGGAATGAAATCAGATCCTTATAAGTTAGATGGTAACAGGAATTTCCTACATCCCACTAACACAGGACAACTAAAATCATTTCAGGGCCTCACTTCGTTCTTCCATAAATTTGTGCCCAATCAGTTTTTGAACAGTGATCATTAACTGAGTTTATTATGGGGGATTAAGCCATGGTATTGATCACTACAATGTGCAGATGCTTATGAACAAATAATATTATGCATCACCAAAATACGAATACTTAGCTGCTGATGCGTCACTAACAGGATTAGGTGCTTGCTTATTTCAAGTAACTAAGAATGATGGTCAACAGGAAATCGGAATGGTAGGTTTTGCCAGCCAGATTTTGTCTGATTGCAAGAGAGGTTATACTGTAACAGATTTGAAAAAATTGAACTGTTTCGTTTATGACGAACAAATTACAAGTGTCCTGTGACCACTAATCAGTAAGCTTTTTATTATTGTGTTGCCTACTCCATTCAAGGCTTACCAGATGTGCAGAGTTACAACTTAGTAATAATCCGTGTAAAAGAAAACAATAATATCATGGCAGATGCTCTTTCAAGACTACCACAAGGTCTGACTAAACTACATGAAATAGTAGTGCAGTCATCCAGTTTCAGGGGCTTGCTAGTTAAAAATTCCCCATTTTAGCACCAATACCTACACATGTGTAGGAACATAGCAACTTTACATGCTGACCCTCAGTGAAGTAAAATCAAGCAAACTTTACTTCAAGACAGTGATACAGTTGTTGCAAGCAAATTCAAACTTATGCTAATCTAGTATTCTACAAGAGTAGTGATGTAGTTAACACATGGAAAGTTTGCATCCCTACACAGTGTCAGTTAATATTTATTTGGTTTACTCATTGTGTGTGGCAACATTTCGGGTCTGAAAACTGTACAGGCAAAATGCTTCGGCACTGTTAATATTCAGACATAAAGAGAACTTGCATAACATGTCAAAACAGCTAAACCTAGCAATAAATGTAGTAGAATGCAGCTTCATCCTATCATTCTTACAAAACCATAACAGCTGGTATCCTGTGATGGCCATTAGGAAGAGGATCACTCAAGGTTATATCCCACTGGGAAGATGCAAAATTAATTTACCTGATAATGTGTATATTTTACTGCACATAAATGTAAAGCCTGTATGCAAGAAAATAATATTAAGCATATTTTGATACCCAGATTCAGTTGGATGGATCTTTAGAGAATTGAATAGGTTTATAAGAACTTATGCTTCAAAACAATAGTCTAAGTGGATTGATTACAAAACAGTACTTGAAAGTGTTTAACTATTTACCTCATTCATCCACAAAACATATGCTGTTTGAGGTAATGTTTGATAAGCTGGAAAAGAATGAGTGATTAAACCCACTTCCTTGAGTACTTTAGCTAGCTGGCAACAAGGATGAACAAATGTGCTGTATTTTATAAGAACTGTGACACAGCGCCAATAAGAGAAAATTGTAATGTAGTAAAGAAACTAGGATGCACCATACAGTGCTGAATAGGGGAGAAAATTCTTGTGAAAACCCATCCTTAAGCATCACTCTCAAACAAAGTTACGTAAGAAATTGCAAGCTCTCTATTCTGGACCATATGTCATTCTAGATATTTCTCATGAAGGAAGCTACCTGCTCACTTACCGAGAAATGAGGGAGATAAAATGGCTCTTTCCCCATAAAGACAGTAAAAGATTTTGTGAATAAAGTTAGTTGTGTCATGTCCTGTGCAAAGTGTAAATAGTAATGTTGTAGTTTTAAGCAGAAAGGTTTTTTTTGTGTCAGGTATTGTTAGATTGAATATCTGTTCCTCGAAAAAGATTTTATGATGTGTAGTAGTTTTAAGTAATTAATTGGTTTTGACTTTAAGAGCACTAAAAACTGTAGAGAAACTGAGTTTCATATGAAATTTTGAGAAGATTCCTTAATGTTTTAATGCTTATGAAGTGCTATCTCACAGTTGGAATATTTATGTGCTATTACTTAGCAAATTTGCAGCTGTGATCAAGGTGCTTGCAATGATGACATTTTCATTTTGAAATAATAGTGATAGAATTTTGATGAGCCTTCAGCTTGATAATTCAACATAATAATGAATTGTTTTAATGATTATTCATAATGAGCCTAAAGCTCTATAGGAAACTGATAAACACAGATAATAGCCTTGATCTTATTTTTTATCAAATGTTAATTAATGTTCCTCCAAATCATGTAACACTAATTATTTACTATTTCCAATTTGCACAATGTGTTACTCAAACAAAGGTAGGTGTCTGTGTGATTTATGTCCATTTATGAGTTAATGTAAACTGCCTATTTACTTATCAAGAGCGAACTTCAATTTAAAGTTGAAAAAGGTCATTTGGACCAAATGTGTAAATGAAATGAATATTTTCACTCAGTTATATTGAGACTAGCGGCTTTGCTTGCGTTATATATTTGTATAAAGGCTAACTGCGAATCACTGTTAAGCTCTCGATTAAACATGTTAACCTGTCACTGCTGATGCATTTTCGTATAATTGTTTACGCAAAAGTCTGACAGGTCCACCGCCTCCGTGCCAGAAACACAGCTCACAAAAAAAACAACAAAATCGCACGATTCGAAACTGAATGTATAAGCGAGTCTCCAGTGTTAGCGCAACTGGCGATTTAAAAATACAGGGCTATTACAAATGATTGAAGCGATTTCATAAATTCACTGTAGCTCCATTCATTGACATATGGTCACGACACACTACAGATACGTAGAAAAACTCAAAGTTTTGTTCGGCTGAAGCCGCACTTCAGATTTCTGCCGCCAGAGCGCTCGAGAGCGCAGTGAGAAAATGGCGACAGGAGCCGAGAAAGCGTATGTCGTGCTTGAAATGCACTCACATCAGTCATAACAGTGCAACGACACTTCAGGACGAAGTTCAACAAAGATCCACCAACTGCTAACTCCATTCGGCGATGGTATGCGCAGTTTAAAGCTTCTGGATGCCTCTGTAAGGGGAAATCAACGGGTCGGCCTGCAGTGAGCGAAGAAACGGTTGAACGCGTGCGGGCAAGTTTCACGCGTATCCCGCGGAAGTCGACGAATAAAGCAAGCAGGGAGCTAAACGTACCACAGCCGACGATTTGGAAAATCTTACGGAAAATGCTAAAGCAGAAGCCTTACCGTTTACAATTGCTACAAGCCCTGAAGCCCGATGACAAAGTCAAATGCTTTGTAAGCAGTCTGTCTCTGGATGCTTCGTATGTATCTTCAATTGTCTAACATTTCAGCCTCTTCAGCACCACTGTAACTCTCAGCAAGCGGTTAATAAATGTAAACATGCTCCATAGTAGGCAGTAATGCAACTTTTATTTAATTGTGTGATTAGCTGATTTCGACTATGTGTCATTGTCAAACACCTGTGAAACCAACATGGAAAAGTACTACATTGTCTGCATACATCACCATGCATAAATAACACATTACACACCTCACATTATCATAAAGCATTACTGCACACATTTCCTACAACTACATGGTAACTGAAAGCAGCTGGTAATTTGTTGTCACAGATTCACATCCATCCTAATTATGTATAAAAATAGTCAGCAACCAAATAATACATTAATGGCAAGCAAATGGACATAAAATTATATACAGCACATTGCATGTCACTCACAGTCTCTGGCAGCTGGAGCCAGCCAGAGTGTGAGCAGCAGAGCATTATGGGAGAAGCAACTGGGTGGGGTAAAGAGGAGGCTGGAGGTGGGGGTGGGTGAGTGGGAGAGATGTCAAGGTAGGGATGGGGGATGGTAAAGTGCTGCTGGGAGCATGTAGGGACAAGGTAGAGAGAGTGTGGCAGCTGGTGCAGTTGGGAGGTTAGACAGAGTTTGACAGGGTGTGGAGGAGAGAGCGATTGGGTTAGTGGAAAAGGAGAGAAGTAAAAAGACTGTGTGCATTGGTATAACAGATGGCTGTGTAGTGCTGGAATGGGAACAGGGACAGGGCTAGATGGGTAAGGACAATGACTAACAAAGGTTGAGACCAGGAGGGTTGTGGGAATGTATTGCAGGGAGAGTTCCCATCTGTGCAATTCAGAAAAGCTGGTGGTGGGAAGGATACCGATCATACAGGCTGTGAAGCAGTCACTGAAATTAAGGATGTCATGTCGTGCTCAGCAACAGGGTGGTCCACTTGTTTCTTGGCCACAGCTTGTTGCTGGCCATTCACGCGGACAGACAGCTTTATGGTTGTCATGTCAATGTATAATAAAGTACAGCAGTTGCAGTTTAATTGTAGATCACATAACTGGTTTCCCAGATAGCCCTGCCTTTGATGAGATAGGTGATGTTTGTGGCAGGACTGGAGTAGGCAGTGGTGGGAGGACGTATGGGACAGGTCTTGCATCTAAGTCTATTACAGGGATATGAGCCATGAGGCACGGGGTTAGGAACAGGTGTTGAGTAGAGATGGACGAGGATATTGTGTAGGTTCTATTGGTGGCAGAATACCACTGTGGGAGGAGCAGGAAGAATAGTGGGCGGGACATTTTTCATTTTAGGGCATGGTGAGAGGTAGTCTAAAACCTAGCTGCAAATGTAATTCAATTGCTCCAGTCCTGGGTGGTACTGAGTCACAAGGGGAATGCTCCTCTGTGGCTTTTGGGAGGTGTTGGGTGACTGTTTTTGTACAACGTTGGGAGGGTAATTACCATCTGTAAAGGCCTCAGTAAGACTCTCGGTATATTTCGAGAGGGACTGCTCATCACTGCAGATGCGATGGCCACAGGTGGCTAGGCTATATGGAAGGGACTTCTTGATATGGAATGGGTGACAGCTGTTTAAGTGAAGGTATTGCTGGTTGTTAGGTTTGATATGGACAGAGGTACTGATATAGCCATCTTTGAGGTGGAGACCAACATCAAGGAAGGTTGTTTGATGAGTTGAGTAGAACCAGGTGAAGCGAATGGGGGAGAAGGTGTCGAGGTTCTGCAGGAATGCAGGTAGGGTGTCCTTACCCTCAATCTGGATCATGAAGATGTCATAAATGAATCTGAACAAGATGAGGGGTTTGGGATTATGGGTGTTGAGGAAGAATTCCTCTAGATGACCCATGAATAGCTTGGCATAGGATGATGCCATACAGGTGCCCATAGCCACACCTCGGATTTGTTTGTAGGTAATGCCTTCAAAGGAGAAATAATTGTGGGTGAGGATATAGTTGGTCATGGCGACTAGGAAAGAGGTTGTTGGTTTGGGATCTGTTGGGCATTGGGAAAGGTAGTGTTCAATAGCAGTAAGGCCATGGGCATTAGGGATGTTAGTGTAAAGAGAGGTGGCATCAATAGTGATGGGCAGGGTATGGTGTGGTAAAGGGACAGGGACAGGAACTGTGAGTAGTCTGTGTAGGAAATGGTTGATATCTTTTATGCAGGAAGATAGGTTGCAGGTAATAAGCTAAAGATGTTGGTCTAAGAGAGTAGAGATTCTCTCAGTAGGGGCACAGGAAGCAGCCATAATGGTGCGTCTTGGGTGGTTGGGTTTATGGACTTTAGGAAGCACGTAGAAGACAAGAGTGCGGGCAATGGTAAAGGTGACTAGAGAGATGGACTCAGTGGAGATGTTCTGGGATGGGCCTAAGGATTTGAGTAGAGAATGGAGATCCTGCTGGATTTCTGAAATGGGGTCACTGTGGCAGGGTTTGTAGGTGGATGAATCTGACAGCTGGTGGAGCCCTTCAGCCAGCTAATCCTTGTGGTTCAAAACAACAGTGGTGAACCTTGTATCAGTAGGCAGTATTGTAAGGTTAGAAAAAATTTTCAGTAGGTGGATTGTAGATATTTCTGCTGATGTAAGGTTAGCTTGCATTTTGAGGAATTTGGGGAATGATGGTGAGGCAAGGTTTGAGGTTAAGAAGTTCTGGAAAGTTAACAGGTGAGGTTTTGGGGGCAGTGGGGGTGGATCACGGTTGACTGGAGTAGTGAACTGAGTTAGACAGGGTTCAACATTGGTATTTGGTTGAGTCTCATTGGTAGGGTTGATGGAGGAAAAAATATTTCCACTGTAGGGACCAGGAGAAAACCTTTAACAAGTCCTGCATGACTGGATTTGGGTGTGGGGGCATAAGGTGAGGCATTTGGAAAGGACTGATACTTCTGCAGGGCTAAGGCTTTTGGATGAAAGGTTCATAACACTGTTTTGTGTCTGTTTAGGTTCTAGATTCTGTATGGTTGTTGGAGTTTTGGAGTGTGGGGTAAATGTAGAACATCTGAGAGAGTGTGTTTGTGAGCTATAAGGGGACATGGAGGAGGTTTGGAGGTGGTTGTAGAGGTTATGGGCAGTGGTAGTCCAAGGCAGGAGTAGGAAGTGAGCAGTTTTGTGAGGTGGCATGTGGCATTAGTCATTGTCCTTACCCATCTAGCCACTTCCTGTCCCTATTTCAGCACTACACAGCCCTCTATTCCACCAATGCACCCAGTCTTTCTACTTACCTCCTTTTCCGCAATCCCCCGTCCCGACTGCAACTAACTGCCCCACTCTCTCATCCCTGCATGCTTCCAGCGACACTTTACTGTCCCCCACCCATACCCTGCTATCACTCGCCCTCCCCACCCCAGCCCCACTCAGATGCCTCTCCCATAATGCCCTGCTGCATACTCTTGCTCCAGATTTTTGAAACTTTAAAATCTTTATTTTATTTTATTTTGTGAAGTTTGGGGCTAATTACACAATGATGGAAAAACTTTTTTGCTGAAAATACCTTATTCTTATGTTTTTTAGTGTGGGACATCCAAATGTGATACTAAAAAACTGAATCCTCCACCATTTCTTCATATTTTACAGTTAAATTTATTAAATTAAGCGATTTTTAAAGAATTTTACAGCTTTTATATAGTTAAAATAATTTAAAAAGGAGGTGTAATGAATGTAGATGACATTGGTAGGACTGCTGAAAAACATTTGCTGGCAAAGAAGGGAGATTCTATTTTTGTGTTAACAGATGGTGTTTTGTTTACTGTCAACCTAACCTAACTTTCCAGTTTCCTGTACATGTGCTTAGTAAAATGTCTATTCATGGTTGTGAAAACTCTGCTGGCAGTTTTTGTTATGTTTGTGGTGAACTTGTGATTAAAAGCACCAAAGAAACGTTACAGACTCTGTGAAAAAGTTTTATCTATCATACTTTGGATCTAAACTTGGTGATCAAGATAAATCTTGGGCACCACCCCAAAAGGTATGTTACATGCATGCTGAAGATCTGAGAAAATGGTCCAAAAAGGAGAAAAAAGCCTTTAGAGTTGCTGTTCCTATGATATGGAGGGAGCCAAGAAATCATTCCGATGATTGCTACTTTTGCATTGTTGATATTACTGATTCGTAAAACAAGAAGGTAATAAGCTACCCTAACCTTACGTTCGCATCCGACCAGTAGGGCATGGTGTAGATTTGCTGGTTCCTGAATCACCAGCAGCAATTTTCCAAGTTTTTTCAACAAGAAGGTGATTTAGTGTACTGCTCAGACATTCCCCGTCTGATGAATGAGTTTAGTATTGAATGCAAAAAGAAAGACTGGAGGCTGCTTATTGATTCATCCAAAACTAGTTTAAAGGCTATTTTATTACACAATGGTAACATGTATGCATCTATATCTGTTGGACATTTTAGATATATGAAAGAAAGTTATGAAAACCTAGAAATAGTGCTAAACAAAATAGGCTATTCTGCTCATGCTTGGATGATATGTGATGATCTAAAAGCAACATGCATGCTTCTTGGTCAGCAAGGTGGCTTTACCAAATTTCCATGCTTCTTGTGTGAATGGGGCAGTAGGGCTAGGGATCATCACTGGTACAGAAATAACTGGCCTGTGAGAGAGTCTTTAAAACTTGGTGAGGAGAACATTCTATGCAAAAACCTTGTAGATCCAAAACACGGACTCCTACCACCTCTACATATAAACTTAGGCCTAATGAAACAGTTTTTAAAGGCTTTGCCTAAATATGGACCACGTTTTAAGTAACTCTGCCAAAAGTTACCACACCTTTCAGAAGCTAAACTAAAAGAAGGCGTCTTTGTTGGACCTGACATCAGAAAATTGATGTTCGATGTTAACTTTGAACTGACAATTACCTTAAATGCGAAAGAAGCATTGGTATCATTCAAGCAAGTTGTTACGAAGTTCTTAGGGCATGAAAAAGACCCATAATATGTTTCTATTATAACTACAATGTTAAAGAAGTTTAAAACTTTAGTATATTTAATGAGCCTGGAAGTTCACTTTTTGAACAGTCACCTTGATTACTTCCTGGACAATATGGGAGATGTTAGTGAGGAGCAAGGAGAGTGTTTTCACCAGGACACTAAAGTGATGGAAAAAAACCATCAAGGTCGCTGGAACACCAACATGATGGGGGACTACTGTTGGTCACTTCACCGAGAAGTTCAGCAGGCGAATCATCATAGAAAACGCTATACAAGAAGCTTCAAAGAAAAAAACGAGAAAGAAAATAGAAACCAATTCTAGCTGACAAGTGAAACTTTTATTAACACATATCATTGTTTTAAGTAGCTTCCTGTAAATACAAGCTATGCTTATGTAGTAACAAAGCATTTCATTAATTTCTCCATTTATTGTATAGCATAGGACTTTTATATTATATAATAAAAAACATATTGCTCGAAAACTATGGGTGATAAAAATAAATAAATAAAATAAAAACTAGGGCTAGATTTGGATTCAGCTCACAAAAATCTATAAAGATTAGCTATCAAAGTAAAAAAAGTATTTTTTAAAAACATTTTCTTTGGCCTGTGTTATCGGTGGTGATACTGAATGTAAAATTTGAATATAATAGAGGGAAACATTCCACGTGGGAAAATATATCTAAAAACACAGATGATGTGACTTACCGAATGAAAGTGCTGGCAGGTCGATAGACACAAAAACAAACACAAACATACACATGAAATTCAAGCTTTTGCAACAAACTGTTGCCTCATCAGGAAAGAGGGAAGGAGAGGGAACACACACACACACACACACACACACACACACACACACACACACACACACACACACACACACACACACACACATCCATCCGCACATACACAAACACAAGCAGACATTTGTAAAGGCAAAGAGTTTGGGCAGAGATGTCAGTCGAGGCGGAAGTACAGAGGCAAAGATGTTGTTGAAAGACAGGTGAGGTATGAGCGGCGGCAAATTGAAATTAGCGGAGATTGAGGCCTGGCGGGTAACGAGAAGAGAGGATATACTGAAGGGCAAGTTCCCATCTCCGGAGTTCTGACAGGTTGGTGTTAGTGGGAAGTATCCAGATAACCCGGACGGTGTAACACTGTGCCAAGATGTGCTGGCCGTGCACCAAGGCATGTTTAGCCACAGGGTGATCCTCATTACAAACAAACACTGTCTGCCTGTGTCCATTCATGCGAATGGACAGTTTGTTGCTGGTCATTCCCACATAGAAAGCTTCACAGTGTAGGCAGGTCAGTTGGTAAATCACGTGGGTGCTTTCACACGTGGCTCTGCCTTTGATTGTGTACACCTTCCGGGTTACAGGACTGGAGTAGGTGGTGGTGGGAGGGTGCATGGGACAGGTTTTACACCGGGGGCGGTTACAAGGGTAGGAGCCAGAGGGTAGGGAAGGTGGTTTGGGGATTTCATAGGGATGAACTAAGAGGTTACGAAGGTTAGGTGGACGGCGGAAAGACACTCTTGGTGGAGTGGGGAGGATTTAATGAAGGATGGATCTCATTTCAGGGCAGGATTTGAGGAAGTCGTATCCCTGCTGAAGAGCCACATTCAGAGTCTGATCCAGTCCCGGAAAGTATCCTGTCACAAGTGGGGCACTTTTGGGGTTCTTCTGTGGGAGGTTCTGGGTTTGAGGAGATGAGGAAGTGGCTCTGGTTATTTGCTTCTGTACCAGGTCGGGAGGGTAGTTGCGAGATGCGAAAGCTGTTTTCAGGTTGTTGGTGTAATGGTTCAGGAATTCCTGACTGGAGCATTTTTTTGCACATTTTGTGCATCTATATGACAGCAAAGTACTGTAAAAATTTCAACACTGATAACTGATTGAACAAAGATATGAATTTTTGAAAATGAGGAAATAATTTACATTACAATAAAATTGATCTCATAGCTGTTGCCTAATTCATGTGCGATATTAAGGTGTTGAATGATACACAGAAACTCGTGGGAAAAAAAGCTGAACTGAACATTTATCTCGATAAATTTAAAATAAATATTTTCAGTTAACATTCTTTCAAGATGCGGTGCTCCCTAAGCCTAGTGATGATTGTTAATTACACTTATTTCTTCAGACGGCTTTCATTATATAGGGTAAGAACTCCCAGTTTCTGTGTTAAGTTCAGGCACTGAGAGCTTCCTTAATACAATTTTCATTGGTGTCCAAACTTTGTCACTATTAGGTTTCTTGAACGTCGTTCTTTGGCCAACAGGGTGTTAAAAATGCACTAAAACATCATTGTTTTGCAAACTTGGTTTCAACCTGTGCAAACCACCATTCATCACACACACTATGTCAATCAGTGTTAAAGGCAGAGATGTAGTTACACAGACACACTGATAATTGTAAATTTTGGTTTCTGATGTCATGTAGCATCGAACTGAGTTTTCTGCAATAGCAAGGAATTTGTGGAATTGCCTTATCCTATTATTGCTATACTGTTTTCAAATCTGGTTTGAAGTGTTTGATATGACAAGGGGTACAAGCTGTTGGTGGGATTATGTATCTGTAGGGGGTCACAATCTCTTGTAAACTCAGGGGCTATAGTGAACTGTAGGAACAGCCCAACATTCAGACTCAACAAAATGCTCTCAAAATTCTCTAGCTGAAATATTTATAACTAATTTAGAAGACAAAATCCTGAATTCCAATCACCACCTACTCAAAAATTTGTGGTCTACTACTACTACTACTACTACTACTACTACTACTACTACAACAGATATGTAGATGATACCATCATTTTAATCAAAGGCACCAAAGATGATGTGAACAATATGAGTTTTTGAAAACAATGAGAAACATTGGACTTGTGAACTATTTTTCTCTTTAGGTGTAACTGAACACTTACTTCTTAATTTCTCGATTAAGCTCAAATATATTCAGTTTCGGATGATTCTGGAAGTAGGCTTTTCTTTTTTGGCGTCTACAGTATTAATGCACAATTTCAAATTTTGTCTGAAATTTGTTGTACCTTGCTTTCAATAGCTGCTTTTCTTTTTCCGCTACTCAATTTTTTATTTATTTTCGAAGCAGGAGATACCTCTAACTTACAACACGCAAAACCCAATTTGCTAATTGCTTCCTCATTTGGAATATAAATATCATTAACAAGGTTACATGGTTAGTTCTGGATTCATGACAAAAATTTTTGAGTAACTATTTGGGCACAGGGAATGTCCACGAATCACATTAAGTTTCACTCAGGATGCTGTTTTACTCGCACTTAACAAGGACAAATGTTCAAGTTTTATTTGCCTCAAACTTTTAATTTTTCCAAAAAATGTGATTGTACTTCAAAATATATTTTTTCTTGTGAGATTCACAAACTGATGATACAGAAGAACTTACTCGTAATTTAAACAAAGTTTGTGCATCTTCACCAAAGTCATTAACATTTTTAAGTTTTTGAAACTTAACCATAAACTGTTTTGTGACACACTTCACTTATGGTCTGTTCAATAGAGCACTGTTCGTCCATTTTACTGCATTCCAGTGAGTCTTTCAAATTTATTTATTATTAAATTTTAAAATTATTTTAGTTAATTAAAAACTGAATTCACAACAAAAGCTAATAAAATATTCTATACCCTCAATGAAGACTGTACATCCACTCTGACACAGGTTTTTGAACAGCCTGACTAGAACAATGTCACACCCAGCAAATGTAGTGGGAGTACACAGTTCATGTACAGATTTGTCACCCTATCTATTGAGTTCCTGTACACACTTATCTTGAGGAGTAAACTGGTGCACAAAAGTGTAGCCTTCTCAACAATGGAGAAATTTCACATGTTTATTATTCCACTTTTCATCATTTTGAACTTGTAATAATGTGCTACATAACTGAGAATAAACCTAGATGTAAATGGACAATCTTTTTAACATAGAACTAAAGCAAAAGCTCCTATGTTGAAATATTTTATTATTAAAATAAATAATATTAACTAAATATAGGGTGATAGTGTTAACTACAAACATGTTACAACTAAATTTTATTATGATGAAACAAACTATTTAAATAGGCAACAATCATAAGATCAATTGTAGTATAATGTGAAGTATTTCCTCATTTTCAAAAACTCATATTGTTCACAGTCAAATATAAATGCTGAAATTTTTACAATACTTTACTATCATATAGGTGTACAAAATGTGCAAAAATAACATTTTTATATTCAGCTTCACTAGAGATAACTAGTCCCAAACTTTACAAAAAAAGGTTTTTGAATTTCAAAAATTTATAAAAAAATTAAGGTAACATTTATCAGTGTTCTTGCTCTAAATAAGGCCAGTAGTTTATGATATCTTACCCGGGAAAAAAATGCCCTATGATAAATCGCTCCTTAGCTGTTATTTTTGGATCTAGAAATAGATTTTGTAAATTTTTAGTACCAACCTTTGGAGGTCATTTTTACTGGTTTTTTGTATCTTGGGTAATAAACAGTGTTGTCGATAAGGCTTTTCTAGTGTCACCAAAGTGAAAAAACAGCCATGTGCTTACAAAAAATGGCTGCCATTTCATTTCATATGGCATTCTTTACCATCTCTATCGCATTTTCAGTTTTTTAGTCACTAGCAACCAGTTTCAGCCCTTTCCTCGGACCATCTTCAGGCTTTTCCCTGCCATTATGGCTGCTGGTGGTAGCAGATGGAGCGAGAGTCTTACTTCTAAAGATCTCGCTCCATCTGTCGCCACAACCAGCAGCCGTAACGACAGAGAAGAGCCTGAAGATGGTCTGAGTAAAGGGCTGAAACTGGTTGCTAATGAATAAAAATCTGAAAAGGTAATCAAGATTGTTTTTATTTGATTTTTAGCATTTTATACCGATCACTGCTTTGCTCCAATTACAGAATGCTTTCTAAAAATTCCCCTTCGTATGGATTGACCTTTCTGCAATTCAAGCTGTGCTCTTAGGATCCAGCCTAACTACTTCTTTGGAACAAAAATTAATGACCAATATTACATGCAAAAGCTTAGCTTTTGTTGTTGCTATATTGTATGTACATTAATTCATACCATAACTTTTCCTATTTGAGTTTGTGCTATTTAACAGTGTTATTGATATTGGCCGACTACATCATGTGTCTTAGGCTGTGAATATCTGCTGTTATTGGCTTGCAAGATCATGTGATACGAGCTGTGATTGGCTGACAAAAGGTACACTGCAATCTCGATTTCAGTGGTTCAGAAGCTAATGTGCTGCATTTGGTGAAATTCCTGTTTATACTTTCATAATATGAAAAAATGTGGTGTCATTACTGCCACCCATCACGGCAACATCATGAGAAGTAAAATACCAGTGGTTAGAGACGTCAGAGCAATACCTTTTTTATGATAGGGAGGACAGAAAGAAGTTTCAATTGAGGATAGGATTGAAACAAATCATCTGTTTCAGAAAGAAACTGAACAGCACAGTATTAACAGGTGCTGAAAATTTTCAGAGATAACCAGAAATATTATACCCAGTTACATCTCAGATAGTGTGAAATGCCAGCTACCAGTGTATTTGGTGGATCAGAATATTCTACAGCTGAGGGGCAAAATGGAAATGGTTGGCTGAAGAAAGTGCTAACCCACAAGAGCAGAGTTTTGAGCTATTGCTTGCTATATATTTGGTTACACCTATAAATCTTAAATTGCAACAGAGTTAATTGTACATTCCTACAAATTGTTCCATCATTTGTTTAGTTATGCAATATGGTATATGCATTCGAAGTTGTTGGACAGTCCCAAAAATGTTTATATTTGCAACATTGTTCCTACTTTTGTTGGTTAGCACGATTTTCATCAAAATAAAGCTGCAAAACTTATGAGAGCAGATATGTGACTTATTATCATGCATCTGAGAAGATCATACCAGAGTTGCTAAACCCAAAAATGAAAATGAAACTGTTACTGTAATAACCCCAAAACATTCATAAATCGGGTGAAAGAAAACTGTAGCTATGTATCAGAAAATAAGGTTCAGTTTCTTCAGAGAGAAGTGTAAAAATGAGGTAAGACAATCATTTTTTAATTTTTATTTTGGCCACCATTGTTTTCCAAAAGTATGACCAACTTCTTAATTTTTACCTTCATATTACAGACATACATCAATAAACAGGTACCTATATTGTCGCTTCCTCTAGCAAAAAACTGGTAGCCAACCCGCCACCCAATCAGTATGTTCATTCCCTGATATCCCAATATGTCCATGGGACTGAAGACAACTGGCTGTCCAGCTTGATGGAGGTCAGAAAGAAGATACTGGATAGTCATGACTAATGGGTGAAGAGAGTAGCACAGGTCTACAGCCTGAAGGCTGCTCATGGTGTCGCTGCAGATTAGAAGCATCTTTCTGGTGCAAGAACAAGCATGGCTAAGGGATTGTTTGACTGCCACGAATTCAGCAGTGACGACACTGCATCCTTTCGGCACGGAGCATAGTAAACTGAACCTTGCATATGTATATGCAAAACCACTTTGTCCATCAACCTTTGAGCCATCCGTGTATACCACTTCCAAACATGAAAACGCATTGATGACAGCCAGGAACAGGTGGCGTAACGGTATAGGGTCTACTGAATCTTTTGGTCAAAGGATAAATCAACATATCCAAGGTAGGGTTTTATGCCACGGGGGCATATGTGATTGCTCCCTGAAAAGAGGCAACAGTGGGGGAAGTTGGAGTTCAAAGCAGAGACACTTTACCTGAACTGCAGTTGTGACCACAGTTCAGGGTCTCCATTGTGGGAGGTGGATCTCCCTACTAGGAAAATGGATACAGTAGTTTCGATGTTTAGGGAAGCAACAAAAGTGTATAGCATAACTGAATAGCTGTTGCTGGCAGAAGATCAGTAATGGAGGGACCCCAGCCTCTGCGAGTAGGCTGTTCCTCTTGCAAGTCAGACCCCACAGTGATGCACAAGTGCTTGCAATACTGAGAGTGATCCAGAATCATATGCCACACTCCCATAATTGAGGCAGGACACAATCTGGGCTTTGTAAAGCTGCAGAGAGATATTGCGGTTTGCACCCCAGCTGACATTACTGTGACAGTGAAATGTATTTCAGTGTAGCCAGCACCTTTGCTTAAGTTGACGAAGGTGGGGAAGCCACATAGGCGAGGCATCAAAGACCAGTTCCAAAAAACAATAATCTCCACCACATGAATCATCAAGATAAATTTCTGCTTGTGGATGAACAGTATGACATCAAGAGAAGTGCATGACACGAGTCTTGGCAGCTAAAAACTCAAAGCCACGGGTGAGGGTCCATGACTGCCCTTTCTGAATGGCACCCTACAGTCAGTGTTCAGCAACACCCACATTAGACAAGCAACAGTAAGAACAAAATTTGTCAGTATACAAGGAGAATGAAACTAAAGACACTTTGGTTGCTGCATGACCACTTATGACCACTCAAAAGAGAAGGACACTTCTAATACAGAGCCGTGAGGAATTGCATTCTCTTGGACATGATAAGTACTGTGGGAAGCGCCAACTCAAACCCGGAAAATATGGTGTGACAATAAGTTTTGGACAAAAGTCATGTAAGGTAGCAAGGATGTGGTGTTGCCACATGGTGTCATAAGCCTTTTGTAGATCAAAGAAGACAGCAATAAGGTGTTGACATCATTTGAAAGCTGTCCCGATGCAGACTCCAGGCAAACTAAATTATTAGCTGTGGAACGGCCTTGGGAAAAACTGCCCTGGGAAAGATCGAGAAGGTCCCAAGACACAAGGAGCCAATAAAGCTACCAGCTCACATTGCAAGGACAAACGTAAAAGTGCAACGAACAAAGAAGATAACAAAAACGATTTTCTGTTAATAGGTGATTCTATGTTAAAAATATTATTGTGCCGGACTGCAAAATCGATGTCCGACCTGGAATTCGATCACATCAACTCAACAAACATTTTAAGAATGTATTGTCTATGAAGAGAAACACAGGCGAAACTGGTAACAAAACTAAGTACTGACGATTACAGAGGTGTCTTAATCCACGGGGGCACAAACTCCATCCGCAATAACAGTGAGGAAAAAATTGTGAATGAAACACGAAATCTGATTAGATTGGCAAAAACTGTATACCCAACATCCAGGCTGGTAATTAGTGGAATTATTCACCGCAGATCGGTAAGTGATACATCAACAGGATAAATACCGGCATTCGGGAACAGTGCAACAGACTCTGTGCAGTATTCATTGACCCAAACAAGTTCTTAAAACTATAAGTGTCTGGGAAAAGAGGGCCTGCACTTTAGATTAGGCTCTGTGAACCTTAGTAAAATGTTCATAGATGTGTGTAAAATCCTAAGAAGCAAGGGAAACTAATTCATTCTGATAGGGGTGACAAAGAAAAAAACTCAAATTGAAAATAAAAAGTTTAGGTACCAAACAAAGGATGCATGTGAAATAACCAAAAGCAAAAATGGTCCATTGATACATTAGAATATAAATGGCTTAGGAGCGGAACTACCAAATCGTAAATACTCAAAAATCGACGAACTAAAAATTCTGCTTTCAGAATCCGTAAATATTAAAATAATCTGCCTAAACGAACAGAAGATAGTACAAAAGTATTAAATAGTATTAATAATTTTAAGATAGCTGCTAGCTTTTGTAGAATAAGCAAATCTCGTGGAGGCTCCTGCATTTTTGTCAATTCTTCTGCAAGTTATACAGTAAGAGATAGTTTTAATTATTTAAATGAAGAGAGCGTGTTTGAAAGTTGCTCTGTAGAACTAAGTGATCTGAACACACGGGTAATAGCAATCTACAGAATTCCTGGATGTGCGGTAACAAAAGTGTTTTTAGCCAAATTCGAATGCCTCCTAGAAAAACTCCAGAAAGAAAGTAAGAAAAAAGTTGTTATAGCAGCAGACTTCTACTTAAATGTCTTAGTTGAAAGCAATGAGTCCACAAAATTTCGTGACTTAATTCAGAAATCTGGTTTGAAGCTAAATTTTTCTGAAGGCACTAGGGAAAACAGCAGATCAGTGACCTGCATTGATGATATTATTACTGACTACAAATTTGACAGTGAAAATAAGCACAAATGCTGCTTAGACTTCAATATTTCAGATCACTCAGCTCTGTTTATTGAGCTCCCAAAAGCAAATAATCTAAAGCCTCCAGAAGTGTATATAAAAAGGGATCTCAGTAAAAGTAAAATGGATTTATTCCGCAGTAAATTAAGTATAATAAGCTGGCCTGTAGACCACAATAGTTCAAGCTCAATAAACTGTGACAAATGCTTAAATTGTTTCTTAAAGGTATTTAATGAATCATTTCCTCGTAGATATAAGCAGAAGAAAGTAAATGGTAAACTCAGATGGATTACAACAGGAATAAAAATTTCTAGTGCCAGAAAGAGAGAGCTCCACAACGAGTTAAAATCAAACAGAAATCCGGATTTTGTTACTTATGTCAAACAGTATAAAGCTGTATTTAGGAAAGTTGTAATGGCAGCTAAAAAAACGGCAAATAATAAATTCATATGACAACACAGAAATAAGACAAAAGCAGTGTGCTCAGTTGTTCAGTCTGAATTAGGAGCCAAAGTAAAAATTCATGAGATTTTGAAAATTAGACATGAAAATGAAATTATAGTAAATCCTGTTCAGTTGTCAAGTTGTTTCAAAGAATTCTTCCTAAATGTAGTAAGATCGGATGTAGATATGACATTCTATCAAGGCATCACAAATTTGGAAAACAGCCAGAACACATTTTTTAAACAATTTAAAAAAATCTCCCAAAGGGATGTGGAAAAGGAAATATTGTCTCTAAAAAACAGAACCTCACATGGGTGGGATGAAATAACAACATCTGTAATCAAGTGTGTGTACAATATTATTTCTCAACCAGTGTCAATTATTATAAATCAATCTTTTGAACAGGGATGCTTTCCAAATGTATTGAAAGATGCCGAGATCAAATCCCTATTCAAGAAAGGATCGACAGAAGGTATGGGGAATTACCGCCCTATCTCTCTCTTGCCAGTCTTCTCTAAAGTGTTTGAAAAGATTGCAGAAAAACAAATTACTTACTGTAAATGATACCATTTTTAAAAACCAGTTCGGATTCAAACAGGATAAAAGCATTGTGAATTCTATAAATGAGTTTATCCAAAAAATATGCTCCACGTTCGATAAAGGTAAAAAGGTCACAGGAATATACTGTGATCTAACTAAAGCTTTCGATTGAGTGAACCATGCATTACTCCTCCACAAATTACAGGTGTATGGAATCAGGGACACTGCTTTAAAATGGTTTAGCTCTTACCTGTCAGGTAGGAAACAAAGAGTAATTTTAGCTTCAAATGGAACCAGTTATTCCTCAGACTGGAAAACAGTTCCCCAAGGAGTCTCACAAGGTTCGATATTGGGTCCCTATCTGTTTCTTTTTTACGTAAATGACATACCACTTGCTATTGAAAATGAGGTATCTGAAAATATCCATAAAAAGCCAAAAGTACTTTAGAAAAACTCTAATCTTGGTTCTATCAAAATGGACTAAAGCTAAATGTAACTAAAACCAAAATGATGCAATTTGAAGCTAAATCAGTATAAAGGATTGAAATAAAGATAACTTGCAATGATCAGGATATCACAGAAGCAAAACATGTGAAGTTCTTAGGCCTAAAACTTGACAAAAATTTAAATTGGAAGGTACACATAGATTACTTAGCTAATAAACTGAACAACTTGGCATTAGCAACGCATATTTTATCAGGTGCCACAAACATGGATACCAGAAAGATAGTTTATCACTGCTACTTTGAGTCAGTTATTCGTTATGGCATAATATTCTGGGAAAATTCAGCAAATGTCACTAGGCTTCTAGTATTACAAAAGAAAGTAATTAGAAACGTCTGTTGAAGGGGGGGGGGGGGGGGGGGGAAACGCGAATCCTGTCGACTACTGTTAAAAAATTTAAAAATACTATCTATCCCCTCACTTTACATATATGAGATGGTGGTGTTCCTATATAAAAATCAACATAGACTAAACACTTTCCGTTTTGACCACAACTACAGCACTCACCACAGAGATAAATTCAAACTTCCAACACATCGTTTAAAACTTCATGCCCAAACGCCAGAGTATATGGGGATTAAAAATTTTCAATAAAACAAAAGGCGGTAATATATTTAAAATGGAGCTTGGTTCACTGAAAAGATTGCTCTTTACTCTTCTGGTGGAAAAGTGGTATTATTCTGTCTATGAATTCATTGAGGACAGCTTCACAGTCTAAACACAGGGATTGTGTTACATGTATTATTTTATGTACATGTGTAGCTGTAACTTAGAAAAGTAAAATATAATGTAAACTTTTGTATTTCTCTTTAAAAAGTGAAAAATTTTCTTTTGTAAACCTTGACATGTCTCCTGTATACCAAATCAAATGATTTGAAAATTGTACATAATGAGATGGATCAATCACATATCACATTCAAGCAACTTACAGAGAACATTGAAGAAACAAACTGGACAATAGCTGTCCATCTCTAGGGGATGGGACAATGATGCTTTCCTGCCACTGAGATGGGAAATCATCCTCACTCCAGGTACAGTTGGCGATAGTAAGGAAATGATGCCAACAATCTACAGATAGGTGTTTGAGCATTTGTGGATGTGGACTGGCCCTGGGGCTGTATCAGGGCAAACGGCTAGGGCACTGTAGAATTCCCACTCACTGAATGGTGCATTACAGGGCTCCAGATGGCATGTAGTGAGAGGTTAGTTCAATAACTCCACCAGCTGTTTAAGGACACAAATGGCACGTTGGTAATTCTCTGACACAGAGGCTCGAGCATAATGCAGAGCAAAATGTTTGGTGACATCTTCTGAATCAGTGAACCCAGCACCGTTCAACAAAATACCAGGTACACCTGCAGAGGACTAGTACCCGTAGAGACATCTGATCTTCGCCCCAATCTGTAAAGTAGCGGTATGTGGTCCAATTGTAGAATCCTACCATTCCTAGCATTCTTGCTTCGGTCATTTTATTAGGTGGCGGACCAGAGCATGGAGCCATTTAATGTTAATGAGATGCTCGATCAATGGACGTCGCATATGGCATTGTACAGCATGTCTACAATTGCTAACAGCCTCGGCAATTTCTGAAGACTGCCCAGATATTATCTCCTGATGGGGGATCCCAAGTAGGAGATCGCAAAGTCAGCTGCTGACTGAATGGCTGCTGTTGCACTCCGGATAGCAACATCAATGCCTCAAAGTAGGAGGGAGACAATTGTGACAGTGGATGTGAAAGCATCTCAAGTCAGCATTGTGGAGAGCCCATCTGGGTGGGCACCCAGGCGAATGATGCTGAAGGAGTGACAGTGAGATCAGGAAATGGTCACAACCACACAATGGATGCACGGGAAAAATTCAGGGCTGTAAACAGGAAGGTGAATGGGCGAGTAAGTTTCATGTGTCACAATGAAGTGTGTGAGGGCACCAGTATTCAAGAGACTGAGGTCAAGATCTGCTACGAACTTTTCAATATCTTTACCATGGCCAGTAATGGCAATTCCACCCCAGAAATGATCCTCGCGACAGAGGAGGTAACCATGCATTGGCCACATATGGGCAATGCGGAGCCGCAGAGAACAACTGATTCCCTGTGAGAGGACCGCATGGAAGACTTCCACACTGGTTGGTAGCTTGAAGGCTGCTCAGCAAGTCAGTACACAAGGAGAAATGACTCACCAGGGCATGAGCGGATGTGCTCAAGAGCACAAGATATGGCCACCAATTCTGCGGTGAAAACACTGCAGCCATCCGGCACGGAGTGCTGTTCAATACGTCCTCCATGAACATACGCAAAGCCTACATGACCATCAGCCATCGAGTCCTCTGTGTAAACCTCTTCATGGCCACCGTGTATGTCGAGAATCTAGAGGAAGTGAAAGCGAAGAGCCGCAGGGTTAACGGAGTCCTCAGGACCATGTGAAAGTTCCAGAAGAATCTGCAGCCCAGGTGTACACCACAGAGGTGTATGTACATGGATCTCGAGGACAGGTAGTAATGGGAAGGACTCCAATTCAGACAGAAGGGACCGGATGCAAACTACAATCGTAAGCCCTGACCTGGGCCGCCGATGCGGGAGATTAACTGCCATAGTTGGGAAAAGCAGACGGTAATTTGGACGTGCAGGAGAACTACAAACGTTTGCAATGTAACTGGTGAGCAGTTGTGCACGCTTAACTTTCATTAGAGTCTCTCCGGCCTCCACCAGGACACTGGTCACCGGACTTGTTCTAAAAGCTCCTGTCGCTAGGCGAACGCCACAGTGGTGCACTGGGTCAAGTAAATGCAACGATGAGGGCTCCGCTGAACTGTAAACAAGACTCCCATAGTCAAGTGGGATTGAACAAGGGCTCTGTCAAGTTGCAGCAGTGTAGAGCGATCTGCACCCCAGTTAGTGTTGCTCAGGCAGTGGGGGGCATTCAGGTGATGCCAGCACTTCTGCTTCAGCTGACAGAGGTGAGGTAGCCACGTCAATCGGGTGTCGAAAACCAGTCCTAAGAATTGATATGTCTCCATTACAGTGACTGGATCGTCATTAACGTAAAGTTCTGGTTCTGGATGAACGATGCGACACCAACAGAAGTGCATAACACACGACTTCGCAGCTGAAAACTGGAAGCCTTGGGCTAGAGCCCATGACTACGCCTTGTGAATGACTCCCTGTAGCCACCGCTCAGGAATGCCAGTACTGAAGGAGCAGTACAAAATGCAGAAGTCATCCGCATACAGAGAAAGAGAGAGCGATGGCCCTACAGCTGCTGCTAGACTGTAAATAGCCACTAAAAATAGAGAGAGAGAGACTATACAAAGCCCCGCAGAACACCATTCTCCTGAATACAGGGGGAACTATGGGAACACCAACATGGACACCGAAATTATGGAGACAGGGAGTTTTGGATAAAAAAATGGGAGCAGGCTCCGGAGACCCTACTCCTACAATGTGGCAAGAATATGAGGTCACCAGGTCATGTCAAATGCTTTACATAAGTAAAAAAGGACGGCAACTAGGTGTTGGCATCTGCAAAAGGCTGTTCGGATGGCAGACTCGAGGGACACATGATTATCAGTGGTAGAGAAACCCTGGCAGAAGCCGCCCTGATGGAGCCACTAGGCCACGTGATTCCAGGACCCAATCCAACTGCCGACACATTGTACATTCCAGCAGCTTACAAAGAAAGTTGGTGAGGCTGATGGGCCGGTAACTATCCACATCAAGTGGGTTTTGACTAGGTTTGAGCACTGGAATGATGGTGCTCTCTCATTATTGTGATGGAAAGACAACAACACACCAGATCCAGTTGAATATGAGGTTTGTAGTCAGATGAGAGATGTTTAATCATCTGACTGTGGATCCGATCCAGCCCAGGAGCTGGGTCGGGGCAATGTGCAAGAGTGCTGAGGAACTCCTACTCTGTAAAGGAGACGTAATAGGGTTTACTGTGGTGTGGGGGAACGAGAGGACTTTCCTTTCCACCCGCTGTTTGAGTGTGCGAACAGCTGCAGGTTGGTTCTCCGACACAGAGGCTCAAGCATAGTGCTCAGCAAACTGCTCGGCAATCACATTTGTGTCGGTAGATAACACGTCACTGATGTTAATGCCAGTGACACCTGTTTGGGTCTGGTACCCAAAAAGAATGGAATGTAGTCTAATTAAGTCGGGTGATGCTGAGGGAATTAGATTAGGAAATGAGGCACTTAAAGTAGTAAAGGAGTTTTGCTATTTGGGGAGCAAAATAACTGATGATGGTCGAAGTAGAGAGGATATAAAATGTAGGCTGGCAATGGCAAGGAAAGCGTTTCTGAAGAAGAGAAATTTGTTAACATCCAGTATTGATTTAAGTGTCAGGAAGTCATTTCTGAAAGTATTTGTATGGAGTGTAGCCATGTATGGAAGTGAAACATGGACGATAAATAGTCTGGACAAGAAGAGAATAGAAGCTTTCGAAATGTGGTGCTACAGAAGAATGCTGAAGATTAGATGGGTAGATCACATAACTAATGAGGAAGTATTGAATAGGATTGGGGAGAAGAGAAGTTTGTGGCGCAACTTGACCAGAAGAAGGGATCGGTTGGTAGGACATGTTCTGAGGCATCAAGGGATCACCAATTTAGTATTGGAGGGCAGCGTGGAGGGTAAAAATCGTAGAGGGAGACCAAGAGATGAAGACACTAAGCAGATTCAGAAGGATGTAGGTTGCAGTAGGTACTGGGAGATGAAAAAGCTTGCACAGGATAGAGTAGCATGGAGAGCTGCATCAAACCAGTCTCAGGACTGAAGACCACAACAACAACAACACCCAAAAAGACATCTGGTCTTAGTCCAGACTTGGGAAGATGACATATGGCACCCAATGGTCAACACGTACTCCTCCCAACACTCCTGTTTCCGTCATTTTATAAGCTGACGAACGCGGGCACAGAGCCGCTTAAAGGTTATTAAGTGCTCTAGGGAAGGGTGCTGCTTATGTCGCTGTAGAGATCGCCAATGCTTTTTAATTGCCTCAGTGACTTCCGGCGACCACCAAGGAATTGTCTTTCACCTGGAGCATCCTAAAGAATGGGGGATCACGTTTTCCACCACAGAAACGATCGTTGTAGTGACCTGCTCAACGACAACATCGATGGCACCAAGTGGGGGAGATTCAGCGGTGACAGCAGAGGTGAAAGCTTCCCAGTCTACCTTGTTTGAAGACCATCTGGGCAGGCATCCATGGGCATGACACCGCGGGAGTGAAAGGAAGATGGGGAAGTGGTCACTACCACGCAAGTCCTCATGTGCTCTCCAGTGGATGGACAAGAGAAGGCCAAGACTGCAAACCAAGAGATCAATGGCCCAATATGTGCCACACTGAAATGTGTGGGGGTACCTGTATTTAAGAGAGCTGAGGTCAAGTTGTGACAGCAAGTTTTCGACCTCCCTACATCAGCCAGTAAGCATGGTGCCACCCCACAAGTGGTTATGAGTGTTAAAATGTCCCAAATGTAGGAAAGGTTTAGGGAGTTGGTCAATCAGTGCAGCTAATACAATCAGGGGTACTCCACAATATGGAGCAAGATACATTTTGCGGACAGTTGTTTCCTGCTTCGTCTTTATTCTGACAGTCACAGCTTCAAGAAGGGTTTGAAGGGCACAGTTTCGCTATAGACTGAGTTTAGGACATAAAAGCAAACTCCACCTGACACACTATTATAGTCACTATGGTTCCTGTAATATCCCTTATAGTCGCAGAAGGCAGGGCTACACATTGCCAGGAATCACGTTTCCTGGAGGACAATGCAGAAAGCAAGTGTAAAGCTTGACAGATGCTGTGGCTCAGCGAGGCAGTGGAAAAAACCGCCGCAATTCCACTGGAGGATGATGTCATTGTGAGACTGGGAAGGCGTGGAACATTTAATGAGGCAGTTTTCACCTCAGGGTCACCTGCTGCTTGAGCAGTCTATATTCAGTGTCTGAGGGTCCGGCGAGATCTAGGTCCTCAATGGATGCCAGAATCTCCACCACATCGTCAGGCGCAGAGCTTGTAGGTAGTGGTGGTGTGGGTGCCACCGCAATTCCCTTGGTCTTGGGGATCTTCTATTTGGACTTCTCTCACTGTTCCTTGGGTTTCCCTGGCTGGGAGGACTTCACTGATTCAGTCTCCGGGACTGAGGATGAGTGTGAAGATGTATGACCAGCTGCTTTTGGGCTCTTCAGCCATTGGCAGGTGTCATCTTTCCCACTAGCAGAAACTTGGGAATGGGGTGACCCAAGGGATTCCACCCCTTAGCCCCTCACCATCAAAGGGGCAGTTGTAGTCTTCTGGCTCTGAGAGGTGACTGGGTTTGGAGGAGCTGATGGGGCTAGAAGTGTTGTAGCGGCAGCTAAGATAACGTCATACGTATGGGATGTAGGCTTTCAAATTTCCGCTTAGCCTTAGTGTAGGTCAGTCAGTCCAGGAACTTTTACTCCATAGTTTTCCTTTCTTTCTGGAGAATCCTGCAGTCTGGCGAGCAAGGTGAATGGTGCTCTCCGCAGTTGACATAGATGGGGAGGTGGGGCACAGGGAGTATTGGGATGTGATTGGCATCCACAATCTCGACAGTGACACTGGAAGAACAGTGGGAAGACATATGGTCGAACTTCCAGCGCTTAAAGCACGACATTGGGGTAAGGATATAGGGCTTTACATCACAGTGGTAGACCATCACCTTGACCTTCTCGGATAATGCATCACCCTCTAAGGCCAAGATGAAGGCACCGGTGGCAACCTGATTATCCCTCAGACTCCGATGGACGCACCAGACGAAATGGACACCTCGCCGCTCTAAATTGGCGTACAGCTCATCGTCAGGCAGCAAAAGAAGGTCCCTGTGAAATATGATACCCTGGACCATATTTAAGCTCTTATGGGGAGTGTCAGTTACAGAAACATCCTCAGCTTGTTACAAGCGAGTGATCCCATGACTGGGCAGATGATGCTGTTTTGATTAAGACTGACCCAGATCTCATTTTGGACAAGCCCTCCGCCTCCCCAAACTTGTCCTCTAAATGCTCAACAAAAATCTGAGGCTTCATCATCATGAGATTCCCCATCAGCTCTCAAACATTCAAGGTACTGGGGCGAATAAGAGCTGCTGCCATCCTTAGCCTGACGTTCCTCCAATTGTGTGGCCAGGGAGGGGAATGAGTTGGGGTTGTACTTCTGTGCATTGAATTGAGCCCGTGAACACTCAGACTGGTGGTGTTGG
Organism: Schistocerca serialis cubense; assembly: GCF_023864345.2. Lineage (NCBI taxonomy): Eukaryota > Metazoa > Arthropoda > Insecta > Orthoptera > Acrididae > Schistocerca > Schistocerca serialis. The sequence goes on from NC_064639.1 coordinate 706,758,900, forward strand.
ACCACCAGCAAGAGATTATGTACTATGCTTCATCGTGTGTCATCAGCCCGATGCCACCCATTCCGACCGGGGGCCCTCCCCACGGGCACCGCCCAGCTGCAAAGGGGTTTTTCATCACTACAGATGTGTCTACCATGAGTGGCCAGGCTGTATGGGAGAGATGTTTTGGTGTGGAAATGGTGACAGCTATTGAAGTGCAGGTACTGTTGGTAATTGGTGGGTTTGATGTGGACCAAGGTGTGAGTGGAGCCAACTGAGTGGAGGAGATCAACATCTAGGGAGGTGGCATGATGGGTGGATGAGGACAAAGTGAAGTGGATGGAAGAGAAGGTTCTGAGGTTGTGGAGGAATAAGGATAAGGTGTCCTGGCCTTTGGTCCAGATTATAAAGATGTCATCAATAAACCTATGCCAGACCAGGGGTTTGAGGTTTAGGGAAGCTAGGGCTGTTTCCTCTAAGTGGCCCATGAAGAGGTTTGCATAGCAGGGTGCCACGCAGATGCCTGTGGCACAAATTTATTTGTATAACTTCCCCTCAAAGGTGAAGTAGTAATGGTTTAGAACGTAGTCGGTTAGGTGTACAAGGAATGAAGTGGTGTGTTGCAGAGGGTTGGGAGAAGTAATGTTCTATTGTGGCATGGTCATGGGGGGGGTGGGGGGGGGGGGGGTGTTGGTTTATAGGAAGGTTGCATCAACAGTGATCCATGAGGTAAGGATGTGGGGATGGTGGAGAGCAGGTGCAGGTGCAGGAAGTGGTGGTATCTTTGATGTGGGAGGCTATGTTTTGGACAATTGATTGGAGACACTAATCAACAAGGGCCAGAATTCTCTCAGTGGGGACACTGACCAGCCACAATGGGGTGCCCACGATTGTTAGATTTTGGGAAGCATGTAGAAGGTGGGCGTGTGGGCTGTTGTTGGGGTGAGTAGGGAGATGGATTCAGGGGAGAGATTCTGGGAAGGGCCAGAGGATTTCAGCTGGGACTGGAGGTTATGTTGAACTTCTGGGATGGAGTCACTGTGGCAGAACTTGTAGGGGGAGGAGTCTGACAACTGGCAGAGGCCCTCTTCCAAATAGTCACCTTGGTTCATCACAACAATGGTGGAACCTTTGAAGATGGCAAAACTATTACTTATTGTTGTTGTTGTTGTGGTCTTCAGTCCTGAGACTGGTTTGATGCAGCTCTCCATGTTACTCTATCCTGTGCAAGCTTCTTCATCTCCCAGTACCTACTGCAACCTACATCCTTCTGAATCTGCTTAGTGTATTCATCTCTTTGTCCCCCTCTACGATTTTTACCCTCCGCGGTGCCCTCCAATGCTAAATTTGTGATCCCTCGATGCCTCAAAACATGTCCTACCAACCGATCCCTTCTTCTAGTCAAGTTGTGCCACAAACTTCTCTTCTCACCAATCCTATTCAATACCTCCTCATTAGTTACATGATCTACCCACCTTATCTTCAGCATTCTTCTGAAGCACCACATTTCGAAAGCTTCTATTCTCTTCTTGTCCAAACTAGTTATCGTCCATGTTTCACTTCCATACATGGCTACACTCCATACAAATACTTTCAGAAACGACTTCCTGACACTTAAATCTATACTCGATGTTAACAAATTTCTCTTCTTCAGAAACGCTTTCTTTGCCATTGCCAGTCTACATTTTATATCCTCTCTACTTCGACCATCATCGGTTATTTTACTCCCTAAATAGCAAAACTCCTTTACTACTTTAAGTGTCTCATTTCCTAATCTAATTCCCTCAGCATCACCCGATTTAATTCGACTACATTCCATTATCCTCGTTTTGCTTTTGTTGATGTTCATCTTATATCCTCCTTTCAAGACACTGTCCATTCCGTTCAACTGCTCTTCCAAGTCCTTTGCTGTCTCTGACAGAATTACAATGTCATCGGCGAGCCTCGAAGTTTTTATTTCTTCTTTTAATACCTACTCCGAATTTTTCTTTTGTTTCCTTTACTGCTTGCTCAATATACAGATTGAATAACATTGGGGAGAGGCTACAACCCTGTCTCACTCCTTTCCCAACCACTGCTTCCCTTTCATGTCCCTCGACTCTTATAACTGCCATCTGGTTTCTGCACAAATTGTAAATAGCCTTTCGCTCCCTGTATTTTATCCCTGCCACCTTCAGAATTTGAAAGAGAGTATTCCAGTCAACATTGTCAAAAGCTTTCTCTAAGTCTACAAATGCTAGAAACGTAGGTTTGCCTTTTCTTAATCTTTCTTCTAAGATAAGTCGTAAGGTCAGTATTGCCTCACGTGTTCCAACATTTCTACGGAATCCAAACTGATCTTCCCCGAGGTCGGCTTCTACCAGTTTTTCCATTCGTCTGTAAAGAATTCGCGTTAGTATTTTGCAGCTGTGACTTATTAAACTAATAGTTCGGTAATTTTCACATCTGTCAACACCTGCTTTCTTTGGGATTGGAATTATTATATTCTTCTTGAAGTCTGAGGGTATTTCGCCTGTCTCATATCGTGCTCACCAGATGGTAGAGTTTTGTCATGACTGGCTCTCCCGAGGCCATCATCAGTAGTTCTAATGGAATGTTGTCTACTCCGGGGGCCTTGTTTCGACTCAGGTCTTTCAGTGCTCTGTCAAACTCTTCACGCAGTATCTTATCTCCCATTTCGTCTTCATCTACATCCTCTTCCATTTCCATAATATTGTCCTCAAGTACATCGCCCTTGTATAAACCCTCTATATACTCCTTCCACCTTTCTGCCTTCCCTTCTTTGCTTAGAACTGGGTTGCCATCTGAGCTCTTGATATTCATACAAGTCGTTCTCTTCTCTCCAAAGGTCTCTTTAATTTTCCTGTAGGCAGTATCTATCTTACCCCTAGTGAGACAAGCCTCTACATCCTTACATTTGTCCTCTAGCCATCCCTGCTTAGCCATTTTGCACTTCCTGTCGATCTCATTTTTGAGACGTTTGTATTCCTTTTTGCCTGCTTCATTTACTGCATTTTTATATTTTCTCCTTTCATCAATTAAATTCAATATTTCTTCTGTTACCCAAGGATTTCTATTAGCCCTCGTCTTTTTACCTACTTGATCCTCTGCTGCCTTCACTACTTCATCTCTCAGAGCTACCCATTCTTCTTCTGCTGTATTTCTTTCCCCCATTCCTGTCAATTGTTCCCTTATGCTCTCCCTGAAACTCTCTACAACCTCTGGTTCTTTCAGTTTATCCAGGTCCCATCTCCTTAAATTCCCACCTTTTTGCAGTTTCTTCAGTTTCAATCTGCAGTTCATAACCAATAGATTGTGGTCAGAATCCACATCTGCCCCAGGAAATGTCTTACAATTTAAAACCTGGTTCCTAAATCTCTGTCTTACCATTATATAATCTATCTGATACCTTTTAGTATCTCCAGGATTCTTCCAGGTGTACAATCTTCTTTTATGATTCTTGAACCAAGTGTTAGCTATGATTAAGTTATGCTCTGAGCAAAATTCTACAAGGCGGCTTCCTCTCTCATTCCTTCCCCCCAATATTACTTATTACTATTACTTATAAGGTGTAATAAATATAGCAGTGGATAATATTGCTCATGGCTTGCGATGCACAGACTGTTACTTAACTGCAACAATACATTGTGCATACGGTTTCTCAAACCTCTTGGAATTCGCAACTACTAATAGAGACTTGTACAAAAGTATTTGCCAAGATGGTTGCCGAGTGATAAGAATGATAATACTGCTCATCAAAACAAGTTTTAATTGTGTTTTCGTTCTTTTCTGTCAGTTGCACTTTTTTTACAGTATAGTGTAAGTTGTTGGAATGTCTTTACATTCAGTTGTGATAGCTATCTGTTCCTGACCTGTTTACATACTGGACTCAACACTCTTACGCTTATATTGACCATCTCTTACTCTCATTGGTTTTTCCATCAAAGATGTCACATTACTCCCAAAAAAATTCCATACTTCCTATTTTTCTTTTGGACTTAATTTCTCAACTTCCCTTACCTTTTCTGCTATTAATTCGCCATATGACTCATTCAACACATCATCACAACAAAAACCCGCCTCTTTCTCATAGTAACCCTTTTGTCCAACTGTTCCAGTGTCCCCTCCCCAATTTAGTTACTGCTACTACTATTATTTATCATTACTATATCAGTTTCAGAACAAATTCCCCTTTTTGGGTCTGTAAATAATAGTTTCATGTCACTACAATTGAATCTAACTTTTGTTTTTACAATCCACTCCACTCCTCTTAAGCTTTCCTTCAGAGGACTTCTTACCATGCAGCCCTGCATAAAGGAAACATTTATTTTAAATGATGACATTGCTTGTCTATTCACCACCTTACTGTACTTCCCTGTGGCACCTTTGATTCTAACCAGAGTTATTGGAAATTCAATAAAATTTTCTCCATTTTTGTCCTAAACTTTAATTTTCCCAAGATTCCACTTCCAGTGTCAACCCGGCAATTGCCTTTCAAATCATCTGTTTGTACACAAACACACGGTCTCCCTTGGACATCACATTCACCTTTATCTTCCCCTTCAGCAAGGAAATAACTTTCGATTTCTCTGATTTCTAATTGTCTCTCCCATTCAAGTAGCTCGTTGTGATGGTTGTAAGGCCCCCAAAGGTACAATGGCATCTTTTAATTCATTATGTACTTTAGAATATACTCCTTACTCTGGATGTAATTTCCAGCAAACCTCTTTCGTAACACTTTGTATTTGGTTACTGTTTATTATATCATCATAATACTCCCATGTTACTTACAGTATTTTTTTCTCCCAAAAGTGTGTTTTTACATCATCACAAGTGGACACTACTTGACTATGTCTACAAGTATGAGCTGATATGATATACTTCCCAGACATTATACCCGTTCTTCACTACTATGAACAACTGTGTTCATAGTATTGTTTTTCACCACGTCTTCCTCCTTTAATTGTACATCAACCATCACTTCCAGTTCATCATAAAGCAAAGTGTCTTCCCATTCATTATCAGCAAGTTCAATATTGACACTGCTCTCCACCTCTATTATGTCATTATCCCCAGTGCAAATATTACTAATAATCTCAATATTCCTCTTATAATCATTACCTATCTGTATACCACGCCCCCCCCCCCCTTGCGATACACAATTTTCAGTCACTACACTATCAATATCGAAACAGTAACATGTTCACAAGCCCCCTCTTTATTTTCAGTTTCCGTTAATCTTACAATCCCATGTTCATCCAGGGTGTATACGTGGACAAGGAAAAAATTCCTGGATTTTCCCCAGTTAAAAATACACTTTCTCGCGGATGAAAATACACTTTTTCCGTGTAAAGTGACAGTATACTCTTCCTCGGCACTGTAAAAGTCTTCAATCCTTTGAATGTTAATGGTTTTATATACCGACGTAGAATTTCCCAGCACTTTAGAAAACGAAACTCAGGGGGCAAAAACACGTTTTTAAAGACCTTTGATGTGCAGCAACAGGTACGCTGCATATTTTCGAATTACGAAGGTATACATTTGAATTCCACCAAATAACCCATGTCACTTTCCGAAGCATTGAAATTGTGATTGCGATTCGCTTTTGTAAGCGTCATAGCTCATTCACGTGATCTCGCCAGCTGATGACAGCAATAGGACACGTGATTTAGTCAGCCAACAACAAGATCACTCTTAAGTAGCGCGAATACACAAATAAGGAAAGTTAATGGCTTAAATTAATATACATAGCATTCACATATAACATTGGTCACGAAGATTAATAAGTTGTAAGAGAAGCTAAGCTTCCACATATAATGTTGATCTTTTTTGCGCGTGTTGCACTCAAGATACATACACAAATGTGCCAGTAAAATTTTTAATAACGACGCAAATGTCTCATCTTCTGGGCTCGAAATACTTCTAAATGGTAGTCCTCAAAGAGTTGATTTTTAAATGAGAGCCAAACGCCTTGTGATTTAAGAAATTCATCGTACATTCTCGCACATAATTCATCTTGCGTAAAAGGAAATCTGCTTTGAATGTAATGCTTTTCAGACCACCATTCGCAATATTTTCCCACGACCTGTTAGAAATAGGTTCGTTTCAGCAGTTGCAAGAGTGCGCCAGATAACTGGCGTCACCGCGCTTGGGCACCTACGATGACGCTGGTTGGTTGGTTGGTTTTTGGGGGAAGAGACCAAACAGCGAGGTCATCGGTCTCATCGGATTAGGGAAGGAAGTCGGCCGTGCCCTTTCAGAGGAACCATCCCGGCATTTGCCTGGAGCGATTTAGGGAAATCACGGAAAACCTAAATCAGGATGGCCGGACGCGGGATTGAACCATCGTCCTCCCGAATGCAAGTCCAGCGTACTAACCACTGGATGACGCAGGAAGCCCATATGTTTGTACGTGTAAAACATTAAAAGATCTCACATTATGTCATAAAAGAAACAAGACATCAAAGGATACTTCAAGAGCGTCGGGAATTCGCGAACCATAATGAAGTGCATAATTCGGCTTAAAATGCACATCCGTATGTAAATTTTCTTGGAGTACCAGTACTCATGTTTGGTTCTTTATTATAGCATAATGCCATACGTGCACTTGAAATGCAGCGAACAGTTGAAACTAGCCGATAGTGCGAAATTAAACACTTCGTTTCAAATAAATTGACTGCCTCAATTGAAAGGATTAATGAAAGCCAAATCTCTTTAGCAAACCAGCAAAAATAACTTCATTGTTCTGTAAGGCGATTAATGCTTGACTGTCAAAAGGTGGAAATAAAATCTGAAACTATTAATATATTTTAGTCTGCCGTGATTATGCGAACGTATTTTAATTCACTTGATAGCTCCCGGCCACAAAAATCCGTTTTGTAATCATTTAACGTGAGAGCAATAAACGAAGAGGAAACAACAAAATCACTGAACGTAAACACAGGTCACGTGGAGACGACCCACCTCCCCACCACAACTCTATAATATTTCCGAACCGGGGCAATACTAGATAGTGGCGACCAGCCACACTTCCGAAACCAGAAGCGGGAGAAGGTACTACTCATACGCAACTCAACTGCGCATGCGCAAGAGCCCACCCCCAACTGCTCAAACGAATCTAATTTAAACAGTTGTTACGTCACACCCATCGGAGGCAATTTGTTGTCATAAAGCATTGCATATTGTTCCTAAAGCCTTTGACACACTTTACTGTTGGCAGAAGCTTGTATGAGTCTTTTTTGTTGTTGTTGTTGTTGTTGTTGTATACGGCGCATTTCCTAGGCAACTTAAGTTTTATTTTCGTTTCTTTCTCCCGTTCATGTTTTGTTGCTGCAGTATCATTCTGCAGTAGTGGGATACAATAATATCCTTTGTTAGAGTATTGATTCTTACCAGTCAAAGTCACAGAAATTTAGCTGAAAACTAAAACAATGAAAAATTATTGGAATTCTAAAATATTCCCGGGTTTCTCCCGGATGGAAAAATTCCCGGATCGTATACACCCTGTCATCATAATCATTGTTCTCTATCTTCTACAGACATAGCTCTACTACTTGCTTCATCAAAACATTTTCACAGAGCTCCATTTCCCTATTCTGATACCTTCTTCCTTAGCTTTGATTTCACTTAGCATATTTTCCCAAAATTAATTCTATTAACCTGGTATGTTCTCCTGCTGTTCCCACAGTGGAATATCATTTGTGGAGTGTTTCTTTCCCAACCATTAGCCTGATTTCAATGGATTTCTCACATCTCAGTTTCTATGTCCATTTCCTTTATTTTCCATCCTCCTCCAATGAAACTTTCTTATTTTTTTCCCATGACTTACCTCTACGTTCACCATCTCTATTTTCAACCATTCCAAAAGTTTTCCTTACTGTTATTGTTATCCTAATGTTCATTCCTGTAGGTTCCAGGCGAAGTACACAGTACTGATTTTGATAAGTACTTATCTCGTTTATTGCGAAGTTCTCGCTGCTGATCGTCACATATCATATTTTGCTTCTAAAATTCAATTTCTGTCCCCACAGTTTGGTTCCAGCATTTTGTTCCACATATTCAATTTACTTTTGTCGAGTTGCATTTTTGATTTTACTTTCTCATTTCCATATGTCCATTACACCTGAAACTTAAGATAACATTAGCACTTGGTCCAGTTTTACCTTGGATCCCAGTTCATTCCACCACATAATTATATTTCTACATAATTTGAATAACACTTAAATATCCCAAATACTTTTAGATGTAATTCCTTCTCTAAATAAAAATGTAATTATGTGAAGTTATTGCAGTCAGTAGCTCTATGAAATAAAAACAGCCTATGCGGATGGTGAACTCAGTAATATACAACATTAAACTTGAGAACTCTTCATTGTCCTGGAGGTCTCCTCAAGAGCTGGATCCACTTTTTTGGTTTAATCAGTGTGTAATATGAAATAACAGGTACACCTTAATACTTCTCATTGCAGATTTATTACATTCAGTGACATAGATGCTGTGTCACGAAGCTTCCAATCCATAGTGAGTTCCACCTCCAAAAAGTCCTCTCTTATATACATTTCATGACAACAGTAACATTGTTAGTACAAATTTTATGAGTCACAATTAAAAAAACTGTCACATCTTGTTAACTGAACGCACAGATGGAAATGGTACAATCACTACTGTGATTCGTATAGGCAGATAGCTTTTTTATCATATAAATTTACATCAATTATGCAACACAGACAACACTTTTTACAATTTTGTTAATTACACAATAAATAAGTTAGGTACAGAATTCCTATCATGTTTCTGATGTTCAATTAAACAGATGTTTTCATCAGTGTTAACAGAAGTTCTGGCATTTAAACAGAAATTAAGTTAGATGTTTGTTTATAGTTAGTGACAATGACTCAAAATTTCTCAAAATTTTCTATTGCGAAAATTAGTGAATATTGTTACATAGGTAGATCATACGAATTAACAGTAGCAATACACGAGATAAGCTAAGCTATGTCTGATGTATTTTGGCTGATAATTGAAAATCAGCTCCTTGAAACATTTTCACCATCTGGTAGTTACAACAGAATGTGACAGTTTGAGAAGTTCCTACCAATTTACCAAGTTCTGTAGGTTTAGTGTACTGCTGTTTCAAGATCATGTACATTACATATCATTTACAAGGTTGGAATTACTGGTGCGAACATAGTGTTTACATTATAATTAATCTGTTAATTAAAATCTGAACAATTACATGTCCTAAATGAAGGAAGAGTTGTGGTATCGATCGGTGCAGCAAACCTCAAACTGCTCTGTTATATATCAGATGGGTATCCTGCAGTTATATAACGGGTAGCACGTATCTTAAGCCCTCTTTCCACACTGTTCTTATAAACTATTGTTAATAATATTTTCATGGGGAGGATTGGTCTAAGAATACAGGAAAAACGTTTAAATCATGTCAATTTTTTGTTTTTGAAAAAGAAATTTTTTGTAACATTGCACATCTGTGAAATTGCTTGTCTGCAGCCATATTTACAAATACCTATTTAAAGCTGCACCACTTCAAATAACCAAAGCAACTCAGAATATTGAATTCTGACAGCAGATTAAATCTAGTTCGATCTCTGCTTTGCAAATATGCAAAGCAGTGCAATAAGGGTTAAAGTTACAGAGGTGATTTGGTCATAATTAGCATAGATAAACATTTTGAATAGGCAGCCATTGAAGTAACCAAACCAGATATCTATCAGGACACAATTCACCTACTTTTAATGTGGACAATTTCTTTCACACATTAACTGAAGTTCTAAAAACAGTCTCAACCCCCCAAATGTCACATAATATATGGAGACATGAATATTAACAACAGTGTTGAGGGCAAAATTAATGATAACATTCTAAACATTTTGCGTGGTACAAATGGTATCCACTGCTACGAGTGCATCGAAAAGTTCAACATCAGTTTTAGAACATTGTCTTACACATACTGACAGGGAAATGTGTAAAGTGTTTATATCAGATCTTTGTCTTTTGGATCATTACTGTTTGATAATAAAGCTAAAGACAGGCTTGGTAAAACCCACAAGGCTACAAAAGGTCTTTCTCGGAAGTAAAATACACAAATTTCCTAGGGCACTGGCAAATTACATCTGGGATCAAGTGTATATGGAAAACAATTAGATGTTAATTCTCTAACTTCTGCATGATGTTTACAAGAATTTTTGAGGAGACATATCGAAAAGTAGCTATTTCGACAGCAGCAGATAAGGTAAATAAATGGACAACTGCAGGTATTACAACATCCTCCCAGATACTAAAATTTCTAAATTCTTTACAATAGTACTACATTAATTTACAGTTCCTAACTTATTATCACAGATTATAAAATATACAGAAGGGTACTGCCTGTTTTAAAAACATCATTCAATGACATAAAATGCAGGAAAGTAGTACAGGATATTGCCAAAAAGAAAATAGGTGTGGGATGTTATAAAAGAAGAAACTGTGAAAGCCAAGTATAAAATCAAACATTGAAGCAATAATAGAAAGTCCTCAGGAATTATCAAATTTTGTAAATGATTATTTCTCTGGGACTGCAGAGAAGTTACAGCAAAAACTTCCCATAACTCACAGTGACTTAGAAAACAGTACAATGTTTCCCCACAACAGAGCAAGAAGTCAGGAAGACAATACAATTAATAAATAAGACTGAAGGCATAGATAAGGTTCCAATCTGTTCAGAAGGCATGCATAGATCGGATGCAAGTCTCATTAGCAAACATCATATACGAGTACTTCAGTTAAAGATTTTTCTGGAGTGCCTGAAGCGTCACCCTTGCTAAAGAAATGTAATTCAGAAAGTGTTTAAAACTACTGACCAATTACACTACTGCTTTTGCTGGCCATTACAAGTTCCACAAAAATGATAGGGAACGTGTTTCTCAGGGTAGTGTCTTGATCCAATTCTGTTGTTGATGTATCAGTGAACTTCTAGACAGCAAAAGACATGGATAAAAAGTTCTATTCTGATTAGGCAGTATGTAATAAGTTACCACTGAACATAAAAAAACAGTATTCATTTCAGCATAAAGAATGAAAACAACCCATATTAAGCATAGATGATAAATCTAGATATTGCTTAATAAACAAAGTTTTTAGGTGTGAACATTGCCAGCTAACATGGAATGAGCACACAAGATTCTGGCAAAATAAAAATAAAAAAATAAATAAATGTCATCAGCATGTTATGCTCTTAGAGTTCTAGCATCAGTGTTTAACAGCCAACGTCTTGTGGTAACGTACAGTGCCTACATGTGTGGGATTCTTTTCTGGAGAATGAAGACACAAAATACACAATTTTTAACTGTAGAAAAGAGCTGTAAGAATAACTGGTACAAGTTTCACACTCTCTATAAAGAGCATCCTAACTGTGCCAGTCGAGTACAACTATCAAACTGTGGTGGATATAAAGGAAAATAGTACCAAGTTTATCACTAATAGTTTTATACATAATCATGGAATAAGCATCAGTTTGGACTTTACAACAGTAATAATGTCTCGCCATGTCCTGAGTTCAACATCTCACTCATCTTGAGGGGATGCTGACTCAGCTTTTGAGGCAAACTGAGGAGTGTAGTTGAATGTGTGTGGGCATGGAGTCTGCTGGAGATGTACAAGGGACACCACAGCATCTTCACTGTGCAGCAGGTATCACTAAGTTTGGCAATTAATAACAGAATTGAGATTTATATTATGAATTGCCTGAAACAAATGTGTAAATCAAGAAACACTGTACAACAGGGACCAACTGAATGGGGCAGTACAGCAGACCTCAGATTCTGGAGAACAGAGTAGCTACTTCTGGTCATCCTGATTTTTGGATTTTCTTCCTGTATCATTTAGGCAGATGCCAGGATATCTCCTTAGTCAAGGCGATGACTAGTCACGTGTCCTATCCTCATAGAGCATGTTGTGTACTTGGTGTATTGTATATTTTGAGCTATTGATTTGTATTGTATTATGTCGACAATTTCTGTATCATTGTGATAAGATCCCTGGATGAAAAAAGGAACTACACTGTTTACTGATACAACTATTTTCATTTGGGTAACACTTAACTATTGCATAGAAATGTAGGTGCTATTACGCAAGTTTGATTTGCAAGAGGTTTTCAACAGATCTACAAAGTGTAAGTGGAAAACATGATTACCAAATCTAGGTTTAAAGGTTTCTTTATGGCATATTTTTTAATTTCGTACAAGAATCCCTCACAATGCCTTACAGCCTTTCACTGTTACGTTATCTGTAAGAACTCAAATGTCACCTAATTTTGTGATTCTGTATAAAGCATTCTGTGGAATAAATAGATACTTTTCTTGAAAGACTGGCTTAACAACAAATTGTTGCACAGGCCCTGAGGGAGAAAACAAAAAAAAAGTTTTTTCCTCATATCTGATGTGGTCTCCATATTCTATCTGAGATCCCCAGTCTAAATACCATAACACAGAGGTTTTTGCTGAAAAATTACAAGGACTTTCTGTCTAATCACTGCTAATTTATTTCTGTCTGTCTTTCAATGAAACTTTTCAAAACATTCAACTATGCACTTTCTAGCCTGATGAAACCATCAATTAATAGAAAAGAATTTTAAAATTAAATGTATATATTTATTGCTGCACTGGTAGATTAACTACAGAGAAAGAGAGCAAGATTTTTTTTTCCCAACTATCTGATGAGAAATTAATGCTGGTAGAAATCAACATCACAAACTACAGCAATTTTTGTCATCATCCATTAAGTTTACAATAATATTATGGAAATAGTTTGTTACATAACTTTTTTGTTGGAAAGTCACAAAATCAACTCTGCATTCCAACTACAGTGGCAACACAATACAAACATTTGCACCAACAATAAAAACTGCTTACGAGTATACTACTGGAAATACACACCTTATTTAATACAATCAACACACATTTTATGTCCATATTTTACAGCAACTCCTTTCAGCGTTTTGTACAAAATAAAATTTTAATGTCTATTTACATTTATGTACAGTCAATGTAAGGAATGAATTTAACTGAAACCAAGCGGATGTTACAAAAGAATAGTATGTGTATACTAAAACTGATCTTACATATGTAAATCTGAAAGAATATAGAAGTAAGTCACAGATAAGATAAGCTCCCAGAAAGAAAGTCTATATTCTCAGTTCTGTAAAAGCATAAAAACATCTGTTCCACAACTATTTTACGAACAATATTTATCCTTCTCACTATTAGTCATCAATTACCACAATATCACTGTCATCCTGACTAAGTACATCACATGCTTCTATTGAGTCTATTGAGTTTTGTTCCAAACTGTCATTTTCCTCTTCAGTCATTTCTGTCTTTACATCACAATCATCAACATCATCAGAACTGTCATCAACATCACCATGATGAGAAACATGTGAACCAATTCTTTCAACTAATGAGCTACTGTCCATACCCAGCTCTTGCAGAAGAGATTTTCTGTTTTCTTCCAACATAATGAAATCCTCTTTTGCCTCTTCAATCTTTTCAGTTAGCACTTGATTTTCCACGTTTTTATTATGAAGTTCCTTTGTTAGTGCTGCCAACTGCTTCCTTAAAGTATCAACCAAATCTCCTCCATCTGTGTTCTGCACTTCAAGTTGTGATTTTAATAGGTCTATTTCTTGTTTGAATGATTTTTTTGTTTCTTTCAGTTGTGCATGCAAGAGTTTCACTTCATCTTGTGCATTCTTCAATTTCTTTTCATAAAAATCTCTTAACTGTTGTATGCGAAAGTTCCCCATGTCTACTTCATCCTCAGTAGCAGACTTCACTTGTTTCTGCCAGAAATCTTCAGTTCTCTGCAGTAACAAAGAAAATTCTGCTGTAAGTTCTTCACGCACATGGGCATCAATCTCCCTGGCTCGCTGCTTTTCAGACTCCAACTGCCTTGCAAGTTCTCTGCTACTTTCACATTCCCTTTCTAGCTGCTGCTGCAACTTCTTGATAATCGGTAAATGGTTGCAGTCATTTACCTGAGTCACAAAAGATGCAGTAAGTGTGTCATTGCACTTCATCAGGCTAGCTTTACTATTCAGCATACTCGTGGAATTCAAACATGAAGTATTTTGTGGTTCAACTAAAATTTGCCTTGCAAGTGCAGAAAATTTTAAAACATTAACTGTTTCAAGATACATCACTGGATCAAAAGTAATGTTTACTATCATTGCAATGCCTTGATTTCCAGTCAATGCATACTGGAATACCTGCGTCAGTTTTGAATCTCTGAATGGCACCCTCATTTTTCGTTGTGACCTCTGATTATCCCTAATAATCGACAGACATCTACCTAACACGTACAGAGACGTGTTTATATTTTGAGATTCTCTTAACCGATTTCCTACATTAAGAGTTTTTTTCACTCTTTCTGTACCTGCTAAATCGACACAAGAAAAAACACTTACTTTCACTGGTTGAGGGTTCTCTGAATTCAATACACGCACCATTTTTATAGAAAACACACAGTGAGATCTGCTAGAATCTGTATTTAATGCTGTGGCAGCTTTCTGTAAATTATTTTTCCCAGTTAAATATATCCGGTAAGCTTCATCTGGTGATGACACATAAACTTGGTGAATGTCTTTAATATACGCCAAACCATTCACATAACCTAAAGAAAGTGGCTTCCTTTTTACATCACAGCCACTTGAAATGTCCAATAGGTCATATATTACTTCATTATGTATCTCATAGAAGGATACCCACAAGCTGAATGTTACACTCTTCTCATCTTCTAGGTTCAGAATAACCTCGTCCAAATGTGATTTCATAGCCTGAAATGATGGGGAACTGAAGTCTACATTTGTTTTTAAATTGCTAACAACAGATGACTCCAGGGGATACAAATTATTCAGTGGCACTGTACATCCAAGCAAATGATCCCTAACACTGAGTTCCTCTTGTTGCTTTGCTTCATCCAGGCGAATCACATTTTCCAGTCTGTATGGCTTATACTGGCAGTCAGTACACAGTCTTCCTTTAAGAGCACTAAATATCATGTTTATTGATTGTGGTATGATTCCAGGATTCTCAGTTGTCCCCTGTATAGTATAGGTTTTTCCAGCATTAGTTGCCCCATATGCAAACAGTAGACAGTTCTCTCCTCTTAAGAAACATTTTAATGGTTGTAAACATGTTTCTCTGAACAACTGCTTTTGAGTTGATTTAGGACCAAAAATTTTTGAAAATTTGTATTGGTGTTTAACAGTATTACCCACTGACTTAAGGCTACAATTTACAACAGATTCAGAGGAAACATCTGCTGTTAATGTCATTTCATCAGTAACAGTGAATTTTGATGCATCACTGCAGTTTCCACTTGGTTTTATTCTCAGATACACTTTTGGAAAACTTTCCTTCTCAGATTCCTCCAAAAGAGGAAGTATGTTCTTTGGATTCACCCGGCATATGGGCCTACCCATCAGTCTTGACTCCAGATATGATGCCTGAAAAAATATTAATACCCATTCAACTTCACTTCCGTATCTAAAAGGCATATTAACTGATTACTACAGTCTTAGAAATATACACAATAATCACACAAAAAAACACGACACTACCACTTAAGGAGTAGCAACCAGTACAAATTAATTTATCTGACATGTACATAAATATCCACAAAAGATTATTATGGACTTAGCAACAGCCAAGTGTGAATTTAACAGATTTACGGAATTCAACACAATTGTCATATTTGCAGTTCTGTTAAATTTTGTCCTCTTAATGTATTACACAGTTTAAAGGGGAAAATATGATTCAGTTCTTCCGCATGCAGCCTAAAACCACAGCCTCATTTCAAAATGGAATTTATGTTTTGTCTTTCCGTTGAAATCTAGTGATTAGTACTATAATATCATTTTTGTTTGTAATTAAAAAAATGTAAAAACATGATGAATATCAAATGCTATTGAATAACTTGTATGTAATTACGATTGAAATTTTCCATTATATGTGGTACTTTGATGTTTAATTCCATTCTCTCTCTTTTTTCCTGTGTTTTTTTCATCACTCTCCAAAAACTGAAAGCTTAATGTGCAACTGTCTATTTGCTGTAGCAAACTATCTTTTTCATATTTGTTAAAACAATGAGAAGTCTTACATTATATTATATAACTTATTTTGAAACAGATTCTGGACTACTTGTATTCAAACGTTTTGGAAGTGCACCTTTGTGATACATAGTAAATTGGTTTGCACTGGATGGACTCATTTTAACTACTGTCCATGATCCCTGTTAAAGCAAACCATGGACAGAAGCCTAAATTTTGTTCCAATAAGAGTACTAACCTGCCAGCATTAACTGGCATCTATTAGCAAGAAATTGTAGAAATCACCTATAGAGGTGTGTTAGTTATTTGCAATATTCTGATTTATTGGACAAACAAATCAGATATTATGTTAGCTGACAAGCAACACAACATTTTAGGCTCAAAAGAACTCCAACATGAATAAGTTGTTAACTATCTTAAAATAACATGCACTCAAAACTGTACTGAACAAATATTTGCCAACATTGTAGTGCACACATTACCTGTGTTACAACTACAGAGCACGAGTGCACAAAGGTAGGTAGGTAGGTTTGTTTGTTTGTTTGTTTGGATATAAAGGGAACAAACTACCAGGTCATCGATCCCTTTTCCTGACGCAAGCAAGGCTCAAGGTACAAAAACACCCAACGTACGTTTGGGAAGGTAAAAGGGGGAAAAGGAATGGGAAACCACACCTAAAAAGGAAACTAATGGGACACACAAAAATCAGGGAAAACATACACCACAAAGAAAAGTAAAAGGTAATAAAACCATGGAGCAGATGGTCTCGGCTGGCTGATCACAATAATAAAAGAGGATGAGCCAGCCACTCTGCAATACATTAAAATGTCCATCCCAAAAAGACAAGGAGAGATGAACATATGTAGGGAAAAGATGACCACCAAGACAAACAAATGCAAAGAAAGTGTGACAGAGTTAAAATGGAGGGAGGGTGGCTGCCTCAGAGAGAAGGCTAAATGCCCACACTTAGATGGTACAATAAGAAAACCCCTCATGAATAAAACGTAAAACTAAATCTGCTGTTGAAGCATTGTCGCCCAACAACGAAGGTAGGGTGCTGGAAAGGCTAAAAAGTCTGTCGCAGAGGGGCTAAAAGTAGGCAGTCCAGCATGAGATGCACAACCGTAATTCGTAAGCCACAGCGGCACTGAGGTGGGTCCTTGCGACCGAGGAGGTAACCATGCGTCAGCCATGTATGACCAATGCAGAGCTGACAGAACCACAGAGTCCCTGCGAGAGGTGCGCACGGAGGTCTTCCACACATTCATAGTTTCCTTAATGGCACGCAGCTTGTTGTGCATATTGAGGTTATGCCATTCCGTCTCCCAAAGCTACAAAACCTCATGGCATAATACTGAATGCAGATCAGTTTCAGAGAAGCCGATCTCTTAAGCAGTTTCCGAGTAGCCTGTTTGGCCAGCCTGTCGGCAAGTTCGTTGCCTGGGATTCCGATGTGACTTGGGGTCTATACAAACACCACTGAACGACTGGACAGTTCCACGGCATAGATGGACTCCTGGATGGTCACTACCAAAATATGACAAGGGTAGTACTGGTCGATAGCTTATAGTCTGCTCAAGGAGACAGTACACAGGAGAAATGTCTTGTCTGGGCATGAGCAGATGTGCTCAAGAGCATGAGATACGGCTGCCAGCTCTGCAGTGAAAACACTGCAGCCATCTGGTGAGGAGTGCTGTCCTATATGTACTCCATTAACATAGGCAAAGCCAACGTGACCATCAGCCATTGGTGTAAACCACTTCATGGCCCCAGTACATGTCGAGAATCGAGAGGAAGTGACAGCGGAGAATCAGAGTTACACGAGTCCTTAGAGTCATGTGAAAGGTCCAGGCGGCCGCGGCCTAGATGTACACCATGGGGGTGTTCGTGAATGAACCTCAAGTGTAGGTGGTACAGGCAACGACTCCAATTTGGAGAGAAGGGAACGCACACAAACTGCAATTGTAAGCCCCGACCTGCGCCACTGATTAGGGAGATGAACCGCAGTGGGTGGGAAAAGGATACGGCAATTTGGATGCGCAGGAGAACTACAAACGTGTGCAACGTAACTGGAGAGCAACTGCACACACCTAAGGCCGTGTCCTACATGAGCAACAAAAGTGACAGACAGCTTCAGGCGACAAAACACAGCTGCAGGTATAGTTACTTAAGTGTCCTACATGGGCGACGTCTGTGTCACTTTCTGTCTCCCGCTGCAACTGGCGACGTTTGAATTTTGTCGCTGCAGCACGCACGACAGAGAGCGACAGCCAAACGTCTTCTTGGCAAAGCAGTGAAGCGGACGCGACGACAGCTATAAATTACTTAACATCCAATTTTAAGAAAACTATTTGGCGAAAAAAAATTGATTCTTCCACATCTTATAGCTTGATATCTTTAAACAATAAAGGTCTGAATTTATTTTCGTTATTCATCATAGTTACTGTGCTGCACAAAATTGGGTACATGGCTGCACAAAATTTTTAAGAATTTGCAGAGGTAAAAATCACACTGCATAGACTTTCCGTATAGTTCATTTAAGGCCATACATTATTGCGTATGAAATATAACCAATATATCTAAATTGTCTTTAAAGTTGAGATAGGAATGATATTCTCTTTTCATTCTTGAGATATTGGTTGTTATACCTGCGGACAGATTGCTTGCGGCACGTCCAAACCTTTCCTGCGCTTTGGGAATCAAGTGGTCATAAAAATCGTCTTATCTCATAAACGGTTCAAGATATCGAAACAATGAAAATGACAGCTCGCAGCAAGGACTATTTTGTCATATGAGTAACACTCAACACATTTTGTAAACGCATGATCAGAGCGAAAACAAGACTCCCTATAAATTACACCATGAAGTTTTGTCCAAATTTTCATAGCCAAACAAAGGGAGAGAAACAGGTAAACAGGGCTATCAAAGTGACCGCTAGTTTAGCATGAAAATATTGAATTGCTTGTAAGTAAACAGGGTAATGAATGAAAACTTAATAAGCTGAGGAAAAATTGAAATATTTGACAAAAACTGCTGCCAAGCTATGTAAATGAAGTGTCAAAAATTTCATCTGTTCAGACCTAGCTATTTTGCACATTGGTGCAGTATTTAAATGTCAAAAAGTTCCCTTCGAATCAAGTACATTAGGAAAGCGAACGAGGAGTCAGTAAGATCATGCTTTCTGAATAAACCTCTAAATTAAAAATGAAAGAAATCGGTCAAATATTTAATGAAATGATTTGTGTAAAAGAAATAAGTAGATCAGAGAAACGTTCTACATGCTTTTGAATTATGCTCGAAATCATGAGCAGAAAATGAGGTGCACCAAACATTTCCCTAATAATTTTTTTTTTCATACTTTTAGACAAATCAGTACACAAAACGTTTGACTTTCTTTTCAAAATTTTTGTATGTTTTACTTTTACAGACTACTTAGATTAATTGAAATGCTTGGCCTTAACATTGACTGCTGGTGAATTACGTTCGCAACATCAAATATCTGTAAAATTTCATGGTTCATTGTAATTTATTAGAAATTAAATGTGTGTGTGATGTACTGGGATAGGTATGAAGATCTATATCTTTGGCAAGGACTTAAAAATATTTAACATAAAACTTAGTACACAGAACTGTAACTCAGTCAGTAAAAATATAAGAATGGCCCAGAATCGAAGCCAGGACACTTTCGTAACACATAATCACAACCTGTAATGCTCCCCCTACACCACAGCTAATTATTGTTTATTGTTATCCATCTGTGTACTTATGTTTGCATGTAGCGTAGTCAGTCACATAGTAATCATTCCTCCACATTTATTAGCTGGTAAAATAACATTCATATTTAATTTATTGATGAGATAGTCAAATGCTCTTCTGTTCATTCAGGTGTATTCGAAGAATTTGTCTGGTGATCTTCATAGTTGATTTATGAAATTCTCCATGGAGATTCCTCCCTTTGTAAATTTCACACACAGCATTCCTTTTCACTTCATTTTCTTAAAAGTAAACCTAATTCTGTAACCTTATTCTCCAGCTACAGTATTCAACACGTTAGGGACACCATTTTACAGAAAAAGCTGATTGGCTCTAAGCAGCCATCTTGTAGCGCGACGTGGTCGATAGTACAAAGGACACCCAATCTTTTTGCCCGATGCTGCTGCTTGTCACTGGAGTGTCACATATCCAGAAGTCTCTCGCTGTCGTTCGCTTCCTTCGCTCACGTAGGACACGGCCTAATCTGTAATGTAGGGACTCCGGCCACCACCAGGACGCTGGTCACCAGACACTTACTACAAGCTCCCGTCACAAGGCAAATGCCACATAGTGCACTCGGTTGAGTAAACGCAACGGTGAGTGCACCGCCGAACCATAAACCACACTCACATAGTTAAGGCGGGATTGAACAAGGGCTCTGTAGAGCTGCAGCAGCGTAGAGCGATTTGCACCCCAGTTGGTGTTGCTCAGGCAGCGGAGGGCATCGAGTTGTTGCCAGCACTTTCTCCTTAAGCTGACGGAGGTGACGAAGTCAAGTCAATCAGGTGTTGAAAACCAGTCCTAAGAAATGATTTGTCTCCACTACAGTGAGTGGATCATCATTAAGGTAAAGTTCTGGTTCCGGATGAATGGTACGGTGCCGACAGAAGTGCATAACACACGACTTTGTGGCCGAAAAATGGAAACCATGGGCTAGAGCCCATGACTGCGCCTCATGGATGGATCCCTGTAGGTGCCACTCAGCAACACCAGTACTAGTGGAGCAGTATGAAATGCAGAAGTCGTCTGCATACAGAGAAGGTGAGGGACAACCCTACAGCTGCTGGTAGACCATTAATGGCCACTAAAAACAGAAATACACTTAACACTGAGCCCTGCAGGACCCCATTATCCTGAATGGGAACTGTGGGAGGGAACTGTGGGAGGCACCAACTTCGACATGGAAAGTATGAAGGGACAGGGAACTGTGGATAAAACTCTAAAGCGGGCCTCGGAGACCCCACTCGTATAATGTGGCAAGGATATGATGTCACCAGGTCGTGTCATACGCTTTTCGTAAAAAAAAAATTTAAAAAAAAACAGACAGCAACCAAGCGTTGGCACCTGGAAAAGGCTGTTCAGATGGCAGACTGGAGGGACACATGATTATTGATGGTAGAGCGACCCTGGCGGAAGCCGCCCTGACTTGGAGCCAGTAGGCCAAGTGACTCCAGGACCCAACCCTACCGTCGACACACCATACATTCCAGCAGCTTACAAAGGATGTTGGTGAGGCTGATAGGCCAATAGCTATCCACATCAAGCTGGTTTTTACCAGTTTTAAGCAGCAGAATGATGGTGCTCTCCTGCCATTGTGATGGAAAGATGCCATCGCACCAGATCCAGTTGAAGATGATGAAGAGATGTTGCTTGTAGTCAGATGAGAAATGTTTAATCACCTGATCATGGATCCGATCTGGCCCAGCAGCTGTGTCGGGCCAATGTCCAAGGACACTGAGGAGCTCCCACTCCATAAATGGGGCGTTATAAGGTTCACTGTGGTGTGTAGCGAATGAGAGGACTTTCCATCTGCCGTTTGAGAGTGCGAAAGGTGGAGGGGGGTAAGTTCTCTGATGCATAGGCTCGAGCATAGTACTCAGCAACTGCGTTTGTGTCTTTTGATAAGCTGGTGAGCGACCGCACGGAGCCTCTCAAAGGCTATGAGGTGCTCCAGGCAAGGGTGCAGCTAATGCCACTGTAGAGTTCACCAACACTCCTTAATTGGCATCAGCGACTTCCGGTGACCACTAAGGGACCATCTTTCGTGTTTTCCACCGCAATTGTTGTTGTCACCTGTTCAACCATCTCATCGATGTTACCGTATGGAGGAGAGTCAATGGTGACCACAAAGGTGAAAGTTTCCTAGTCTGCCTTGTTTAAAGGCCATCTGGACAGGCGTCCGTGGGCCTGACGGCGGGACAGTGACAGCAAGATGGGTAAGTGGTCACTACCACACTAGTCGTCATGTGCTCTCCAGTGGATAGATGGGAGAAGTCCTGGGCTGCAAATGGATAAATCAATAGCTGAGTAACTACCACGAGCCACACTGAAATGTGTGGCGGCTCCAGTATTTATGAGGCAGAGGTCAAATTGAGACAGGAAAGTTTCGACATCTCTGCCTCTGCCAGTGAGCATGATGCCACCCCAAATGGGGTTATGGGCGTTAAAAATCTACCAAAAGTAGGAAAGATTTAGGGAGTTGATCAATCAGTGCAGTTAATACATTCAGGGGTACTGCACCATCTGGAGGAAGATATATGTTGCAGACTATTTCCTGCGTCATCTTTATTCTTGCAGCCACAGCTTCAAGAGGTGTTTCATGGGGCACAGTTCCACTACAGACTGAGTGTAGGACATAAACGCAAACTCCACCTGACACACTATTATATTCGCTACGGTTCCTGTAATATCCCTTATAGCCATGGAGGCCAGAGGTCCGCATTGCCGAGAACCAGGTTTCCTGGAGGGAAATGCAGAAAGCAGGTGTAAAGCTTAACAGTTGCAGTAGCTCAGCCAGGTGATGGAAAAAACTGCAGCAGTTCCACTGGAGGATGACGTTATCGTGAAGCTGGAAAGGAATGAAGAACGCAAGGATGCAGGTTATGCCTCAGGGTCACCTGCTACCACCGATGAGTGTTTGTATCCATTTCTATTGTGGACGAGGCATCAGTGAGATCCAGGTCCTCACAAGACACTTAAATCTCCACCTCATCCTCAGGTGCAGAATTGGGACGGAGTGGTGGTGTTGGGGCCACCGGAGGGTCCTTTTTCTTAGCAGACTTCTTTGTTTGCTTGCCCTCTTGCTTCTCTTTAGGGGCTTGCTGGGAGGGCTTCTCCGTAGTAGTTTCAGGCACAGAGGAAGACAGTGAAGATCTTCATCCAACAGCTTTTGGCTCCTTTACCCACTGGCAAGTGTCCACTGTGGCATTAGTGGAGACCTTGGAAGAGAGGGTCTCAAGGGACCACTTCCACATGAGAGGAGCTGGAGGAGGCTCTTGCTTCTCCAGCTGGGGGTAGGGGACCGATGTCCCCTGCATTTGGGGGGGCCTTGCTACCGACATAGGTACTTTGGGAGCAACAGAAGGAGATTTTTCCCCTACCACCAAGGGGGCGGATGTATTCTGGAGGCCCGGAGGAGCCACTGTTCGTGGCACAGAGTGTGGTACGACTGGTACTTGTGATGGTGATGGTAATGTAGCTGCAGCATATGTGGATGTCAACCAAACGGGTTGTAATCGTTTAAAGTTACATTTAGCCTGTGTGTAAGTCAACCAGTCTTGCAATCCATGATTTTCCACTCCTTTTGGAGTACTGTGCAGTATGGAGAGCAGGGGGAGTGCTGCTCTCCACAGTTGACACAAATGGGAGGAGGCACATATGGAGTATCTGGATACAGTGGACGTCCACAGTCTTGACACATGCGGTGCTGGAAGTGCAGCGGGAAGACATGTACCCAAATTTCCAGCACAAAGCTCCACGTAGAGGGAGGGACGTATGGTTTAACATCACAGCGGTAAACTATCAATCACCCTCAAAGGCCAAGATGAGTGCACAGGTAGCAACCCTGTTATCTCTGGGTCCCCTGTAAATGGGCCAGATGAAATGAACACCCCGCTCTTCTAGACTGATGCGGAGCTCATCATGCAACTGCAAGAGGAGGTAATGATGGAAAATAATCCCCTGGACCATGTTGGGGCTTTTATGGGGAGCGACGGTAACAGAAATATCACCCAGCTGGTCACAAGCAATTAATGCCCAGGATTGGGCTGGGGATGCTGTCTGAATCAAGGCGGCAGCACTTCTTACCTTAGACAGCGCTGTCACTTCCCCAAACTTAACCTCAAGGTGTTCAACAAAAAACTGAGGCTTCATAGGAAGAAAGGAATCCCCGTCCATTCTGCGACAGACTAAATACCGAAGCGAATATGGCTCTCTTCTTTCTGTGGATCTATGTTACTCCCAGGGTGTAGCAAGGGACGGAAATGATTAAGGTCATATCTGTCGTACCGTCACCAGCAAGAGATGAATTAGTCCGCTTCATTATGGGTCATTCGGTCTGATGCCACCCACTCCGGTCAGGGGTTCTCCCCACAGGTGCCACCCAGCCACAGCATAGACCACCTGGCATAATGGCCATTGCAGGGAGTCCTGATCCCCCAGGGTGACAGATATTTACACCTTGGCATACATTGGGAGCTCAGGCATCAACAGTGCAATCCCTTTGTTCTCAGGGGGCTACCACCAAATGGGTACACGACGGCACCACCACAATGGACTAGCTACCATGCTGGATATTGTGCTTAGAATAATCCAGTATTGTCATGGGGGCGAAAGAGGACAGGAGACAATGGAAGAGGATGACATACCCAGGAAAGTGTCCGCACCCAAATAGTTGAATTGCACATGGAGATGCAAAGCCATGAGAAGAGGTTCATGAGATCGAATCTAAGGGCGCTATGGATAACTTCCCCATATGGTCTGCACTTCTGTAGAATTTGGGAAGTGGCAGGTCAAACCATAAAATGGGACCTGAACTTAAAGGGCTGAAAAGTGACAGACTCCTTTTAGTCACCTCTTAGGATAGGCAGGGATACCTCGGGCCTCTTCTAACCCCCGGACCCAAAGGGGGGAGTGCACAAAGGTTTATGACTTTTTGCCAGTTATGTAATAGTTTAAATAGCAAAAGAATGCCCTCTGTATTTTTTGCAGCCCTAATATTAATGGTTCCTTAAATAAGAAATATTTCTAATATATCTGTACATCCTAATGAACAATTTGGTAAATGTTAGTGATTGTGTGTAATACCAGTATGTACGCAAACAATTTGATTATTTTCCACAATGAAAATAAGCTCTAGTGTGGTTTTACAGGACTAGCCAGTTTTAGGTAGATAGATACTGTAACAAAACATCTTCAGTTCACGGGTTTCTTTGCCTTTATCTGCTGTGCAAACAGCAATATTTGCTTTGATGAGTTTAACAACTTTAGTAGCAGATATAAGGAATGTAAATTTAACAGTAGAGATCATAAGTACATAGTTAATTAAAAACACTCGGCCATAGCAAATGCACAAGACTGATGGTTATATAATAATAACAGTGATTTCAGATTAATTGTTGGCACTATGGTACATGATCAGGATACTAGAGAATGACTAAATGGCATGTTGTTTGTTCTACACTTGAGAGGAAGCATGGGTCCCAACAGTGGTTATATATCTTTCACAACTTTCCTTTTTGCATTTTTTTTTATCATCAGTTTGCCTGACCAATTTTGGAGCCTTCTGAAGGTGATAAACACATCCTTTGACAGATGTCACTTACGTTGCTAAACTACTCCTCTGTGATTGAAACTGCTGCAACTATTTGATGGTTCCACCATGGTACAGGTTTCTGGTAATGGGGCCCAGAGGAGAGATGGACTACTGCTTCTGCAGCGTATAGTATTGCAGCAGAGTGGTATCTAAGGGCATGGACAGTTCAGATTTTAAATAAATGGTTAAACTATGTCAATCGGCATTCTTGAAGTTCCAGCTTGCACAGTTTTATGATGGGTGTTGGTATAGCAATGAAAAAGTTGCTAGAAAGCGATCACTGCCACAAAAATCATCAAGTGCTTACCAGTAAATGGGCAGTAAAAAAGCTAAGGCTACAGACTGATACATCAACAGATGAGATGGTACCAAATTCTGGACTAAAATGAAAATACCTGTTGTAGCACATTGTGAAATTTTGCAACTGCCTCAAAAATGCTTAGTGGGATTGAAATTCCTCAAGTGAATTGAGGTGGAGGCAGTTGCACAATCAAATCAGTGCTCAGTTGCTATCTTGCCTTCCCATGAGTAGATGGATAAATGTTACAGAGCATACACTGTGTGTGTGTGTGTGTGTGTGTGTGTGTGTGTGTGTGTGTGTGTGTGTGTGTGTGTGTGCGCGCGCATACACGGAGCTGCTTTCCGTGAAATATAGTCACATTGTAAACACACTTTAGTCCAAACCCAAAATCAGGGCTATCAGTGAAATATAACACCTAGCACTGAAAGGATGTTCATTACGAAAATCGATGTACAGCCAGAACAAAAGTGAATGTTTGGACAGAGTGTGCACCTATTTATACAAACACTGACTATTTCCGAAATACACAAACATATAACGTATAATTGCTGGTGGTTGGGTTTGAAATGGAGACCCCACATCACACCTGCCAGTGTTGTTAACCATTATGCCACACCGCATCCACCACTCGTGGGAATATTTATAGCAATTTGTTCTCTAAAACTGATCTCTCATATCAATGTATAAAAATCCTCTGATGCTCTCCCAGAGTGATCTGTTTCTGTCTGAGAATGTAACTGGCCTGCTAGGAATAAAGTTTCTTGTAGTGCCATACTAACTGTTGGCTGGAATGGTATTATGTGTATGTTCAGTGAGGTGGTGGAAGTAGTTGTTTTAGTTCTTTTAGATAACAGTTGCTTTATTTTTCTCTTTTGGGGAGGGGCAGGAAAGGGGCGGGGGGAGTGAAAGCAATGAAACTTTCATGCTTCAATGTCACCTGATAAACTAGCATAATTTCTGTAGATGGTGTTGGCGAGCTGGTGCCATCTGATTACTAGATCCATCTTTCCATCTTGTTTCTTCTTTCCTTCCATTTATTTTGGAGTTTTAGTTTCAGTCTGGATACGTCTGAGAGCCTCTAGAATGCCTTGTTCCATGCATCTTCTCCAAAGTCTGGCTGTTGTCAGTGTGCGGTTATGGTGGTTTGTGGAGTGTGTCCAAAGGGAGGTAGCCCTCTACCAAGCAGGATCTATGAAGAGGATTGCGATCTGCTTGGGGAGGGCAGGGGAGGCCAAGGCCCTTAAGGTAGATGTATGTATGACTGGCAGAACACCCTCTTTACCACAGTGGGGCATACTCTTTGAACAGTTTTGGCATATTGCTGAAGCGGGAAGAGTGAGAGCTTTTTTGCTGTAGATGGTGCATTGGTTACTACTAGAGTAATTCGTCATCTCTGCATGATGGAAGTGATCATATTGCTTCTAAGCCTTAAAGTAAATTAGTTGAGGGTTTTATATTCTTACATTCTGTATAGTTTTTTGAAGACATGGTCAAGTGACAACCAGGCAGATTGGGGACATGGATGTCAAATCACCCAGCTAATGTCACCCACTGTTCCAGATTTTCATGAATCTTTGTACATTTGCTTATATTTTTAAGATAAGAACAACCGAAATTTTTCTGGTCTCAGACAAACTTCTTATATTGAACTTTCGATGTACTGATGTTCTGATAACTTGGCCCTGCAAGAATGTCCATCAAAGTGGTACTTATCAACAGAAACACACTTAACTTAAGAGGAGTATAGTTAACAGAAATGCTGATATTCAAGTACTAAAATTACACAGAAAACTACAAAAATATTAAGGTCACTTTCCAGTTTCTGGAAAAAATTACAAGAGCACCGAAAAAAGCTGAGATGATATTTCACCAAACTATTGGGAATTTAGTTTTGGTTTTTATTAATGGGGTTTCTATGAATGGACACACAAATATGAAAGCAAAATACTTTTTGCAGTGGTGGAAAACAGTAATTCCAAGTGAGTTCATCCAGGCCTGACACTCAGTGCCTCAGATTTTCATTATGCTTACTTTACTTTTAACTTTTGTAACAGTAATAACCAGAGTAAAATTTGTTCCACATATTTCAGATATGTTTCTGTTGAGAAAAAATTGCAAAGTTTCCACAAAGCATACATAAATGTCATGGCATTGCTTTCAAGGGGTTGCTACCATTAGCTTATTTTCAACACATCACTGTTGTATTTTTCCAGATACCATAAAAAGGGTGTATCTTTACAGGGAAAAATATTTAACTCTGCTGGACTTCTTAAAATATTGGAAATTAACTAATATTGTTCTGGCACAAACTATGATTTCTTAAATATGCAAAATATTTTCAGACAGAACTATTACCGTATTTACTTGAATCTACGCCGCACTCGAATCTAGGCCGCACCTTTTTTCAGACTCGAAATAAAGGAAAAAAAAAAAAAAATTCCCGAATCTAAGCTGCACGTGAAATTTGAGACTCGAAATTCAAGGGGAGAGAAAAGTTTTAGGCCGCAACTACAAATCGAAACAAAGTTGGTCCATTGTAATACGAGACACAATTTAGGTCGAATGAATGACGATATAGCTACAGTAGTTTGGTTCGAGTCGTAAGCTTAGCAGTTAAGGTTTACCAGGTAGCCATTGCTATGCGTCAGGCGCTCCGTCCGTATTTATACGGGTACCCTTCCCTTTTCACGTTCTTCGTCTGGTTTGAACCGATTTATTTTGCTTTGATCTGATAAGTGCCGTTTTCTTTCTTATAGGTGTTTACGTCACTCTAAGCTGAAAATGCATTACTGTACTGTGTCGTGCATTGTTTGTCGCATTCTGATAGTGCGTGTTTACGGCCTGTCGCCGCTCGCGGCACTGCTTGCTGTTGTGCGCGCTACCGCCGCTTACAATTAAAAAAAGAAACAGAGAAATCGTCTCATTAGCGAAACAATGGCAAGAGACTGCTATTTGTTGTTACTTACACTGCTGCTTTCTTTGATAATGATCACCAAGAACCAAATAATAGACTGCGTATGATAGAACATGTTCTGAACGAGAGTTAGGCGAAAATTTTTCTCCGTTTGAAAATTTTTGCGGCCGCTTCTTTAGTACATCAAAGTCTGCACAGAAATTAATCTTAGATTTAAAAATCTAGTCAATTGCAGTGCTTCATTTCTGACTGTATCACTATTAGGCATAAGAATAATACGAATATAAACATGATACGATATGTATATTCTTCCGCGTTTGCTGTTGTCTCACTCTAGTTTCTTAGTTTATAAGGCATACAGGAAAGAATACATGGCAAAATGTTTATATTCGTATTCTTTCTTATGGTGAGGAGAATACTGCATGTGATTCACATTTCGTCAGGTTCCTATTAGCAACCATCTCTTCTCACAGGTAGGAAAAAATTCAGCACGTAGAGTTGGCCATATTGACAAACATCTTAGGGAAAGCACTCTATTTCAATTTTTTGGTATCGTCAGTTGTATTTCTGCTATATAGTTCAAGGGAAGTGTGCAATTCCATTTTTTGCTGTTTTAGATGCTGGTTTCGTGGTATCTACAGTTGTGGTGTGATTATAACTTTTGGAATATTTGGTTTTTATTTTGTGGTATCGACAACTGCGGTTGAGGTATGTAGGTGAAGGGAACTGACTGACTCCTGTTGATATTTTAAGTGTAGCGGAATTTGGGAATTTTGTGGTGTTTTTATGTCGTCATTTTGTATGGTTTGGGTTCGTGGTGTGTGTCTGTCTGTGTTTATATTTAGTGTGTCCCCACCCAAAAACCCCCAATTTACCGCACTGGTCTCGTTAGTTTGATTATATTTTTGCAGGGAGATGCATTTGTTGCCATGTTTATGTAATGACATCATCGGCGCCATATTGGAGACGCTGAGAATGGTCATTTCCACCATACTGGCAACGTCATGATCAAGCAGACTGATGGAATCAGACACTTCTGTAATCCCCCGAAGATGACACTGTGCATACCATTTTGAAGATGCAAAGTTTGGAAAAAAAATTTAAAATGCTGTATCTCTGGAACAGTTCTAGATGTTTAGTTGGATTTTTTTATTTGAAAGATAAATGCTTTATGATTACACAGAAATCCTCCATTTGGACTTTCCTGTCAAAGTTGTTTTACTATAGAGTCATTCCATGTCAAATCAACACACCTATTTTACCTCACCCTCTTAGATTTTGCCGAAAGTTGGTATACTTATAGAGGGCACAGACTAAGTAAAATACCAAATTTCAATTTTTTATCTCAAACCATTCCTATGTAAACTTTTCTAAAACCAGCCAAAAATGTGTGAACGAACTTTTTTTAAATTGTCCTAGGAGCTGCCCTAATTGAACTAGAGAACTGGGAAAGGTGTCATTTTGCAGCATTTTGCATGCTCTTCCCAGGGATATACAACAAAACATAGCTTTTAATTAATAACATTTTTCAAAATACTAAATAATATTTTGATTTAATTTTAATTTTTTTACAGAAAGTACATAATTGAAAATTTTCAAAATATTTCCATAACTACTTCATACTATTGTAAATCACATGGCAAAATATAAAGCTGGGATGATGATGGGTTCATTGTTAAAAAAATTCCGGACTCTTGTTTTTCACTAACGTCCCTAGTTTGACCAAATTGACCTTTAACAAACAGGAATTTCTTTAAAATATACTGAAAGGTAGGTAAAAAAGTATTAGAAATATCAAAACATCACCTTATTAAACCAAAACTAATCAGCATATTTTATAATTAAGTTGATTGCTTATTTTAATTTCATACAATTTCACTAACAGTATATTAACCGATATAACAAAAACAAGAAATTGAGCATTTAACTACAAACTGAAATAAAGTATGAATAAGTACAAGTATTTACATGATAGTTCTGGTCCAAGATGTTTGAAACGGAACTATTAAACAAATTAATATAATGGAAGGAAACATTCCACGTGGGAAAAATTATATATAAAAACAAAGATGAGGTGACTTACCGAACAAAAGCGCTGGCAGGTCGATAGACACACAAACAAACACAAACATACACACAAAATTCAAGCTTTCGCAACAAACTGTTGCCTCATCAGGAAAGAGGGAAGGAGA
Source organism: Schistocerca serialis cubense (assembly GCF_023864345.2). Lineage (NCBI taxonomy): Eukaryota > Metazoa > Arthropoda > Insecta > Orthoptera > Acrididae > Schistocerca > Schistocerca serialis. The sequence goes on from NC_064639.1 coordinate 706,789,740, forward strand.
GGGGAAGACGAAAGGAAGTGGGTTTTAAGGGAGAGGGTAAGGAGTCATTCCAATCCCGGGAGCGGAAAGACTTACCTTAGGGGGAAAAAAGGACAGGTATACACTCGCACACACGCACATATCCATCCACACATACAGACACAAGCAGACGCTCCCGGGATTGGAATGACTCCTTACCCTCTCCCTTAAAACCCACTTCCTTTCGTCTTCCCCTCGCCTTCCCTCTTTCCTGATGAGGCAACAGTTTGTTGCGAAAGCTTGAATTTTGTGTGTACGTTTGTGTTTGTTTGTGTGTCTATCGACCTGCCAGCGCTTTTGTTCGGTAAGTCACCTCATCTTTGTTTTTATATATTAAACAAATTAAATACGTAATGCTTGTTTTTGAGTAACAGGTATCTGTACATAGCTAAATTTAACACAATAGGTAGTAACAATAATTTTGAAACAACTTTCTATAAAATGTACATTAACACTAACCTGAGACAAAAATTAAGTTGAGTTGAAAGCAGTTTCCCAATAAATTGTCTTGGAACTTCACATATTACATTTTAATAAAGCTGACTGGGTTTGGTTTACATCACTTTCATTAAGAATGCATTTTCTCCCTGTCTGAGTAAATGGATTCACTTTTGTGAGAACATCCACAACTGACGCCCACAGGACATCTGCATGTGCAGGATAAGAGAATGACTTAACTGGTCCACATGGATGAAGAAGTTATTTTCACTTCATCAAGTTCTTCGTTTTTTTCTAAAATGTACCCAAGCCACCAGCTTCTGCCATATACAGTGTTGACAGCCTGATACATCTTGTAACTTCAGTTTGTCTGGTGATATAGTTACTTCCCTCTCTCAACTCTGCATATCACCTGAGAAGTATTTGACTATTAATTTTGATGTAGTGTTGGGAATGAAAGCATGAAATTGCTGTGTTTCTTTGATTGTCAATGCCTCTTCAAGTCAGCTTTTTAAGAATATTTCTGAAGCAGCCTAGTCTTCTTGAGTGGAATATGCAAAAATCAACTTTTGTGATATTATCTACTGCCCACTCAAATAGATCTCTTGCAGTTTGGATCTGATTTTGGTATGGCCTTTGCAAACTTGCACGAGCTGCCAGTCTCTTTACTGAACCCCCTACTCCATCACAAGGCCCTATCCCATGTGCTGTGGCTGAAAAGTGACATTCAGCTTTTATGTTGAAGTCTTCCTCATGAAGGCAAAGGTTCAGGAAGCTTTTCTTATTTTTGTACTGAGCGGCAGAACCGTCAGAATAATAGTATATCTTTTTTGGAATCTTTTGAAATTTATTTGTTAGATATGAAATTAGCTTCTTTTGAAAGGTGTAAACCACAGTTGTATTGTGCTCCAGGCAATCAGAAACCATGACAAAGCTCATATGCTCAATTTTGTCTTCCTGTTTGTAATATATAACAAAAGGATGAATGGTAATCTGTTGTCTTGTCCAGTGGAAACTCTGAGCTTCATCCTGTAGAACTATACTTTAATTTTCTGAAAAATCACATATGACAACAAATTCAGATTCCATAAGGTCTTCTCTTGTGTAGTTAAGGAATGTTCGTTGTTGCTTGGCAATGAAGTCATGCCGAATCAAAGTCGACATCTTACTACAAAATAAATCTATGAATTCTTCATAAGTTTTCTGAACAATTTCCAGATTACATCGGTCAACTGACATCCACTGTTGGAACTGAACTTTTCAACTAAGTTTTCATGAAAAGAGTCTTAAAATGTTACGTATGACAGTTTCTCCTGGGCAGCATTCACAGTTTCCCATGTTGCAATCAACTGGTGATGGGTTGCAAAGCATTTTAGCAATGCACTGCTTATAATTGTTTAAGCTGCTGTGTGTTACTGTATTTAGTTTGGCATTTTCTATCATTAATTTTATGTTTTGGTGAATTGTGCACACGCAGAGTGTGTGTGCGCCACTCCGGCCAGCTAATACACAATGTTTTGGTCTCAACTCAGCAAATTTAGAGAAACCTATTTTATGTTAGGAAATTTGTCTTTAAAATGTTTGTAAGCTTCTTTAAGGTTACACAAAATAAGTCCTTATGATATTTTTGTTTTATTTCCACTTGTTTCTGTAATTGTCACACAATCTTTAATACCTGGCATTGCTTTGCTAACTTCATCATTTTCATTTTCATAAAATGAATGTACAGTTTTGACAGTTTCTGTTGGTAAACACTTCCCTGGTTTTGGGTTTCGACCTTCCATGAATCCTCTCTTTCAAAATTTTTTGGACTGCCGAACAATGTAATTAGGAGCATTAAATTCCCTCGTTATTTTCCTGGCACTCCACTTTTCAGGTAAACTTGTAAGAATCATTAGTTTATTTGCTCTACTTATAGAATTTTTAAAGTTTCTTTTAAGATTTTGAAGACTGGATTCATCAGTATCAGTATCTGACGAAGTTTCAATAGCAACAAAAAGGTTACGTGTCATTGATGAGATTTTCTTCACTTTTTATTTGGCATAATGCCTAGATGTTAGTTTTCTCTTGTCAGTTGGGGACTCACCCAGTTCTTGAAGTGTTGTGTTAAATGTTTTAACAGCTACTGAAGTTAGAGAGAAGTCAGGGTCTTCGTCTCGAATGATTATCTCTGATCCAGAAGATTCTTCAACACTTTCATCACTGATGGGCTCTGGTGTATTTTTCCAATTTGGTTACATCTTTCCTACATTTATCACAAATCTTGGCACCACTTGGTATTTGAGGAAATAATTTGGGCATCCATGTTGTGACATTTCTCAGTTCTTTTCTGTCTCTAATAAAATGATTTCACTTCTTCAATGGATTACAACACTGCACTCTTACAGCGCTGAACTTTTTACTTGGTTCCATATTTATGCAAAAACCACTTATAAACTGCCCTTCAATGTATAGATTTACTTGAAAATGAACTATTAAATATAATAGATACAGACTGGTCAACACCAAGGTAACAACTGATTTGCATTAAAACCACAATGCACAATAATGCTGTAGGCACACAAAGCCTTAGAAGGTAACAATGCAGACTAGATCATATCAACAATGGCTCCAGTCTGAATTATTGCACAGACATCAAGCCCTATGTATACGGTCCTCTACTGACGTACTACCTTAAAGGTCAGTTTGGTCAAACTAAGGCCACTAGTGAAACACTAGTCCGGAATAATTTTTTAACAGTGAACCCATCATCATCCCACGTTTATATTTTGCCATGTGATTTACAACAGTATGAAGTAGTTATGGAAATATTTTTAAAGTTTTCAATTATGTACTTTTTGTAAAAAAATTAAATCAAAATATTAATTACCATTTTGAAAAATGTTATTAACTAGAAGCCATGCTTTTTTGTCTATCACTGGAAAGAGCATGAAAAATGCTGCAAAATGACACCTTTCCCAGTTCTCTAGCTCAATTAGGGCAGCTCCTAGGGCAATTTAAAAAAAGTCCGTTCACACATTTTTGGCCAGTTTTTGAAAAGTTTACATGACCATATTTCAGGAATGGTTTGAGGTAAAAAATTGAAATTTGGTATTTTTCTTAGTTTCAGCACCCACTATAAGTATACCAACTTTCAGCAAAATCTAAGAGGGTGAGGTAAAATTTTTATTTAAAGTGTGTTGATTTGACATGGAATGACTCTATAGCGTTCAACTTTTTCATAATTTAAGAAAAAGTTTTTTTCCAAAAATGCCAATCCATAAAACAGTTTTTTTTCCTGTTAATTGGTACCATATAGTTCTACATTCCCTGAAAAGGAGAGCTTCCATTTCTAGGTTGAACAGCTTTCATAAACAACTGAAATTTTTGCCACAGCCTACATAAAACCTGTTTTATTACCACATTATCACATAACAGGCTCATACAAATCAAAACTCAGCATCATTTAACGTAATTTTAGTTTTGAAAGATGAGAAAGAAACTCATTTTTCAATCATTTTAAATGGTTCCAAAATGTATGTGAAAGGTCCAAAGACAAAGGTTTCAACTTTAACAACTTCTGTGTACTCTGTCTTGTACTGAAATCAGCCAGTTAGTCAACTAAAAATGTGTTCCACTGCTTCAGTATCTTCCTTTGATATAGACTGATGCCTTCCTATTGAACCAATAGGAACTGGAGCATTTACAATCTTCAAACCATTGTGAACAGGAAGTGAGCACCGATGGTGGCGTTGCTGTCCTTCAGCTGGAAACCTATATCCAGCAGCTGGTCCATGAGGTAGCATAAAGATCTCTACAATTTCATTTAACTCATAACTGGTGTCTATATTCTCTGCAATCCACCAATCACAGTCATACATACACACACACCACAAACATCCCCTTCTCAGGTCGTAAATCTGAATATTAGCTTCCTGTTTCTGAGGTGTTGGTCACATGAACAAAATTTCTTTTTCTTGCTCTTTGAAGCGCATGCAATATGAGTTCGTCCATCACAGAGTCCAAAAACGTGACTTCTGAATTCCTCTCACAGGAGTAGTTTGTTTCGACCATTCTTGTTTTTTCTGCTCATAGAATTCTTCGATTTCCTCTTTGGGCAAAAGAATGAGGGCTTTGGAGACGCAAGATTTCACGACCCTTGTAAAATCCTCAGCATTCTGAATTGCAGCTGTACTTGCTCTGGGAAGATTATGTTTTGTAGCATGGTGCTTCAGCAGGCCTCTTACACTATCACAAGGCACCTTCTCATGACCAGTAGCACTGTATACCCAGTCAGTTGGCACAAGCGACTTATTCAATTCAAACAGACAGTAATTATTTTTAAAATGACCAGAAGCACCATTAGAAATAATGAAGATCTTCTCTGCCCGTTTCCACTTGAATTTTGCACATTGCTAGCAAAGCATGTGCCGAGTCATCACTTATAACTGCAACACTTGTGGTCTTGTTTCGAAAATGTCACTCTTGTAAAAATTGAAACCTGATCATTACTCCAATGATACCCTTTTACTTCTTGTGGGAGAATTACATACCAGTTCTCAGCAAAATCACAATGAAGCAATAAAGATGGTTCCTCAGCCTGTACACACCCTTTCACTTCTGCAATGTGTTGCAGTTTCTTCAGATGCTGGTGAGTTACTGCTTTACTGACCATTTACCAAGTTCATCAATGAAACTGTCAAACGTAACAGTTTTCTTAATTACTTTATTTTCCTCCCATGTCGGATATGTAATTTCTGCAAAGTTACCTGCTACATCTTCCAGGCCAAGTGTCTGTAAAGACAGTTCTCCCTTTCCAGGGCAGTCACCACATTATTGAAACAAACAAGTCCCTCACTTTACATCACAGACTACTAATGACTTCACACACCCAATCCAGGTGTCATATGTCATGTGCTCCAGTAAGTTACCACACAAAGTTCAAAATTCATGCAGTACACAGACATCTCTAGGTAGGTGTGGAACTACCCACTTAAGTCTTAGTGAATAAAATTTTTATCTTACATATGTGAAGTTGTATAGTTGCTCTTATAAATTGCAAAAGGTTCTTTAATACTGTGAGTCATGTACCTCTTCACTTTCAGAACTCTTTGACCTTCAAATGTTATAGTTAGTCTATTTTTTTGTTGGCACTCTGGTGAGAACAGTCCCATTTATCTTCCAGACAAAATGACTGCACTATTTGAACTTGAACTGCTTATACAGGATGACCATAATAGGGATCTGGTCTTCCAAAGACTCCTTTTACAGACCTCACATTTCTTGATTTGTTTACCATGTACTTCAATACTGATGGAACATGATTCAAAATTGTTTTCTTTGAAAATGTCTCTGGAATAATCATTAAAATTTGAACCTTTTCACTGTAGGATGCACAATATTCAACAGCTGAATTGATACTTGTGAAAAATTCCTGGCAAGAGTGCTTTGGTTCATTTTCTTCTGAAGATGGAATTTCTACTTTGAAGAGTGTGGTCAGTCTTGCTGTAGTGTCTTCATCCATAGCTTTAGTAATTTCTCTGTGCTTTCTTCACGCATACAGCTTATGACTCAACTTCACTGGCCATGGTTTCTTAACAGGAACAACACATCTGTAGTTGACCAATTCAGGGTATTTAATTCTTCCTCTATTGATGCAAAATCTGCATCATCTGCACCACAGGAGGCTTCACCTTGTTTAGATACTATCATTGTTGTTATTGTGTCAAAACATTACAAAAAGTCGTCACTGGAAACATCTCCACTTTGAAACAGTCTTCAAATGAGAACGGTTATTCCCAACCTGAGCAAACTCTGTTTTTTGTTTGTCTTATATATCACTCTTTTACAAATATGCAAATAATCAGCACACTTCATTACCTGTGGCCCCAGTCAGAAGACATTTCAAACAGTCCTTTTCACAAAACACTGCAACTATGTCAACTGGCAAATTCCTCATGAAAACTCACTGGATGGTCTCAGATTTCTTAGAAGCATCTTCAGTATAAAAATTAGCACTGAACAACTACAATACAGAAACCTGCAATGAACAACCAAAACAAAGAAACTGGCAAGAAACTAAAACAAAGTTTAAGAAATAACTGCAACAAAGAAAGTGATAAGAAACAACCGCAACAAAGACAGTACAAATAAACATCGAAACAAAGAAATTAGTAAGAAACAACTTAAGTGAAGACATACATTAATTACCCTTGAAAGTTAAAGTGATTTTTTGAAATAAAACCTGTCCAACTTAAAAGTGGAAGATCTCCTTTACGGATAATATAGTACTACATGGTACTAATCAAGAGAAAATAAAAAAAAATAACTTATGGACTGGCATTTTTGAAAAACATTTTCTGCAAATTATAAAAAATTCAAAAGGTGACAGTAAAAGAACTTTGACACATGTCCAAATGGAGGATACCATTGCAATCAAAGCAATTATCTTTCAAATAAACAAAATTACAAAATATCTAGAACTGTTACAGAGATACAGCATTTTAAAATTTTTTCCGAAATTCGCACCTTCAAAATGGTGTTCGCAGTGTCATCTTTGGAGGCCCGTATCTCAAGCCAGGAATTTTATAGGGGAAACAAAAAATGCATGTTTCTTATTTACTCCTCAATTTTAACATACGCTAAATTCAATAACATCTGAGACTATGAAGGTAACCCCCCAGCCTGAAGTGAAAGGAATTATGTCTTAGGTAACTTGGCTTTAAAAATGCTTGCAAGCTTCTTTAAGGAGATATGTTATATTTTAGTTTCGTTCTGTAAATATCATGCAATCTAATACTTTGCACTGCCTGGATAACTTCATCGTTTGCATAAAATGAATGTAGTTTTTACAGCTTCTAATGATAAACATTTTTTGGATTTTGGCTGTGGACCTTCCATCAACTTTTTTCCTTTCAGAATTGTTTTGAAATACCAAACAATATAATTAGGAGCATTAAATTTGCACACAATCTTTCTGATACTCCACTTTCCAAGTAAACTTGTAAGAATCATTAGTTTTCTTGCCCTATGTGTAGAATTAAAAAAAATAGTTTTGAGATTTAATGAGAAAGAAGTCTCACAGCAACAAAAAGTTTTAGTTCCACTTATGATAGTTTTTTTTCCACTTTTGATCTGGAGTAGTACTTAGATGTTATGTTTTCTTATCAACTGGGGATCACCTAACTAAGTGATGCAAGTGTCTGAACAGACAATTAAGTAGTTGTGAAGTCTGTGCCTTGTCGAAGATGATTTCTTGCAATCTAAGTAATCTTGATCTTGAGTGTTGCTATCATTGATTGGCTCTGTATTTTTCCAACTTTTGGGAAATACGGAAGCGTCCGATCCCGCCCTTCTGCTTTGACCCATGACGTCACAAATATGGCGGAAACAAAAACAAACGCACACACTTTCCACAAGAAGCCTAATGACACTAACGAGACAAGCGCGGGAAATGGGGTGTTTTGGGTGGGGGGCAAACTAAATATAAACAAATTTAGACGCCTTGCGTATCTACAACGTGTAAGTGAAGACAGCTATGCATGAATACCCACCCACCTCCCCAGGGGTCGTAACCCCTGCAACCCATAGATGCTTCAGTAGCTGGTTAATGTTTTTTGTCTTTTAAAAAAAAATCTCACGGGATAGAACGGACAGATGAGAAAGATAAATATAATAAACTAAAACAGAAATTGGAGGAAACAGATAATTAAAATAAGTAACAAGTGTTTTTAAATAAAAAAAAAATCTCACAAGATAGAACGAACAGATCACAAAAGTAAATAAAATAAGATAAAACAGAACTGGAGACAGCCACACTCAAACCAAACTCCGTGCCATCATGACGTCACGCACGACAACACCCTTACGTCACGGGTCAAAGCCAACGCGTGGGATCTGACGCTTCTGTCGACCCCAACTTTGTTAAGTTACATCTTTCCTACATTATCACAATTCCTGGAGCCATTAGGTATTTGCAGATTTCTCAAGCATCCACCCTGTGATATTTCTCAGCTTTTATGTCTCTAAGAAAAAGATTTGATTTCTTCAATGGACTACAACACTACACTCTTACAGCACTGCATTTGTTACTAGGTTAGCGACACAAATCACTGATTAACACTCCTTCAATTTATACTTTTAACTTGTAAAAGAACTGTTAAACACCACATTCTACTAAAATACATTAGATAAAAAATTGTTCAATGCAGAGTAATAACTACTATAATGCCACTATAATGGCCTAGAAACACTAATATTAACTAACTGCTTTGGAGTGAAACAATACATAACACATCCTTCCAGCAAAGGCTCTAGCCAATAACTGTACAGACAGCAAGTGCATGGCTGGAGGGAGACTGTGCTTGTTTAGACTTTTCCACAGCCAGCCAGGAACCAACTTCCTTGCCCTGCATACACTGGCTCAAGTCTGTGAAAATGGAATGTGCATTTTGATTAATCTGCTTGGACCAAAATTAATTTTTGACAACTTATTTAAATTTTTAGTTATAGGTCCCATATTCAAAATAATTGTTTTACCAATTAATGAACTATTACTTTAAATTGCATAAAATTGAAGTAAGCAATCAACTTTACTTCATTATACAATATGCCGACTGATTTTGTTTTAAGATGATATTCCGATACTTTCGGCTACAGTTACTTTCCTGGATATTTTACATGAACACCTATTTGTGAGATGCACGATTGGTCAAATGGTGGCTATTATTGAACAACATGAGTTAAGGAAAACATTATTGGAGATATCAGTGATCAAAACACTAATTATGACAAATCTAGATCGCATGGCAAGTACTTTCTGGAAAGAAAAGTATATGAAAATTTCTTAATAAGAACATATGGTGCATTGTTTATCACTGGAAAGATCATAAAAATTTTGCAAAATGGCATCTTCCCCAGCTCTCTCACTCAATGCAGATAGCTCCTGAGCTAATTTTTGAAAATTTTACATAGGTACATTTCAGAAACTGTTTGAGAAAAAAATTGAAATTTGGTATTTTTGTTACTCTGGCCACTCAGTATATGAAATTTAAGCAAAAGGGAGAAAAATTTTATGTAAAATGGGTTGATCTGACATGGAATGGCTCAGAGCATAATATGGGAACAAGATATCTAGATGTGATAGCAATGATAAAATTATAAAAATCTAGCTAGCCAACTGTCACCCATAGTGGAAGAGGGTTGCAGGGATAAGCTTGCCAGGTTTTTTTACTTAATTTTCTGTAAAAATACGTCGACATAGCAAAACAGTATCCCATATTGCTATATGTACATTTCTGGCTGTAATCAGTGCCCGGTACAAATTACAGCACCTCCGGCATCATAAATTCTGTTTACAAGTGTGAATCCATTTTGATTAAGATTTGCATTGTATTAAAGTTACCCCGTCGAGCCCCGCATTAAAGACCGAGACTGTTAATGAAACAGCGCTAAGCGAAATTAAATTCGGATTTTCTGAGAATGCTGATATGCATTCTTCGTCACGGCGCAACACTAGTACTGTACTCACTTCTATCGACCCCATGGAAACTTACAGTTTAAGCGAAGACACCACCGCAAAAGAAACGAGAATACAAATAAAAAAAATTTAGAGACCGACTTACCCTATCTAAATAAACTGCGTCGACGTCATTCGCAGCAGAAATTTTACGCATCATCGTTAGTAAAATTCACAGGACGGCAGGTGTGTAATTCTTCGCAATTTTCACACCTGTAAAATAATCGACACAATCATTAACCCAGTGCGCATGGGAAAGTAACTGGGGTACAGACATTATATGGTTAACAGAGGTTCTGTCATTACCTGTTATCGTCGAAACTACCTAATAAATAGCGGGTAAGTACGCAAATTGAATCAACGTGACAGAAACATCTCCGAATATATCATTTGGTGATACTGTCACTGGCCGGTTGCACTTTAATATCATTATGCAGACTTGAAAATCACGAACATCTTTATAATGACAAATGTACAGACGTCTAATCTGCAACAAAAAGCAGTATGTACAATGCATATAAACAATCTGTCACTTGGATTCACTCAAATATTATTATTACACGCCAACTCATTCAATAATTATACTTCCCTCAACATCGTTAATGCAGTGCTGATTACACTGCAATTGCGTACCTTATTCGCTACTCCTGAACACTTGGAAACAAAACTTCATTCGTTTACAACCAAAACATTCGACCGTTGCAAGTTGAATTTTGAGCCACACAGTTCTGCCAACACCACGCTTTCATTGGTTTGTGAACTTGACTGCACAGTTAATGATATTTCACGAAGTAAAACCAAAGATCATTGGGCAAAACTATACAGTACGAATGTCTATTAAGGGAGCATTCAGAGCATCAGACAAATTGCAAGAATTTTTTAAGTGTATCTCACAGGGATACACTACTTGCGCAACTAATTTCCTGAAGCCAGCGTTGTAAAACCAGCTTCTTAAGTGTCTATCTACAAGGTGTACACTTCAATTTCTATATTTTGTGAATGCTGGAGCACCACTGTCCTACCAGAAATAAAAATTGGCCAGTTAAATGAGTAGTAGCAGAGTTCATGCTTGTCTGCTTGCAACCACTACAAAAGAGAGATAACAAACAAGTTTGGATTCGCGACTGGAAAGAGAGAGGAGGACTGTAAAGAAAAGTCATCTCTTGTAGTCAGCGACCTTGCTGAAAGGAGCTATTGCGGGAGACTGCTGAAGCTACTTCTCCCTCTAATAACGACGATAGAACTGTTCCCGAGCTTCTTAAAAGAGGTCAAGTTGCATTAAGGATTTAAGTTGCTGAACGCCAGAAATGAACGTGGAATTCACATTTCAGATCACAGTGGTGCGTTTAAAGGCCAATTCACACTGGCCGTCAGATCAGAACATTCCACAATGCATTTAAAATGGAGGCATTCACACAGTCCGTCACAGAACCGTCACGTCAGGTCAGAGTTATTGAGGAAGAAAGTTTTGACAGCGTTTGCGACTGCTACCATCAGAAGTTACTCAATTTTCTCCGTGCTCGCGTGTAAGCAGTGTCTTCTTTTCTTTAATCTTTTGAAGGTTGTTTCAGGTCTGGTATTCGACAATTTCATGTTTACACTTTATAGTGAAATATAAGGTAACATTTTACTTATTCCTGTAAAATAACCTTTACTTGTAGAAGCGCAAAAGAACTGCAATTAGGTGAAACGTGAAACTTATAGCTGCCATTTATTCCAGGTGACCAGCGAATCGGACTTGGATTTTCTGTCTAGTGACGAGGAGTTCGAACTGTTTAATTCTACCAAAAGACAAAAAAACATTACTCAAAAAACGTGGTACAGCATTATAGCGACAGCGACCTCATGGAACGTTTTCGTATGTGGTGTAGTGTGGCACAGTAGTTAAGTAAAAAAAAACCAGGAACTCTAGCCATTAAAGTATCGGTATGACGGGGGATGGGAAGCTGCATCCACTACAGCACATTCTGATCTTTTTCTTGTTTGCTGGCCACAAAGTGGCGAGTTTTAGAGATATGGCAAACAGATCTAACATCTGTAATGGTTGTGTGCACCATGCCATAGAAAGAGTGACGTGCTATGCAAGTGGTTTAGGAGCCGACTTTACGGTATAAAATGACCATCCCCTGAGGTATGTTGGCATACCATCTTACACCTCTTCCCCACATGGTATGCAGTTGCTGCTGCTACATATATCAGCTGTTGATCAACAACTACATGCGAGGATTCCACCAGAAATCTGACGAGAATTGTTGAAGCAGAGTAAACACAAAACACAGGTTACTACATCATCATAACTGCACATGTGCAGCAACCCCAGCTTTTTAGCATTCGAAATTAGCTGTCTGGCAGCTGCTTGCACGAACCTGAAAGCATTGTTAAGGATTCGATCACAGCTAAATATTAGGGACAAGCAAGATAGATAGGACATATTTAGGAAAAAACAGCAAAATATTGGTCACACGCAAAACTATAAACACGATTGCCCCTCGGTTTACTCGCAACAATGTAAAGTGTACATTCCTATCTAACCACACGCTCAGAAAACTGTCAAATATTTGTGACAAGGTTGTGGATTTACTTGTAGCAGTTTCATCTTCCGTTTTTTACTCGGTAAATCGCGACATATTCAGAATAAACAGAAAAGTGGTGGTGGCAAGAAGACTGCAACGTGATACAGAATGTGTTACAAATGCGACAATGACAAAAATTAGCATGTACATAGTTTCTAATCAACTTCCTTCAAGTCTGTAATAGAATGTCTCTAACCACATCACTACAGCAGATACACATAATTCACTACTTCAAAACTGTTCATTTTCATGGGTTGTTTACAGAAAATGTGTCAGTAGCTGACATTTAATTCCATCAGATAGCATTTAGAGTGATAAATCTTCATTGCGCCTTTGCCTTGAAACGAAGTACTGTTTTTACACACAAACTCAGGTGTGCATTACACATCAGAGGCTGCTGCTCAGGTAGCTGATTGTGTGTGGGGTACACACAAGAGTTTTTGTAGATTACGCCACTCTTCATCCAGTGTAGATAACGATAGCAGTAGGAAATCCAGAAGCAGCAGTACAAGATTGAAAGAAATGCTTCCAACAGGTGAGGCTATTAAAATCCAAATGGTAAACTGCCGAAGCATTTGCAACAATGTGCCAGAGTTTGAAAAGCTCATGAAAAGCAGAGAAGCTCATAATTCTAGGTACAGAAAGCTGGTTGAAACCTGAAATTGTCAACAGTGAGATTTTTGGGGAAAGGATAGGCAAATGGGAAATGGAGGTAGAGTATTTGTTGCAGTAGACAAAAAACTCATATCCACCAAAATAAAAACTAGAGCTGCATGTAAGACTGTTTGGACAAGAGTAAGTGTCTAGGTTTGGCATAAAATGATAATTGGATCCTTCTATCAAACAACAGACTCATCACATGATGTAACTGAAATCTTTGGAGAAAACTTCAGTTTATCTGTATGTAAGTTCCCCAATCATACCTTAATCATCAATGGAGACTTAAGTCACCCACCAATTAACTGGGAAAATTAAGAGTTTTGTTAGTGGCAGGCTTGATAAGACATTCTATGAAACATTATTAAACGCCTTCTCTGAAAGCTACCTAGGACAGATAGTTAGGAATCCCACTCCTGATGGGAATGTAGTGGATCTAATGGCAACAAATAGACTTGGTGCTTTTGACTATGTCCACATCAAAACTAGTATCAGTGAACATGAAGCAGTTGTGGCAACAATGATTACCGAAGTACAAAGGACAGCTAAAACAATCAGAAAGGTACACATTAAGTAAATTACATAAAAATCAGTAGTGTCATATCTCAGTGAGCAACTTTAAACTTACAGCACAGGGCAGGAGCATGGAGAACCTCTGCCTCAAGTTTAAAAGAATAGTTGACCATGTGCTGGATAGACATGTACCCAGTAGAACAGTTCGTAATGGGAGAAAACCTCCTTGGTATACAGTCACTGTAAAGAAATTTCTAAAGAAACAGAGATTACTGCATAATACATGTAAAACAAAGCGTAGGGCTATAGATAGAGAGATGCTGAATGAAATGTGTTTTGCTGTCAAGAGAACAATGTGTAATGCCTTCAATGATTACTGTAGCAGATTATTGTGAAAGTACATTTCACTAAATCCAAAGAAATTCCGGTCATATGAAAAGACTGGTAATGGCACCAAAGTTAGTATCCAGTCCCTAGCGAATGAGGCAGGAACTAAAACTGAGAATAACAAAGCAAAAACTGAAATGCGTAACTCCATTTTCAAATGTTCCTTTACAAAGGAAAACCCAGGAGAACTACCCCAATTTAATCATCACGAACGGATGAACGAAATAAGTATTAGTGTTGGTGGTGTTGAGAAACAGCTGAAATCATTGAAAACGAACAAAGATCCAGGACCTGATGGAATCCCTGTTAGCTTCTATACTGAATTTGCAGCTGAGTTAGCCCTCTTCAAACTATAATCTATCGTATATAAACCGGGTGCAGTTCTTGGAAAAAAGCACAGGTCACACCTGTCTACAAGACGGGCAGTAGAAGTGATCCACAAAACTACCGTCCAATATCCTTGACATCGATTTGTTGTAGAATCTTAGAACGTATTCCGAGCTCACACATAATGAGGAATCTTAAACAGAATGACCTCCTACATGTCTACCAGCGTGGATTTTGAAAACATCGATCGTGTGAAATCCAACTCGCACTTTTCTCATATGACATACTGAAAGCTTTGGATCAAGGCAACCGGGTAGATGCAGTGTTTCTTGATTTCTGGAAAGCATTTGACTCAGTACCACACGTTTTTTTATTGTCAAAAGTACGATCATATTGGGTATCAAGGGAACTTTGTGACTGGTTGAGGACTTTTTGGTAGAGAGGACACAGCATTTTATCTTGGAGAGTCATTGTCAGGAGTAGAAGTAACTTCAGGTGTTCCCCAGTGAAGTGTGCTGGGACCTTCCTGTTAATGTTGTATATGAATGACCTGGCAGACATATATTAATAGTAAAATCAGGCATTTTGCAGATGATGCAATTATCTATAATGAAGTACTATCTGAGAGAAACTGCATAAATATTCAGTCAGATCTTGATAAAATTTCAACATGGTGCACAGACTGGAAACCTGCTCTAAATGTTCAGAAATTTTGCACTTCACGAAACGAAAAAAAAACGTAGTATCCTATGACTATAGTATCAACGACTCACTGTTGGAATCAGCCAACACATGCATATATCTGGGTATAGTACTTTGTAGGGATATGAGGTGCACGATCACATACGTTCACTCATGGGTGAAGCAGGTTGTAGACTTCAGTTTATTCGTAGAATACCAGGGAAGTGTATTCATTCTGCAAAAAAGTTTGCTTACAAATCACTCATGTGACCCATCCTGGAATATTGCTCAAGTGTCTGGGACCCATACCAGCTAGAACTAACCAGGGATATTGAACACATACAGAGAAAGGCAGCACGAATTGTCACAGGCTTGTTTAATACATGGGAGAGTGTCACAGAGGTACTGAATAAACTGAAATGACAGACTCTTGAAGAGTGACATAAACTGTCCCGAGAAAGTCTATTAACAAAGTTTCAAGAACCAGCTCTAAATTATTATTCTAGCAGATATACCACAACCCCCTACATATTGCTCACACAAGGATTGTGAGGATAATATTAGAATTATTACTGCATGTGCACAGGCATTTAAATAATTATTCTTCCCACATTCCGTACATGAATGGAACAAGAAGAAATCTTAGTAACTGGTACAATGGGATGTACCATCTGCCACGCATCTCATGGTGGTTTACAGAGTATAAATGTAGATGTAGATGTGGAAGGTATAATATCCAAACAACGAAATATGATGGACCCAATAAGGCGTCTGAAAGGTACGTCACATGACCACTTTCTGACTTCATCCAAGTGCCAGACACACTTCAGATTTTTAGTCATTCATTCTCCTGCCAGTACACACTTGGCTGTTTAGACATTTATGGACTGAAAATTTATATCACATGAGCACTCTTCCTGTTTCAAGACACCATCCATTCTGCTGTTTGCTGCTTCGCCATATCCTCCATTTGACTGCTTCCATTGGTGTTAATTAATTTTATTTTTATTTCGTTGTTGCTGTTTTTTCCTTTGCTATTGCTGTTTTTTATCTTGTTTCATTGCTGTCGTTCAGTTTTGTTGATATTTCATGTTATTGTTTAATTCGTTTTAGTGAACATTAGTAATTCACATGACACTCTTTAAATATGAGGAATGCAGTTCTGGGCTTAAAATGAGAAAGAACTGAGGACACCCATGTGTCGAAAAAAGGCAAAGGCAGTGTACTGCATCCACAGTGTAGAATTGCATTTGTTAGATGCAGATCATTGAAAAGGCATCAAATAACGGTTTCATGGCATGAATTCAGACGAAAACGGTTGGTAATATCACGTTAGATACCCACAATGTTCTCTATCATTTCTCACCTATACCACACTGTGAAAACCTCTTCAAGAAAGACATAGCTTGTTTTGAGTGCCAAGAAAGAGAATTTTATAGTAGTTCAGGTTTATTCACTAGATCATCCTTTATTGAACTAGTATTACAGGCATGTTCAATACTGATAGCAAATGTTTCTTCCATAACATTTAAATAGTCATCAAAATCTACAACATACTTCTTCTCTTTCCTCTGATAATATGTCAAACAGATTAGAGTTTTTGTTTAACATTACTAACATAGGGTTACAATTGCGTTACTCATCTATATACACTTCTGGGAATAAAGCCACACCCTGGGAGCCTACAAATTTTGCATTTGTATATTGTCACTATCTTGACACACCTTTTATATTATTTTGCTTGGTATTTTTCCATTTATGTACTGTTCTGTTACACCATAGACCACCCTTTCCTCTTTCTGTATCATTGCACCAGATATCTGGTAACATACCTTTAGATGTTTTCAGATATCATAGTAGACACATCTCTTCTGAAGGAGTAAAAGTTGGGAATCTATGATTTAACACTTTACCATATACTGCAGACAAGTCATCTCAATCACTGTATTCTAACTGAGGTTATGCTAATAGCTCTTCTAATGCTTTTTGTGCCTCACATATTGCACATTCTAAGTTTAAGTAATTAGTAACTGGTGAATCATGTGTAGTATTGCTCTATTATCATTTGCATTTAATGTGAATTCCATGTCAGTTTGCACAGTAGAAAGTTAATATAGTAGCTCATCCTCAAGTAAATCTCTGTTTCAGCCAGTTATGGCATTACTTCAGGATCTCGTAATAGCTTCAGATTTTCCTAAATGTGGCTCTACTTCACTTCTAATTATGGAGACTATCAAACTATTTATCTGTGACTCTTTGTAAATCATCCACTGTGTCGAATAGATTATTTTCTAATGCTACTCTATTAACTAAATTATCTGGTACAGATTCAGTTCCAACCTTTCTTCCACTAATTCAGGATGATCATTGAAATCTTGTTGTTTCCTAACTAAATTAACTGTATCCCACAGTCAGAATTATAAATTAAGTACACTCAAGTATAATCACTACAGGTACTTTTAAGCAAATGGCATTAGTAAATTTGTATGACACAATGATGTTACAATTTTATCTATAGTGCTGCAAATATTGAGTAAATAGTTTGCCGTAAAACATAAAGAAGCATTCACAGAGAATTTTCTCAATTATTGTGTGATGTGTAAACGAAGGATTTCAGCAGAAGATGATAAATGCTTCTTTTCATTCCTTATCATAACACCCTGTAGATTTGCGGACTACCTCTTCATAGATTTGAGACAGGTGTGGTTAAGTGTAGTTACGCTTGCTTTTGCTGGAAGTGCGAGACTGACGTCCTCTACTCCTTTCATTAGCAATCTGGGATTGCAAACACTTCACTTAAATGAGATGACGCTGGTAGTCATACATATCATCAGATTGCTTATATCTATATTGTTTTTTTTTCAGTCCTGACATGTAACATGTTTTACAAATTATTCTTGTAAACAAAGATTGCATCACGAGTTTAAAAGTGAAAAGGAGTACTAGCTCATCATAAAAGGTGTAGACATAAATGATTTTTCAACGATGAGAATTAATATGAAATCATTTGTCATGGAAGTGCTACCTTACGAATTTTGAAGGCGAAAAGGACTTCTTAAATGTTATTCACATATATTTAAATTCGTTGTGCAAACATCGAAAATAATATGACAAATTCATGGATAAACTTGTATATAAGTAAAATGTATTAGAGCTCGCATGCCCCTAATATTAAAATGACATTTATGTGTAGTTATAAAGAGCAAATTTACATCATTTAAAATTTTACACACCTGTCAAATACTTGTAAGGTAAGCTGTATATGAAAAGGATGTTTTACATATGTGAAATAAAAAGGGACTTTGATTTTCTCCTTCCAAAATTCTGACTTCTTTAAATTTGATGTAAACCATATTCTGAGATTCGGTTTAATACTGGTCCCAAAAGTCAAAAATGCACTTCCAAGGTAAACTTTGCTCTTAGTAAGTCATTCAGATACTCAATGACTTTATTAGGTAGTTCTGAACCTAAAACTGTGTCTAACGCAGAAATGAAGACACTTGTACTCACATTTAAGCCAAAAGGCGAGACACAAAATTCATAGCTTCTGCCCTCACATCAAAGGCTATGTAGTTCCTGCTGTCTTCATGGAGACATATCTGACAATATTATTCCTTTAAATCGATTATGGTAAGCTATTTGACTTTATGAAACTTTAGTAACTGTTCTTCTAAGTTGTGAATGAGTCTCCTAACAGAAACAATGACCTTCTTTATATTCCAGGTGTCAAGTAGAAGCCTGACACTACCATCAGATTTGGTGATTGCTAAAATAGGACTACAATACGGCGATTATGAGTGTTGGATGGCATCCCAATCTATCATCCTCTCAATTTCCTTTCTGACTGCCTCCTTCTTGGACCAGTGTACGATGAAAAACTGAACGTTTCGTGGGGGTAGACGTTCATTTTATATGTGTAACCTTTGATTATTGCCAGACGCTTTTCAAATACTTGTGCATATCAAAGTATTAATTTCTGTAGCTCCCTTTTCTGGTCTTTCTACAAAAAAACTGATTCACTTAACTTTGTTTGAGCTCGTGCTAGATCCATATTTCATTCATGTAACTTCGTCTTTTAGTGTGTCACAGAAAAATACATCTGAATAAGCCAACTGTACCCTAATGTCTACATTTGGCAAATGTTTGTTTTCTGTTGTACTGGTACTGGTTAAATCTACTGATAACCTTTGTTTGTTAACCATAAAAACAACACCTTTTCTGTCCCATATACGTCTGTACCTTTTACTGTCAAAAGGTATCGATACCAATAAGACAGTTAACCACAACATAACGAAAAATGCAGATGTTTTATTTTTCATTCGATGACTAATTTCGGGCCGAGACCCGCCTTCAAATCAACATAACAAAGTCGAAAATTGCATTTCCGAAAATGTCAACAAAATGTGTAATGTACATTCACAGTACATACAGATAAGTTATCTGTATGCACTGAAAGTACATTACACATTTTGTTGACATTATCGGAAATGCCATTTTCGATTTCGTTATGTTGATCTGAAAATAGATCTTAGGCCGAAACTAGTCATCGAATGAATAATAAAATATTTGCTATGCGGACTGGTTTTTCGTTCTATTTATTAACCGAAGTTGCTGAACCAAGTTACTCCAGCGTGCTGGAAGTTTGTAAATTAACTACAAGTTTTTCCACAACTAAAAAAATGCATTTGAAAGAAAAATTTTCAATAGTAATGGGTATTAATCTTTCAAGCTTCACCCCTTTGGATTTGCTCCCTACTGCAGTCAGGATTCCACAGTTCTACACAGAGAAGGTTGGTGTGTGTGCTCGAATTTGTAACTCATTAAATAAATCTTGTTAGATTACATTTGTCGATGCACCTGTATGCAGTAGAACGTGCATATCCAAATCAGCTGTCCTGGCATTTATTAGGCCTGTACAGATCACCTTCTGTTCTGTATCAAATTGTCCACATTTTCCTGAAACAAGTCCTCCTTAATATCTTCTTCTTTGTTATGTCTCAGAAAATAATTAGGAGTTAATGGTAGATGCAATACCCTTCCTCGATCTGAGAATAAGGGCTTATCGCGACCCGTTTTGGTTTTCTAGATACTATGGGGGAGTAATCTCTCCGTTCTGGGTAATCTTCACTATATGCAGTGTGGTCTTGACTTCACGAATTTGTGTCTTGTGATGCCCGTGAATTAAATTTCCTTTGATCTTGATCTTCGACCAGTATATAATTGTTCTATTGGTTGTAGCTACCAGAAGGAGGGCTACCTCGCAGTTTACCACCGATTGGCCCTTGCCAATTATTATATTGGCTATTACCGCGGCCAAAGTTACATTTTGAATCTGTTGTCCACGACCTCTCTGTTTGGTATACGCTGGTCCGTTGTAATTAGGATTGTGGTTTCCTTTAAAACCTCATTCATGTCGTTGATTTCCCCGGTTACCATAGTAACCTCTTGTACGATTATTATTATTTGGGTGGTATGGGTACCAACCATGTTGGTTGCTTCTACCATAACTGCTTAGAGGATCATTACTTCACAGATGTTCACTTTGCGCATTATTGCTCTGGGGCTGCGACTGCTTCTGTTTATAAATAAGGTCCAGCGAATCCAGAATGGATAAAGAGTATTCTGCACCATTCTCCGAGACTGTGATCAGTTTTTCTTTGATATGTGCTGGTAAGCGACTTTTGAATATTTGAAGTACATCCTCATGACAGGCAAGGCTCCTCCAATACCTTGTTTCGTTCAGGTATTTTTCAAAATACTTCCAGCGTCCCCCATGTTTCCTATTGAGTGGTGCTGGGTTAAATACCTACTGCCATAGCCTCTCTTGGACAGGTATGGACCAGTACTTGTCCAAGTAGCCATACTCCAACTGTTCATAAGTATGGAACTGCTCAGCCATATAGGTTGCTCGTAATAAAGCATCACCTTGGGCGAACCCCACAATGAAACTGAGCTTCTGTGCCTCAGTCCAGGTGCATGGTAACACGTTATGGAAGGCTCTGATGACTACCATAGGGTTCGTTAGCCTCTGTAGTAAAGATAGGAAACTGCCTGTGCTGGAGTAGCCCTTCATCAGCTAGAAGAGTAGACAGGCAGGAGGCAGCATCTGCTGCTGCCACTGCATTGTTTGAATGTGTACTGTTATACTCCATGTATGCTGGTGCAACTGGTAGTGACATTGGCAAGTCCTGTTGTATTTTCCACTTCTCTTCCTCTACACCTGAAGGTCCAATGGCAAACAGCAGGTAGGTATTGTCGCTCTCTATTCTGCCTGACTGCAACTGATTACTAGCGAGTAGTGGCTCCTTTGCGATATGAGTGCCACTAGTTAAAAATGTTCTGCAGGTTTTCTTCTGCTGCCTTTAAACCTGAGTCAATCCTGGGCATTAGTTAAATTTCATTCTGCTTGTCTATGTCTTCAACCTCTTCTATATAGGTCTTATGTTCTTGCACTGCCTTCTGTGCTAGCTCCATACTCTTATCTAGTAATCCCGATTCGGCTCTCTCCATGAAGTTCTTTACGTCCTTACCAATTCTTTCTTGGTTTTCTTTATGAAATTACGGCTCAGTTCTAAATTATTCAATTTTACAGACATTTTCTGTAGTTCCTCAGGCAAATCTTTATAAATAGTTTGCAACTCTGTAATGGTAATGGTAATGAGAGTTCGGCGTCATTGGCCTCGGAGGCCCCTTGCGGGGCAGTTCCAGCCCCAGCTGCCTTGGTGCAGGTCTTATCACATTCGACGCCACATTGGGCGACCTGCGCGTCGGATGGGGATGAAGTGATGATGAAGACAACACAACACCCAGTCCCTGAGCGGAGAAAATCCCCGAACCAGCCGGGAATCGAACCCAGGCTCGTAGGACAGCAATCCATCACGCTGACCACTTAGATATCGAGGCGGACGCAACTCTGTTATAACATCTTGCTTCTCCTTTACACGCTTATTAATTTCTGATTGAGTCCCCTGCATTTTAATCTGTGTGTCACTCATGTTTTTCAGGTTTCCTGGCATTTCCTCCTGTGCATTATCAACATCGATTACCTTCTTACCTAGCTTATCTATTTCCTGGAATTGATCTGTGAATAATTCCACTTTTAATTCTTTTCCAATTTTGGACAACTTACATGTTAAACCATTTGACAGATCAGGGAGCAACTGTTTACTTAGGTGATCAGTTTTTGTATTTGTTCATTTGAAAGTTCTTAGAATGTTTTGTGTCATATGAACCCCAAAAGCATTAAATGTTTGTGTTTGTTGTTTTGAAGGAATCTTCAACGTTTGCGTTAAATTATTAAATTTTTTTGTGTTAGATCAATAAAGTTTCGTGTTTGTTCTTTAAAATTTTGTGTTTGTTCATTCCTAAAATCATTAAGAATTGTCATTATTCCTTGCATAAGTTGTATCAATGTGGGGGCATCATTTTGAACACCTACTGTGTGTTATGTGATGAAATTCGGGTCCGTTTCGCCCAATACGAAACTTTTAGATATACTGGAATATGTGCTACACGCCTTTAAGTAGCCTCATGCGAAAAAATGCTTCCCAGTGATATTCGCGAATTTATGTCTTCTACCATAAGTAATGTCGTCTACCATAAGTAATGTCATCTGACTCATCGACATGTTCATTTGTTGTTGCATTAGTTGTGGAGACATTTTGTGCTTGTTCTAAATTGTCAACAATGATTTCACCTACTGTATCTATTTCTGTCCTTGTGATTTACTAATTGCAAATTTTTAAAATGAATATCATATTTTTAACTCCTCTGAGAAAATATTCTGAATTATCTTGTGATGTGTTGTGAACATACACTGCAACTCACTCTTATACTCATGTAAAATTATCATCATAAAATGGTTTTTGATATATACGCTTTTTTACTACCATTTGAAATGCTCCTATTTTTAGGATAGGAGGGGAGACATACTGCTACTATTAGAGTGCACACAGAATAATGTGTCTGGTAGATGCACAGTCGGCAGGGCACACCCGGGAGAGCAGTAGTGGGGGGGGGGTGTGGGGGGGGGGGGTTGTGAGTAGGCGCTGTAGGGAAATGCTAAGCACTGGAGGGGAAGTGCCATTCTAAACTACAGTTTATATTGACATTTGTTGTAGATATTAAGTGGAGCCCCTCCAACCCCACACACGCATATTGACTGCCCAAAAAGAGCCACTGTCATCTTGATTTGTTAAGTATCTGAAAAGAATTCCGCTGAAAAAGCAGCGATTTATTTTCAAATGACTTGTTAACCACTTGTTACTTTCAGAGAAGCCTCATGAGTGACGAATTTTGATTAACACCTATGTTTCTCTTGTTGCCATGTTAAACTTTGCTTCTTTCATCAAAACATAGTGGAGTTTACACAATGTCAATTTACTCAGATGTTGTGCACACACAGTTTCGGCATAATTCTGAAACAATGGTTCACTTAATTTATTAAACGAGGAACTGAGGACAAGTAAGGTCAATAGCTTATGAAAAAGCACCTTCTCGCCACAAAAATAAACGTGTAATGTCTTCACTTATGTTGTTACAAAACCGACCGCATTTATCGTTTCACCAGCCATCAAGGGCCCTGAAAAATTACATTCTTTCGTCGAAGAATACAGTCAGTCGAAGGGTAGATAATGAAGTTTTGCGTTATAACCATTTAGCAAAATATCATTTTCCAAAGCCTTGTTCCGTTATCTCAAACTGTCTATGAAATACGAGGAATGTTCTGGATATTTCATTCAGGCCCTATCGCGATCGCAGGTGGGTGTGTTACATGAGATCAATTTTCTAGAGATTGGTGACAGATGGACATCTCCATCCAGGTCTAAAGAAAAATTCAATATGTTAGCTAAATTTCATGCACAGCAACATATTATGTACTATGCACCAAAGGCAAAATCATAGCGACCCCTTTTCCTCATTGCAAACTTTATGGAATTTAGCGCAGTGCCTTACTTAATTGGAAATATTACAATAACTTGACCATTAACAAAATGATGGGTATGTCGTCATGAAGCTGATGCATAAAGCAAATGTAATGCAAAAATGATGTCTTGTTACAAAACAGTTTCTGTAAAATCGTTTGCGAAAGATAGATGTGCGTGTGCCTCGATTCTGTCATCGCTGCATGTAGCCGACTGGCTACCGGGAATGTCAGCCTACCCTTTCGAACAAATTAATAAACCCGCCCTCGTTTTGAACGAAAGTTGGTCACTGCACTTCGGCCACTGTAGCCTATGTGGACTATACGAGTGAGGCGTTACCAAGGGCACCCCTACAAGCTGTAAGTTAGATTTTTCCTACCTTCTCCATGTGTATCACAATTTTTTTCTGGCTGTTTCCATACAAATTTTACTCTCTGTGCATGCATATTCTCCTTTTGTGGTCCTTCCTCTCTTTCTCTTCGCAATTCGTTTCTTGTAACAAAGAAAACAAACGATAATTCATACAATGGAAACTTATCACAACATAATGTTTTATATATTTTTATTTCTTCACTTATCTGTATCTGGCAGCATCCCGTCACGGTCGCCATTTATACTGATATTTAAGTACTGGCGCCGTAAGAAGGTGCAAATAATGTGGATTCTCTCGTGGTGTGTGGCTGGCAGATACTTTCACCAGCAGCAATTCACTTCTAAGTTTGCACCTTCATAGTCTCTCGCTATGATTACCATTGAAACAATTTAAATTCGTTGATATATTAACTGTCCTTTGTACAGAATGATATTTACCTAATTTTTCTTGAAGAAAAAACTGCAGCTTCCAGCTCCATGATAAAGAATGCAGTATAACTGATTTGATTTGATTTTGACAGGGAAGCTAAACCAGCTTAGGTCTAACCCGCCACTGCCCACACTGAAACCGAGTTCATTGTGCAGTATCGCTTCCTGTGTATTTAGTACAGCCAACCAATGCCCTTAAATAGTGCGAGGAGTCCCTTAACCAGTTTTTTGTTATACACAATTTCTTCAGGTCTTGTTGTCCCAAAGATTCTGTATCTTTTGTTCTCCAATGCCATGCATTCGAAGATTAGGTGTGATGCAGTTTCTTCACTCTCATCACAGATCCTACATTTTGGGTCTTCTTCTGTAATACCCATTGTGTGCAGGTGTTTTTTGAAATTGCCATGGCCGGTCTTCAGTCCAGTCATGAGTTTGATCTCTTTCTCGTTTAATTCCAGGATTACAGAACTTTTTTTAAAGCATGGTTTGGGTATCATTTCCTTACCATGTTTCTGTTTATGAAACTTGGTCCAATATTCTAGGTGCTGTTTCCTAAGACAGTTCCATAGTTCTAGTTTGATCACAGCCTTGTTGATTGTCAGCACAGGTTCTGGTCCAATAAATGGAGTCGTTGCCCCCATCCCGGCCAATCTATCAGATTGTTCATTGCCACAGAGCCCTGACTGGCCAGGGACCCACACTAGGTTTACCCTATTGCTTCCCCCTAGCTACACCAGAGCCCTTTAGCATTCTGCAATCTAGTTGCAGGAGCTGTCAGTGATTTTAGGGCTGCCTCGCTGTCTGAATAGATGCAGATGCTACAGTCCTTGTAGCACTTAAGCATATTCTCCTCCACACATGCCCTGATTGTAGTAATTTCAGCTTGGAATTCTGAGGCCAGTTTTCCTAGAGATATGATGCCCTCCAGTCTTGGCTGAACCCCGTACACCCTTGCACCAATGTCTTGGTCTGATTTTGACCCACTGCTCCCTGCTTCCAATTATTATATTTTAAGGCTTGTTGAAGCAGTTGGGAGCTGTGATATAGTCAGCAGGCATTCCCACAGCCATCTCTATGTTTACCTCACTCGCTATGTTAGCGTGTGATTCTGGATGAAATCCAGTTTTTGCCAGTTTTAAGTCTGTATGCCCCAACTGCTGCCTTCATCTTGACCTAAAAGTAGGGGGACTAGGCTTTTTCTGGTGCATTTTGTTACTGCAGGTTGCCTACATCAAGGGCAGATATGAACTCAGGGGCAGACCTATGTTTCTCCTTTGATTGACAGGTACTTAACCTTTTGTTCTGCTAAGTGGTTTTCCATGTCACTGCACTTAACCTATTGTCCCCCTCTCCGTCTCCCCTCCCCCCTCATATAGGTAAGAAAAGGGGTTCACTATACTTTCAACTGCCTAGTTTCAACTACTTCTCAAGGTCATCTGTATTTCGAATGCAGGAAGTGATTGATTGGATGACCAAGAGAATTAGTTGAAACTAGGTAGTTGAAAGTATAGTGAACCCCTTTTCTTACCTATATGAGGGATAGGAGAGTGGGAGGGGGAAATAGGTTAAGTGCAGTGACATGGAAAACCACTTTGCAGAACAATAGGTTAAGTACCTGTCAATCAAAGGAGAACAATGTGTCTGCGCCTGAGTGCGTATCTGTCTGTGAGGTAGGCAACCTGCACTAACAAAATGCACCAGAACAAACCTATTCCCCCTACTCCCAAAGGTGGAATGGAGGCATGTCCAGCATGGCTTCCATCCCAGTGGGATGCGTGCTGCTAATTCCACCTGTTATGGCTAAGCAGGCCAGTCTCTGCATCTTAGCTAGCTCCTTAGCTGCAATCCGCTGTTCGAAATTCTTCCACCACACTACGGCCTCGCAGTAAATCCTAGGTCTAATCACTGTGGTGTATATCCAGTGCATACCTCTGGGGTTTCGGTCCCAGTTTTTACCACAGGCCCTTCTCGTACTCACTAGAGTACTTTTTGCATTGTTGCAGATACTCTCAAAGTGAGAGGTCCACGTTAGTTTCGCATCCAGGGTTACCCCTACATATTCCACTATCCCCATAATAGGTAAAGTTTCATCGAAGAGCTTTGAATTCCAACTTGAGCGTTGGGTATGCCTTTTTGTAAATGGCACCACAACAGTCTTCTTAGGATTAATCCTCAGATCCTGTTTAATGCACCAATTTTGCACAATGTCCAATCCTCCTTGTGCCATATTGCTAACTGTGTCAGTAAGTTTGCGAAGTATTACTATGACAAGGTCATCTGCATATCCTTGGCAGAAGCATTGTCTGGAATTTAGTTCCTCAATGAGTTGGTTCACCACTAGATTCCACAATAAAGGGGACAGAATTCCTCCTTGTGGGCAGCCTCTAGTGGTGTTAATTATCATTTTTCATTCATCATGGTAGCCTCTACCTTCCTTCCACTAAGCATGGCCCTGGTCCACCTACATACAGTGGTCCCTAGTCATGCATCTCTGCTGCCCTTACCATGGAATCGAAGGTCGTGTTACTGAAGGCCCCTTGATATCCAGGAAGATGCAGAGGGTTATTTCTCAGAAGTGAAGTGCTTTCTCCACCCTCCCAATGAGCTGGTGGAGAGCTGTCTCACATGATTTACCTGGTTGATATGCATCTTTTTTTGAATTTAGAGGGGCCCTAATTAGCCTCCTCTCCCCAATGTATACATTAACCAGTTTTTACAATGTTTTGAGAGTGAAGGAGGACAGACTGATTGGTCTCATATCCTTGGCGTTGGTGTGATCAATTCTCACTGGCTTTGGAATGAAGAAAACTTTCACTGTCCTCCAAGCATTGGGAATAATTCCTACTGCTAGGCTAACCCTGAATAGCCTGCATAGGACTTTTATGAGATTCTCTCCTGCCTGTTGCAGGAGAGCTGAAAAAATTCCATCTGTGCCAGGTAACTTCAACAGTTGGAATGTTACCACCGCCCATTGGATTTTATTGAAGTCCACACACTCCTTGGCGGATTCCCAGTCCTCTCTTCGAGTGCCTCAGAACCATTGTCTCTTCAGGATCACATTCTGGTCTGTGTTGTCCTGATATGAGGTCACTATGGCAGACATAACAGCCTCTGCTACTTCCTCAAACTGTTGTGGATTCCTTATCGAGGTTTTAATTTCCAATAAGCCTACGTCAAGGTCCCTCCTATATGTCTCCCAGTCTGTTTTCCTGGGATTCCTATAGATCATGGTCTTTGTGATTACCATTTCAACCTTGAATTTAATGTACATGAGGATGGCTCTAACGACACATGCCATTATTTGACATAGCTGCCCATCATCATGGAACCAAAGGTTATGTCAATTACTTCTTCCCTTCTGCCCTATTCAGGACCTCTAAGTTTTTAGCTAAAGGAATTCAAGAATGTACTTACCTCTACTATAGGTGTCTTGTTGTCCCACACTAGGTTGTGGAGATTGGCGTCACATCCTACCAACAGTTGGTCGCCTTGCCGATGACAAACTTTTACCAGTCTCCTCACCTCTAAAGGAGGAGGAGAACTGTCTTTGTAAGGAAGGTATACTGAGGCCAAAACAATTTCCCTCGTGATACCTTCCTCACATTGCCGCATTGTGATGGTCACTTGGACCCTGGAGTAGAAATCCGTCATTGGCATGAAAGAAATTCCATTTCTTACATAGATGCATGTTCTGGAGTTTCTTAGATTCCTAGCATAAATCAGTTACCTCCAGTGCCACTGACGGCTGATACACCGCCTTTATATAAATATGGTTCTTGTATCAGGGCCGCATCCACTTCCTGCCTCCCCAGGCAGCAGCTCAGGGCAGCCCTTTACTGTGCTGCAGATTAATCTGCAGCACCTTCAGTCTCCGTCTTGCTGCCATCTTTGAGGTCTTTGAGAAACCTAATGGTGACCTGTGAGAGCCTTAAAACAACTTCAGGTCTTGCTCTCACATCGCCTTCAGGGACTTCTCTCTGACCTCCACCAGCAGGTTTTGTCCTTCTGGTACAACCTTCTGGTTTGATCACTCTCCAGTCTTCTGTCGAGACTTTTGGGTTTTGGACCCCTACTTTCCTGAAGAGAGTCTTAGAGGAGACATCCTTAAAGAACTTAGGTACCCATACTGATACCTTTGCGGTCTTAAGAAGGTCCACTGCTGTCTTGTCCAGCAGCTTTGCATCTTCTCATCGAGATATTATGGGCACCTTGTCCTTAAGCCATTCCACCGTGTGCATCCCCTGACAGACAAAAATGAGGGCACCGTGGTCTAGATAGACCCTCCTGAAGTTGGGTCCTGGACCAGCATCCCCCCAATCGTTTCAGAGAGGGCCATCTGTACAAGTTCCTCCTCCTGCAAAGTGGTGGCGACCAGTGGGCAGCCTTCCTGGATAACTACTATCTTAAAAACCGAGACTGCAGTACTATAGATCTGATTCCCTGTTTCTTGCCTAGGCTTTTTCTGGGCTCACTTATCCATGGAGGAGGGAGTCTTAGATTCCAAGTTTATCCTCTTGTTGCCTGTCTTCAACGTTGTGGGGCCTGTGTATCCACTTCAACCTAAGACAGTTTTTTCTTGGGGGTCTTAGGTTCAAGTCCCTTTAATTCCCTCCACTTGTCTTTAGGAAGCCATTCTTTCCCTTCCAATTTTTCTGTTCCCTGAGTATTTTCCCCCTCTGGGCCCCAGATAAGGCTTTAATCTTGATCTGGTCCAACTTCTATGTTATAGTTCCCACTTCTGGCTCACGTCTAAACCCTGATTCAGTAGTGGGAATGCCTTCCATCAGTCCTGACCCCGATGTTTGGGTGTCTGAGGTCTCAGTTTGCCCCTCTGTTTTAATTTATTTTCTTTAGTCGTGTCCATATTAGTTCCATGAGGTTTGGGGATCTACATGGTCCACACCACAGATACCCTGCACAGTGTAAGGCTACTTACTCAGGGAGGTCGCCTGGTATCCCTGAGGCTCCGTTTGCGAGCCATCTTCCATGTGCCACGCACCCCTCGTCACGGACTGCATCACACCTTGAGTTGAGAAAGGGAACTGGGTAAGGATTAGGAGTGGATACGAAAGATGGGACGTTGTGGGACACTTTTGGTCTGATCCATCAGCTGAGGCCTTTCCAGCAGTAGGTCCTCTACCTTCAGCATAACCCCCAGCTTCACGTGGATACAAAAAGACTCTTGACCCGCACGGACAGTGCTTCATCAAGGTGGTGTCCCCCGAGGAGGTTGCAGTATAATACAATCATAAATACTGTAAATACTGTGTCCATGTGTTCTGAAGTTTGTACGCTATTGTGTATCCAGGTATCATTTTCAGGATTAAGCAATTTAGAAATAAAAGAAATTGCCTTCCTTTCCAGAAGATATATTGGAAAAACTTTTAAACAAATATATATTGGTGTCTGATGTATATCCAATACGTCCACACAAAATCATGGATGGACGAGACAGATAGATGAAAAGTGAAAAATTTGATATTGGCTTAAGGAAACATTAGAACACAGATATAAGTTCATCTTTCTTTTTGTACATATCTCTTTTTGGTGTGGGCATGTTTATATCGCATCTTTGCACCACACAGTGTTCTGATATTTTTTAGATGACATATACACTATGACTAAAACAAAATAAGATACATCATAATAGGTGAAGTGTTTGGTGTTTCAAGTGGTGCCACAACGAAGATTTATACCAATACAGGGAAAGCAGATAAACATCATCCACTAAGTCACATCTTGGAGGAAAGTGTGTATTGAGTGATTGTGACAGACGGCCATGGACCAGGATTGTGATGAAAAATTGAGGACGACAGCTGCAAAAGTCACCACAAAAGAATACGAAACGAGCTCCGAAAGCCGAGACTCGGGCCAGTTGGAACTTCAAAATCACTCACCATTGATGCAAATGCTCCTAAGAGAAAAATGTGGTACTGACGCCAATAAAACCTGGACTATGGAACAATGGAAGAATGTCATGTAGTTGGATGAATCTTCTTGCACACTGTTCCCAAATTGTGGTCCAGTTTACGTTGCCCCAGTGAGACAGGGCGGGGGTTCTGTGATGATTTCGGCAGCCATATCGTAGTATTCCATGGACCAAAAGGTAACCTGCAAGGGCGTATTACTGCCTAAGATTATATGACCATTTTGGTTCATCAGGTCCATCGTATGGCACAGTGTTTGTTCGCTAGTGATAAGTTCCAAGACGGCAGGGTCTCTGTTCACACAGCTCGCATCGTCAACGGCCGGTTTTACGGGCACGGAGATGCACTGTCGCATCCCCCATGATCACCACCGTCACAAAATCTCAACATTATTGAGCCTTTGTGGTACCTGAACTTGCCACTATTTTTCAGGAAGAATGGTATACGTTTTCCTTGAAAACCATACAGGACTTTCACTTATAGAGCTAAACGTATATGACGATGAAGAAACGTATTTCAAAAGTTGCATAGACAGTCCCATTATATACAAATTAATAATTTCTTGATACTTCATTTACTAATAACATACGCACACAAATTCACAATTTGACCGGCATGATAAGGGTCAGTCAAATGAAATCGATACGGATGGAGAAAGTAAGTAAACTATTTATTATTTCAAAAGTAATCGCGTAACTGTTAATACATTTTTGGTAAACATTTTTGGAATACAGTGATCGATATATTATTATATTTTGACTAAAGTTCAGTCTTGATCACACTGTTTATGTTTCAATGACATAGGTAACCGGTTTCGGTTATTTTTACACAACCATCATCAGACCCATGACTCCCTTAGGATGGTATGCGGAGCTCTCCTCAGCTGCTACGAAGTCAACTGATCAGTTGTCATTGAAACATAAATGGTGTGATCAAGACTGAACTTTAGTCAAAATATGTTAGTACATTAATCCCATTTTGAGACAAGACGGTCGTTGTCTTAAGGGAAAATGTTTGCGGTTGCATACCGGACCGAAATATGTAAATCTCATTTGGAGAGATCGGGACTGTATGAAGGATGTGTAAGGGCTTCCCAGCGAAACTTCTGCAATGTAGTCGAAACAACCTTGGTAACATTTGGCGGATGAAAATTTGCACGCCAGGGAACAACCATGTTTCCGTAGGGAACCACAAACATTTTCCATGAAGGTATAGACCGTCTTGTCTCAGAGTGGGATAAATGTATTTATAGTTACGGCGATTACTTTTGAAATAATGAACAGTTTCCTCGCTTTTTTTCTATATTTCTCATTTTTATTTGACTGCCTCTCATTTTTTGGAAGTATCAGTGCACTGAAGAGATGAGACGATGTAATACATTTAGGTCGATCGAACCTCTTCAGATGAGTCGCAGATACAATGTTGACACAATGCCATTCAGTACAATGTTTTTATGACAGTGCGTATTATTCTATATAGAGTACGTCACAGTTCTCGCTGCCACATTCCCGTCGCCTGTGTTCTTCTCACCTGCGGACAGTAGGGGAGCCTGTTGTACATTCGAGCACTTTTCCGAGTTTTGTCTCTAGCAAATCCTGTAATAGATTTTCCTACTCCATTTTGAAATGATAGTACTCACTTTATTTGAGCTGAGTCTTTCTCCGAAACTACCAAAATTACTACGAAAAAGTAATGCTTATCCAAACGTGAAAAATTGTTCAAAGGTACAAAATTGTCACCTACCTAAGACAAAGGAGAATCCAGGCGGGGGACCTGGGGAGGTGGAGAGGAGAAGGAGACGAATCTCTGGGGCTGCGCCCCTTCCCCCCCCCCCCTCCCTCCCCAGCGCCACAGAATTACATCTGTTTCCTTTAAATAAAAATAAGGGAAGAGAGAGAGAGACAGTCTTTGTAGCATAGCTTTCAGAGACAACAGTTTCAAAAATTTTCTTAGTTTTGTAGTTGATATTATAATAGATTAAGAAAACACCTTTGTTTATTCAAGATAATTTAAAATTGGCACAGTGATATAAAATTTCTATGAGCTCAGCCCCTCCCCTCCCCCTCCCCCCCCCCCCCCCCCTACAACTATAATCCTGGATTCGATTTTGACGTACGAACAAACATTCTATTCAAATTTAAGAATTTTGAAATTGAGGAATTCTTGTCAATACCGTATTAGTCTGTTACATTACTAATCTACTACGCACCATTAGTCAGTAAGAGAAATCAAATTAAACGTTGTTGTTGTTGTTGTGGTCTTCAGTCCTGAGACTGGTTTGATGCAGCTCTCCATGCTACTCCATCCTGTGTAAGGTTCTTCATCTCCCAGTGTTATATTATCAAAAAATAGTTACAAGTTAAATACATTTTGAAACAGAACCTCTTGGAAACTAACACAAATTTTCATTTCCAAGACAGGTAAAATTACTAAGACATTAAAGAAACTCAGTCCATTTAGAAGCCGGACGGTGTGGCCGTGCGGTTCTAGGTGCTTCAGTCTGGAACCGCGTGACCGCTATGGTCGCAGGTTCGAATCCTGCCTCGGGCATGGATGTGTGTGATGTCCTTAGGTTAGTTAGGTTTAAGTAGTTCTAAGTTCTAGGGGACTGATGATACAGATGGTAAGTCCCATAGTACTCAGAGCCATTTGAGCCATTTTCCATTTACAAACATGACACGTTCCATGGCAGAAGACTTCCGGTTTCAATGTTCAGTGTGATTCACGACCGACAGGGTATGGCTTAACCGTCCACATATTATGTAACTACACTGTATGCTCATAAATTAAGAATAATGCTGATATGCTGATACATGGTGAAACAACGCTCTGGTGGGCAGGTAGCGGGTTTAAATCACCTCGGGGTATGACCATGCGGTGCATTTGACCTGCGGTCGTCGCACGGTGGCGCTGGCAGCAGTCCACATAAGCACAGGTGTGTTGGTGCATGTCAGAGTACGGTGCAGCTAGTAAGTCTGCAGACGTTTTCAGGCGTGCTAATGGTGACTGTGTGTTGAAAATGGCTCAAAGAAAACATATTCATGACCTTATGAGGGATAGAATACTAGGGCGACTGGAGACTGGTCAAACACAGCAGGTCGTAGCACGGGCCCTCCGTGTGCCACAAAGAGGGAGCTCAAGATTATGGCAACGATTCCAACAGACAGGAAACGTATCCAGGCGCTACAGTACGAGACGTCCACAGCGTACAACAGCACAAGAAGACCGATATCTCACCATCAGTGCCCGCAGACGGCCACGCCGTACAGAAGGCAGCATTACTCGGGACATTACTGCAACCACTGGAACAGTTGTTCCAGACACACAGTCTACAAACGACTGAACAGATATGGTTCATTCGCCCGGAGACCTGCAAGGTGCATTCCACTGACCCCTAATCACAGGAGAGTCCGTAAAGCCTTGTGTCAAGAACAAGTACATGGTCATTGGAACAGTGGTCCCAGGTTATGTTCACGGACGAGTACAGGTATAGTCTGAGCAGTGATTCTCGCCGGATTTTCATCTGGCGTGCACCAGGAACCATATACCAAACCCTTAATGTCCTCCTGTGTGGAGGTCGGGTGGTTTGATAGTGTGGGGTGAGATTATGATTGGTGCACGTACACTCCTGCATGTCTTTGACAGAGGAACTGTAACAGGTCAGGTGTATCGGGACGTCATTTACATCAGTATGTCCGCCTTTTCAGGGGTGCAGTGGGTCTCACCTTCCTGATAACGCACGGCCCCACCGAGCTGCCATCGTGGAGGAGTGCCTTGAAACAGAAGATATCAGGTGAATGGAGTGGCCTGCCTGTTCTCCAGACCTAAACCGTATCTAGCACGTCTGAGATGCTCTCGGTCGACGTATCGCTGCGCGTCTTCAAACCCCTATGACACTTCAGGAACTCCGACAGGCACTGGTGCAAGAATGGGAGGCTGTACCCCAGCAGCTGTTCGACAACCTGATCCAGAGTATGCCATCCCATTGTATGTCCTGTGTATGTGTGCTTGGTGATCATATCCCATATTGATGTCGGGATACATGCACAGGAAACAGTGGCGTTTTGTAGCACATGTGTTTTGGGACGGTTTTCTCAACTTATCACCAATACTGTGGACTGACAGATCTGTGTCGTGTGTGTTCCATACGTTCCTATGCTATTAGCGCCAATTTTGTGTAGTGCCACGTTGTGTGGCACCACATTCTGCAATTATCCTTAATTTATGAGCATGAGTGTAGATTTACAAGTGTAGAGAGTTTTACTCACCATGATACTCCATGAATAAAAATTAACAATATCCTGCAAATAACTATAACATATTATACGACATTTAAATATGTATAACTGTAATGTTTACAAACGTTCCACAAACCACCTCATGCCTCACAACAACAAAAACCGTTCATAACGTCGAAACAACTTATGGCGGTTTCTAGGGAGAGATTCTAAAATCAGCCACTAGGTTGAAACACCGTATGTTGACTGTCACCTATGTACAACACACTCTCCCCTGCTGAACACCTCAACATAGATATCGTTCAAAAGTAGCGGAAACGTTGCGGTCGATATATACCTGCCAACGGGCTACTTTGAATGTGATGGTGCAGAACGAAATTTGCGTACGACATTATAATTTAAATTAATATACACTGACATAAAAAGAATTGCGACACCAAGGAAGAGTCATGTGAGATAAACGAAAGTTGGTAGGCATGTTTCTTCATGTGAAAGATGACGTCTGTTGAAATTTCGCGGCGGTTGCATAAGTCGCGCTATAAGTCGGGTTTGCTTTAAATACACACTGTAACGGTCGCGAGCGTCCGTTACCTTTGAGATTGGACCTGGTGAGTTGATCTTTGTCAAGAATGCTTTTAAGGCGACAGAAACGCCATTACCAGCACCTCACTGGGTTTGAACTAGAAGCTGGATGCTCCTTCTGCGATATTGCAGAAAGACTTGACAGGAATGTAGTCACTGTACATGACTGCTGGCAGCGGTGGTCACGAGAATTTACGGTCGCAAGGAGACCAAGCTCCGGACGGCCGTGTAGCACTACCGAGAGGAAAGACGATCGTATTAGGACTATGACTCTGGTGTATCGTATTGTATCTGCAGCTGGAGCAGCAGTTGGAACCACAATGACACAACGAACTGTTACAAATCGCTTACTTTAAGGACAGCGCCGAGCCAGACGCCATGTAGCATGCATTCCACTGACCCCAAAACACAGGCATTTGCGACTTCAGAAATGCCAAGCGAGAGCTCAGTGGAGCACAGGTTGGAGGTCTATCGTGTATTCTGATGAAAGCTGGTTCTGCCTCGGTTCCAGTGAGAGCTGTGTATTGTTTAGGAGGCAGCTAGTGGAGAGCCTGCAACAGGTCTGTCTACGTGCTAGACACAATCGAACTACTCGTGGAGTTAAGGTGTGGGGTGAGATTTTCTACGACAGCAGGAGCTCTCTGGTGGTTATCCCGTGCGCACTGGCTGCAAATTTGTACGTCGGTCTGGTGATTCGACCTGTTCTGCTGTCATTCATGAACAGCGTTCTGGGAGTGTTTTCCAACAGGATAACGCTCGCCCACATAACGCTGTTGTAACCAAATATGCTCTACAGAGTGTCGACATGTTGCCTTGGCCTACCCGATCGCTATATCTCTCTCCAATCGAGAACATATGGGACATCATAGAACAATTCCAGCGTCATCCGCAAACAGCATTAACCGTCCTTGTCTTCGCCGACCAAGTGTAACAGGCATGGAACTCCATCCCAAAAGGAATGCACGCACGTTTGCATGCTTGCATGCTACATTCTGACGGTTACACCGGTTATTAATGTACCAGCATTTCAAATTTGCGATCCCTGATCTCGCGCTAACGTTAACCTGTGATCTTACAATGTTAATCAATTAAATATGTTACCTAGGCAAATCTATTCCCAAAATTTCATTATTTTACATTAATTATTTTTTGGAGTTGCGTTTTTTCCGTCATTGTAACATTTCGGGAGGTTTTGCATAACACCTTGCAACAACGAATTTGCGAGTTTGTAACAGTAATACACTACTGGCCGTTAAAATTGCTACACCAAGAAGAAATGCAGATGAGAAACGGGTATTCATTGGACAAATATATTATAGTAGAACTGACATGTGATTACATTTTCACGCGATTTGGATGCATAGATCCTGAGATATCAGTACCCAGAACAACCACCTCTGGCCGTAATAACGGCCCTGATACGCCTGGGCATTGAGTCAAACAGAGCTTGGATGGCGTGTACAGGTACAGCTGCCCATGCAGCTTGAACACGATACCACAGTTCATCAAGAGTAGTGACTGGCGTATTGTGACGAGCCAGTTGCTCGGCCACCATTGACCAGACGTTTTCAGTTGGTGAGAGATCTGGAGAATGTGCTGGCCAGGGCGGAAGTCGAACATTTTCTGTATCCAGAAAGGCCCGTACAGGACCTGCAACATGCGGTCGTGCATTATCCTGCTGAAAAGTAGGATTTCGCAGGGATCGAATTAAGGGTAGAGCCACAGGTCGTAACACATCTGAAATGTAACGTCCACTGTTCAAAGGGCCGTCAATGCGAACAAGAGGTGACCGAGACGTGTAACCAATGGCGCCCCATACCATCAGGCCGGATGATACGCCAGTATGGCGATGACGAATACACGCTTCCAATGTAAGTTCACCGCGATGTCGCCAAACACGGATGCGACAGTCATGATGCTGTAAACAGAATCTGGATTCATCCGAAGAAATGACGTTTTGCCATTCGTGCACCCAGGTTCGTCGTTGAGTACACCATCGCAGGCGCTCCTGTCTGTGATGCAGCGTCAAGGGTAGCCGCAGCCACGGTCTCCGAGCTGATAGTCCATGCTGCTACAAACGTCGTCGAACTGTTCGTGGAGATGGTTGTTGTCTTGCAAACGTGCCCATCTGCTGACTCAGGGATCGAGACGTGGCTGCACGATCCGTTACAGCCATGCGGATGAGATGCCTATCATCCCGACTGCTAGTGATACGAGACCGTTGGGATCCAGCACGGCGTTCCGTATTACCCTTCTGAACCCACCGATTCCATATTCTGCTAACAGTCATTGGATCTCGACGAACGCGAGCAACAATGTCGCGATACGATAAACCACAATCGCGATAGGCTACAATCCGACCTTTATTAAATTCGGAAACGTGATGGTACACATTTCTTCTCCTTACACGAGGCATCACAACAACACTTCACCAGGTAACGCCGGTCAACTGTTGTTTGTCTATGAGAAATCGGTTGGAAACGTTCCTCATGTCAGAACGTTGTAGGTGTCGCCAACGGCGCCAGCCTTGTGTGCTCTGAAAAGCTAATCATTTGCGTATCACCGCATCTTCTTCCTGTCGGTTAAATTTCGCGTCTGTAGCACGTCATCTTCGTGGTGTAGCAATTTTAATGGCCAGTAATGTACGTATACCATATCCGTTTCATGACTGCGTTGGCTGATTCTACGACATTTCATTCGGTTGCACAATCCAAGAAAAAATATAAAAACGCGTGAGTGAAAATACCGCAGCGTTGGGTCTCCGCCCGCCGTCCTGGCAGAAAGTACTCTCCTTGTACTTATTTGGAGAGAGGATGTCGGCTGTTTCTAAAAGCCACCTGGATGGGAAAGCTTTGGCAGTGAAATGAGACCACTGGTGCCCCTTCATAAGGGCCTTGGAATCGTCGTGGTATAGTTCCAAAATTGTGCTGTACGAGACGAAAAACGGTAAATAACTGGCTGTCACGGGCAACATGTGCACGTCTCTCACGAGTCGGGAGTCTTTTCCGGCAAGGACGTGAGTCAGGCGGTTACGCCAGCGCGGCAGCCACCTGTGGCACTGTCGTGCGCTGCGCAGGCGCGCATGCGGGCACACCCCGGCCCCGGCTGCACGAACCAACCCTCTCGGCAGCAACCCTCGCGCAGGCGCACTGAGTGCCGCGTCCGCAGAAAGCTCGACCCGGATGCGCGAGCAGCTGCGACAGCGGCGGACGGTGGCCTCTTCGTGGCCGCGGAATCCAGGACGGTGATTAACTCTCGTGACTCACTGTTACGCCTGGCTTATCCCTCCGATTGCAAGCAACATACACACCTGTTTTACCATAGCTTTAACCAAAATTAGTCGTGTCACACGATATGTGTTACAATCTATAGTAACATCAAACTTTTCGCAGATGATGCACCTACCTTAATGAAAATAAGTGGTCAAGTGAGAGTAGAACTCACGCAGGGTTCCGCACAAACTTAATTACGCATGTATATAGTTCATTCATCCAGGGAATCGATAATCTCAACGATTTTTGCCTGTTACCGTTATCGAGAATATAATAACTCCAATCCCAAAGAAAGCAGGTGTTGACAGATGTGAAAATTACCGAACTATCAGTTTAATAAGTCACAGCTGCAAAATACTAACGCGAATTCTTTACAGACGAATGGAAAGACTGGTAGAAGCCAACCTTGGGGAAGATCAGTTTGGATTCCGCAGAAATGTTGGAACACGTCAGGCAATACTGACCCTACGACTTATCTTAGAAGATAGATTAAGGAAAGGCAAGCCTACGTTTCTAGCATTTGTTGACTTAGAGAAAGCTTTTGACAATGTTGACTGGAATACTCTTTTTCATATTCTGAAGGTGGCAGGGGTAAAATACAGGGAGCGAAAGGCTATTTACGATTTGTACAGAAACCAGATGGCAGCTATAAGAGTCATGGGGCATGAAAGGGAAGCAGTGGTTGGGAAGAGAGTGAGACAGGATTGTAGCCTATCCCCGATGTTATTCAATCTGTATATTGAGCAAGCAGTAAAGGAAACGAAAGAAAAATTCGGGGTAGGAATTAAAATCCGTGGAGAAGAAATAAAAACTTTGAGGTTCGCCGATGACATTGTAATTCTGTCAGAGACAGCAAATGACTTGGAAGACCAGTTGAACGGAATGGACAGTGTCTTGAAAGGAGGATATAAGATGAACATCAACAAAAGCAAAACAAGGATATTGGAATGTAGTCAAATTAAGTCGGGTGATGCTGAGGGAATTAGATTAGGAAATGAGGCACTTAAAGTAGTAAAGGAGTTTTGCTATTTGGGTTGCTTCAAATGGTTGAAATGGCTCTGAGCACTATGCGACTTAACTTCTGAGGTCATCAGTCGCCTAGAACTTAGAACTAATTAAACCTAACTAACCTAAGGACATCACACACATCTATGCCCGAGGCAGGATTCGAACCTGCGACCGTATGCTATTTGGGGAGCAAAATAAATGATGATGGTTGAAGTAGAGAGGATAAAAAATGTAGACTGACAATGGTAAGGAAAGCGTTTCTGAAGAAGAGAAATTTGTTAACATCGAGTATAGATTTAAGTGTCAGGAAGTCGTTTCTGAAAGTATTTGTATGGACTGCAGCCATGTATGGAAGTGAAACGTGGACGATAAATAGTTTAGACAAGAAGAGAATAGAAGCTTCCGAAATGTGGTGCTACAGAAGAATGCTGAAGATTAGATGGGTAGATCACATAACTAATGAGGGGGTATTGAACAGAATTGGGGAGAAGAGAAGTTTGTGGCACAACTTGACTAGAAGAAGGGATCGGTTGGTAGGACATGTTCTGGGGCATCAAGGGATCACCAATTTGGTACTGGAGGGCAGCGTGGAGGGTAAAAATCGTAGAGGGAGACCAAGAGATGAATAAACTAAACAGATTCAGAAGGATGTAGGTTGCAGTAGGTACTGGGAGATGAAGCAGCTTGCACAGGATAGAGTAGCATGGAGAGCTGCATCAAACCAGTCTCAGGACTGAAGACCACAACAACAACAACCGTTATCGATACAGGGAAGATATTGACCCCGGGATTTTCAAGACCGCATCAAAATCTCTGCAGCAGTTCCTCAGACTAACAGGACATACAAAAATAAGCGACCAAGGGACTTCAGTTTATATACGCAGAGAAAGAAGATTTAATAAAACACTTCTTATTTACTTATTAAAACATACTACAACATACATTTTATGTTTACATGAAGTAATGTTCCTCTATTAGGTGTTTGACGGATGATAAATGCAGTGTATGTTAAAACGGCGGAAAGGTGCTTTTATATGACGTAATTACAGTTTAACAAGTCTCAAATTTTTTACTTTACGTGTACTGTGAAACCTTGCCTCTTACCGAATTTCATGACTGTCGATCAACGGGAAGTATCCTATAGATGTTGATGAGTGAATTTGCGAGTATCAAAATATGTGGCATAAATAACCGAATCTTTTGATTGCATTGACTTACAAGCTTAAAGTTTTTATACCGCTAAGGGGCTAGACACTCTTGTACGTGACACAAATTTGATCTTGGTACGCCAACCGGTTACAGATAAAACGGGGTCTTAAAAGACGAACAGAGAGACGGATATAAAACAAAAAATATTTTTTTCGTGTGATATAATTACAGATTTAAAAATTTAGGATTTTTCGATTTACCTTCACTGTGAAACCTTGCTTCTTGCTAAAGTTCGAGATTCTAGGTCAACGAGCAGCACGCTATAGGATTTCATGAGTGAGTTCTCGAGTATCAAAATATGAGATAAAAGACCGTATCTTGCGACTGCATTGACTTAAAACTTTAAAATTTTACATCGCCAACGAACCATAGAGTTTAATACGTGACGTAAATGTGAACCTGATACGTCAAGCCATTCCTGAGAAAACAAAATACATATAGACAGAGGGAAAACAAAGCGATCCTGTAAGAGTTCCAGTTTTACGGACTGAGGCATGGAATCCTAAAAAGCTGCACAAATATTTGGTCAGATCTTCAGAAGATTTCAAAGTAGTGCAGACACTGGCAACTTGCTTCGAATGGCCAGAAGTGGAAAACTATGCACTTTATAAAACGAAAAAACGTGTGCTATCAGTGAGTCACAACTGGAATCGGTAAGCTCACATCTGGGTGTAACACTTTGTAGGGACCTGAAACGGAACGATCACATAGGCGTAGTAGCAGCCTTCGATTTATTGGTAAAATACTAGGAAAATGCAACCAATCTACAAGAGAGAATGCTTACAAATCACTTGTGGGAAATAGCCTAGAAATCGCTCAAATGTGTTGAACTTGTACCACATAGGACCGAAGGCAATGCTGAACGCATATAGAGAAGGGCAGCAGGAATGGTCAGTGGGTTTGTTGGACATACAGGACAGTGTCACAGAGATGTGGAAAGAACTGTACTGCAAGTCCCTGCGTCTCGCTCTCGCAGGGACTGTAAAGACAAGATTAAACCAAACACAGCGCGCACTGAGGCATTTAAACAGGCGTTATTGCGGCGCTCCGTACGTAAATGGAACGGATTTAAGCTCTAATAACAAGTACAATGGCAAGTTCCCTCTGCCGTGCACTTCACAGGAATTGACAGAGTATACATCTACACGTAAATGTAGATTATCAAAGTACTAAGGGTGGACTGTACTCCAAAATGATGTTAAATTTCCCGAATGTCATTGGAAGGCTATAATGGCCCTCTTTTAAAGTTACTGCTTTGGCCCAATGTTTCTACAGTAACCAGAGTGCTACAGAAGATTACTGAAGATTAAATGGCTAGATCCGATAACTAATAAAGGAGGAAAGCAATTTACAGCACGACTTGACTAAAAGAATGGATCCGTTGACAGGGCACATTCCGGGGTATCAAGGAAGTGTCAGTTTCGGAATGCAAAGATAGAGGCTTACACAGAACAGTCCATTCTTCAGACTGGAGACCACAATAACAACAGATTCCACCTCTAAATTTCGAGCGTGGAAGACAGGGAAATATGCCTCTTAACTTCTTCAGTGGGCCCGAAACGTTCTCTAGGCGTACTTATCACAATGCCATAACCGGTTTCGACCACCTAGCTGTCATCTTCAGACCAAAGGGACATGCTACAAGCGGTTTCCGTTGCGCTGTAAACCACAGGTTGTTGACGTCGCAATGGAAGCCACTTGCAGCATGTGCCTGAAGCCACTTATTTATGTTGATAAATTAGAGTCGACAAATCCAGTTGAAACCACTGATCAGCCAGAAAATTATGGCCACCTACCTAATAGCCGGTGTACCCACCTCCGGCACGGATAACAGTGGCGCCGCGTTGTGGCATGGAAGCAACCAGGCCTTGGTAGGTCGCTGGAGGGAGTTGACACCACACCAGCACACACAAGTCATCTGATTACCGTAAATTTCGGGGAGGAGGGCGATGAGCTCTGACCCCACGTTCTATCACATGCCAGATGTGTTCGATCGTGTTCAGGTCTGGCTAGTTATGGGGCGAGCTCATCAATTGGTACTAGCCACTGAGTTTCGCGAACCATCCATCACACTCCCGGTCTTGTGACATGACGCATTGTCTTGTTGAAAAATGTGACTGCCTCGGGAAACATGATCGTTACGAAGGGGTGTACGTGGTCTGCAACCAGTGTACGATGCTGCTTGGCCCCGGAGCGTAATGGAGCCGCTGCCAGGCTGTCTCGGTCCCGGAGTATACGTGTCAAGGTGCTGTTCCCCTAAAAGACGACGGATTCGCTTCCTCCCATAGTATGATGAAGAAGATATCGGAATTCATCAGACCATGCAATGCTCTGCCACTGCGCCAACTTCCAGTCTCTATGGCTACATGCCCATTCAAGTCGTAGCTGCCGATGTCGTGGTGTTAACACTGGCACGTAGCCCATAGTTAGGCGGGTTCCGTGCAGTGTGTGTTCGAACACACTTGTACTCTGCCCAGCATTA
The DNA here is from genome assembly GCF_023864345.2 of Schistocerca serialis cubense. NCBI lineage: Eukaryota > Metazoa > Arthropoda > Insecta > Orthoptera > Acrididae > Schistocerca > Schistocerca serialis. The sequence goes on from NC_064639.1 coordinate 706,833,273, forward strand.
AAGTGTGATGTTAATTCCGCTACAGTGCGCCGCCTGTCCAGTTTTACGAGTCTGCCCAACCTTCGACGTCCGGCATCTGTAACGAAGGGTGGCCGCCCAAACCCATGACGCCTGGACGTGGATTTACCTTGGTTTCGCCACGTGTTCAAGACACTCACCACAGTACTCCTCGAACACCAGAAAAGTCTAGCAGTTTCCGAAATGCTCATGCCGAGCCACCGGGCCGTCACCATCTGCCCTCAGCCAACCTCCTATATATCGCGCCCCTTCTCCATTCTACACATGGACAGCACACTCCCTGGCACTACTGTGCGTGTGTCTGACTAGCCAGATGACGCTGCTATCGCCTGGACGGTTTATGGCGATAGCAGGTTGATGGTCATAATGTACTGCCTGGTCAGTGTAATCTGCCTCTGTGAATACCACGTGAACACTATTGCAGATGTGTTAAGTATTACAGGATTTAGATTTCTGAAGATGACCACTGTCGTTACCGGTGGTTACGACAGTGTCAAATGTTTGTGTGGTTGTGTCGTAAAAAATAGAAAAAATAAAAGAACATAAGCAGTCATTTACTTACTCTCCACATCCAGTATGTCGTTTCTTTCCAGAGGGGTATGGGGTTAGTGTCCCATCTTCGACGAGGTAATTAGAGACTGAGTACAGGCTCGGATTGGAGAAAGTATAGGGAAAGAAATCAGCCGTGTCCTTTTCGAAGGAACCATTCCGGCATTTGCCATAAGCATATTAGCGAAAGAATGGAAAATCTTAATCTGGATGGTCAGACGGAGATCTGAACCGCCGTCCTCCAGGATGCGAGTCCCGATGGAGACAAAGTTCCAGCAATTCGTACTTCAAACTTCTCATCCCCACTGGATCTTTGTCATCAGCTAAAACATTTATTTTTATTTATTTATTTTTTTGTTTAACTTCATGTGATTAGGACCACCAGGACCTCTCTTACACCAGACCAGGGTTCCACACATAAAGTGCATTTTTTACATCATAGTTACCTAAGAAATAAGAGTTTTAATATGACAAGTTTTAAAATGATTTGGGTGTCAGAAATGGCAGTGTGAGTAAATTATACTGACAATGAACTAATAAAGTTAATACTGACAGTAATTGTACTACTGAAGCAGTTGCCACTAATAGTGATAATAATAATAACGATAATGAAAGTGGCATATATAATAAGAATTTATAGGCGTACAAAATAGATGTTTTCTAATAACACGAGTTCTAGGAAAAGGAAATTTAAGGAGACTACGTCGGCTAAGAATATTGAGAAATAAGGAATATCAGATTGGAAAGAGGGACGTGCGAGGGCAACGAGTGTTTACAGGAACAATGGTAATCTTACTGTTGCTTTAGCAGATATGTCTTCTGGGGATGTTATATAGTTCCCTAATATAATTCGGGAGGTTGTTCCAGGGTCAGGCTCCTGTCACTGAAAAGGACTTCGAGAAGGTGGTTGTATGGTGGATTCGGACAGAAAGGATTTTGCTCTGATGCGAGCGGGTGTTCCTGTTAGAGAATTAAGAATGAGGAAAGATATGAGTGACAGTGTGCAGGATAAGTCAGCAGAGAAGACAGGGGGAACGGAAATCTCCTGTGCGTGTCCGCACAGCCAGGACAGCTGTGCATATGATGGTGAAATACGATCACAGATTCGAACATCACAGATGTAACGAACACAGGCATTCATAACCAGTTTCAGGCGCTTGATCTTCCCTGAGAAAGGCCTTGCAGGATAACATCGCTGTAATCAATAAATGAACGTGTAAGTGTTTGTAAAAGTTTCTTTTTGAGGGCAAGAGAGAAGAGCTTTTTATATTTTTGTAGGTTATGAACAGATGCTGATGCCTTCTGAGACACTACAGTTATGTGCTGAGAACATTTTGGATATTCACCTACTGTTACTCCTAGACTCGTTGCTGAAGGAGAGAAGTTGATATTTGTCGCATTAGGATTAAAGATGGTAGAGATTCCTGATATTTCTGGCTAATGAGCCTAGAGTGACCAACCAGTACCGCTTGGGTTTTGGATGGCTTGAGCTTTATACCTACATCCTGCGCTTATTTTGGTAGTGCACTCAGGTCGGTGTCGAGCTGTCGACAGCTCTCTGACTTTCTTTCTTTGGCAACACAGGCCGCTTGTCGTCCACAGTAACACAGAAAGGGGCCCAAAATGTGTTGTTTCTTTTCAGGCATTACTAGAACTTAATTTTCGCATTTTGTTTTGACAGCAATCAACAAATACGGCATCTTTTTGCTCATATTTTCCCATAGTTAACTGATGAGTGGAAATTTCAGAAGTGCCTCTTTTCCACGAAAAGCATTTTCAGTACTATTGTGTTCGCGGTACTCTGTTGCTAGTCCCTAGACTTGTTCCACGTGCCAAATGATCGAGAAAATGTTTCAAATATTCGTTACTAGTCTTTGGGCCAAGCAGTGCTTCCCTCTACAGTTTTAAGTGTCTTTCGTGAAGGTCTCCCCCACTTAGTTGACGCACACTTGGGTAGTTAGCAGAGTGCGCTAAGCTTTTAAGCTTTTGTTTGCATAAATAAAACATATTTGTAGTGAAAAGAGGTAATTAGGTTTACAAAAACAGTAAAAGAAATGGAGAAATGAAAAGACAATATACGTTCTGGAAAATGTTATGAAAGTTAAAGGTATGAATCCACTTCATGTAATTTCAATACATACAACTTACTTCTTTGACATTGAAGATGCTGCTGAAATACTGTTGTTAATGCAAGGGTGTAAGATCTCCTAACGTAGTATTATGAAAGTGTCTCATACTCATCCACCTCAAACAGCTTTCAAAATTCTTACTCAGAAACAGAACAATGGAAAAACGTCAATGAACTCAAAGGCAGAAACACCGTGGCTGGCGTACGCCGTGCCCTAAATCATCTGAAAAACCTGACATGTTCATCAGTTGCAAGACGGAAAGACCTGTCGATGATGTTGTCATTTCTTCGGCAACAGTATGGGGACTTCTAGAGAAAACATTACAATATGTAATCCGATGGAATTTTGTTAGAAACAGAAGACAATTTTTTTCTTGAATTTAATTTTGTCCTTTTCTTATCAAAAAATTTAAAGCATACGAAAAATGATTTAAACATTACAGCTGTATATCTCTACTTGTCACAAACAAAACGTAGTATTAATTATGAGTGTACAAGCACAGGACAAGGAATGTCTAATGGCTAGCTACTTAGAGAAGCCGTAAAACAACGAAGTTTCAATGGCCAGAGAGGGATTAAAACCGACGCGGAATGCGCGGCCATCTTGTTATGCTTCTGTTGATGGAAAGTTTGTTGTTGAATACCTGTGCCGGCCATGGTGGCCGAGCGGTTCTAGGCGCTTCAGTCAGGAACCGCGCTGCTGCTACGGTCGCAGGTTCGAATCCTGCCTCGGACATGGATGTGTATGATGTCCTTATGTTATTTGGGTTTAAGTAGTTCTAAGTCTAGGGGACTGCTGACCTCAGATGTTAAGTCCCATAGTGCTCAGAGCCATAACTGTAGACCATTTTGATAGTTTTCTCTTTCGTGAAACTTAATTTAAACCTAGATTATAGATGTGATATGGCATAGGTCATCCTTCGATCCATTGTAGAACTTGGAAACCCATTCAGGGAATATTCGTTCACATTTTTGTTGAACGCAGTTGTTTTTTACCATCCTGTATTAAAACATTTCCTTTTATCAATAGTGCAATTTATAAACAATGTTTTGTGAGTATAATAAAATTTCCAATGGTAAACTTAACTGCTTTTTCGACGTTATTTTACCAGCTAACTAAAAATAGGAAAGCCTTGAACCCCTTCCACTAAATTTAGTTAGTATTAAGATTCTTTTACAGGGAGTGCAGTGGAGCTGACGCTGAAATCATTAAGTATTTGGTTATATCATCGCTAGTCTCACTGAACTCTTCTGAACTCTACATGTCATGTGTGGTCTGGCGTCTCCTTACCAGCAACAGGTCCCAGGTTCAAACTAGTCAATTCTCTAAAAAACACGCTCAGAGCGTCGTTGCGCGAAAGTGGTAGGGAGACACGATATAGAACAAACAGAAACCACGCAGAATGTTAGAGTTTTACAAAAACGACACCTACGTGGCTACCCAGAGTGTATTTCTTGCTCTTTGCAGCCTCGTACGCCACGCGCCACTGCCGTCGACACATGTTATCAAAGCGTGGGTACAGAACTTTGAGGAAACGGGTGGTACGGTGGTAAAGAGGGGTGGAAGTGCAAAACACGTGTGCACACCAGAGTATGTTGCAGGAATGGAAGAAGCTTTCACCCAACGTCCCAGGCGTATAGGCGTGCAAGTATGCTCTGCAGCTAGACGTATCGGATCGCAGAGCACAGCGAAAACTGCACATGGAACTTATATACCACAACCCAGGCCTGTGTATCTGATCATGAGCGATGAGGCCGATTTTTGTGTGTCAGTCTTTGTTAACAAGCAAAACTTTATATAATGGTCACATGAAAATCCTAAAATGCTTCGTGAAACGACACTTCACAGTCAGTAAGTGGTAGTGACGTGCGGTGTATCTTCCTTTGGAATCATAGGCTCTTAATTTGTTTTAATGTCATCGTGATAATGCTGTTACTGTAAATACAGAACATTATTTTCACATTTAGAACCATTTTCTAGTGCGACAGCCTGCTGATATACCTGTAACTGCAAACACATTATTCCAACAAGATGGGGCTACATGCCATACCTCGCGGCATTCCATTAACGCGGCTTTCCTGGTCCCCTCATCTCCAAGAACGGGGACATTTCCTGACCTCCAAGAAACCTTTCAGCGTTTGGTTTCTTCCTTTGGGGTCATTTGAAATCTCAGATCTTCTTCCGTCACCCACCACGCAACATCCAGGAACTCAAGGATCAAATTCTGGAGGAAGTTAATCGAGTTCAAGTGGCAGTCCTGCAAGATACGGTGTCTTAACTTCGGAAAAAGATTTGAAGTGTGTGTGAAGGAAAATGGCGACCACCTACTTGATGTCATTTTCAAGTGATAGGCATTTTAAACTTCAAGCATTATAAATTCTTGTTTATTTCTTTTATATAGCTGTGAATCAATTTGTATCATTATTGGAGGTTTCAAAACCGCCTGTTTCGTTGCTGCACCTGTTATTAAATAAGATGCATTTCATGCCCTGCTTAAAGATTTTTGGTATTTTACGAGGGTCTTAAGGAATGAATATATTTTTTTTCTGAAAGCTGGTTCGTTTTCTTCAGCATTCCACTACACTACGTTATTCCCTACTCTTTTGGCTACAAATCCCCATATTTCAACACAATTTCCGTTTATTTCCACGGCCTTCCGCCACCTTACTGGGAGGGCCTCTATGCCCACATGGTACTATACTACAGGTTGACGTCGGAATCAGCGTCTTAGTGCATTAGTCACCACCACGTCTTCCATGTACTGCTTCCCGCGGAAAGCATCCTTCATTGGTCCAGACTGAAGACGGAAGGTGCGAGTTCAGGACTGTAGGGTGTATGAGGAAGAACAGTCCAATGAAGTTTTGTGAGCTCCTCTAGTGTTCGTTCACTTGTTTGAGGCCTTGCGTTGTCATGGAGAAGGAGAAGTTCGTTTGCATTTTTGAGACGACGAACACGTTGTAGCCGTTTCTTCAGTTTCCTGAGGGTAGCACAACTCAATTCAGAGTTGATGGTTGCGCCATGAGGCAGGACATCACACAGAATAACTCCTTCAGAGTCCCAGGCGACCGTCGCCATGAATTTACCGGCTGAGGGTAAGGCTTTGAACTTTTTCTTCGGAGGTGGTGCTGCGTCCTCCATAGATTGCTGTTTTGTTTCCGGTTCGACGCGATGAACCCATGTTTCATCACCTGTGAGGAGGTATGAAAAAAATTTGTCATGATCTGCCTCATATCACGCAAACAAGTCCACGTAGATGGTCCTTCGTTGCTCTCCGTGGTCTTCTCTTAGGCGGAGAGGGTTCCAGGTGGCAGACACCTTTGAGTAGCCCAACCAGGTGGTTGACTGTGTCAGTACTATCAACAGAGACGTCCAGCAGGTGTTTCATTGTGATCCGTCGATCACTTCGAATGAGAGTGTCCGCACGTTCTAACATTGCAGGAGTCACAACTGTGTGCGGCCGGCCGGCACACGGGAGATCCGACAGGTTTGAGCGACCTCGTTGATGATGGCAGACGGCTCGCCCAACGACTCACCATGCGTTTGTTCACTGCCAGTTCTCCGTAGACATTCTGTAAGCGCCTACGGATATCTGCGATGCTCTGCTTTTCCGTCAAAAGAAACTCACTGACAGCTCTATGATTGGAACGCACCTCCTCAAAGAATCCATTTTGAAGGCTACGTATTAGGCCGCCACCTATCAGATCTTCATGAAACTATAGAGGCTAAAGCGGGAATACTCCACGATATCCCAAAACATATTCCGCACTTTTTTCAACCGAAACTGGCCGAGAAAAAAATATATTGCATTACTTATTGAACGTCCGTCGTCTATATTGCCTAGGCAATCCATGCACTGCCGCATTTCACAGTTTGCCCGTAACATAAGACATTCCACTTTAGGCCAGTCCAGATTGTTACTCCTGGGTATTTTACAGCTGTTACCATTAGTAGTGATTTTCAGGTAGAGTAATCCACCCTCTGCAGATGCTTCTGCATTTCGCTACCATCTTCTCACGTTGCAGCCTCCACACTACTACAGGCAACAGCGGCGTCCACGAATGGCTTCGGGAGCTCTCGACATATTCATCATTTATTTATATCGTAAGTAGTAAGAGACCTACATCATTCCCCTGGGGTGCTTTCGAAATTACTTTGCTTTTGTTGGTTTCGTCTCGTTAAGAATGATGCGTTGAGTTCAGTCTCCTAAAGATCCTGAATTCACTCAGGTTATTGGTCCGATACTCGGTAAGTCCATATTTCGTTCACTAAAGGACAGTGCTGAGCTGTATAGTTCAAATGGCTCTGAACACTATGGGACTTAACTTCTGTGGTCATCAGTCCCCTAGAACTTAGAACTACTTAAACCTAACTAACCTAAGGACATCACACACATCCACGCCCGAGGCAGGATTCGAACCTGCGACCGTAGCAGTCCCGCGGTTCCGGACTGCGCGCCTAGAACCACTAGACCACCGCGGCCGGCTGAGCTGTATGATAGGCCTCCCTCAACCCAAGGAACACTGCATCAACTTGACCTGCAGCACTCTGGATCTCATATACGAACAGAGCTTGCTGAGATTCGCAAGTTCGCTGTTTGCGAAATCTTTGTTAATATTTGAAGAACTCCGTAAAGGGAGGATGTATATCACATTTTTGGCAAAGTTGATTTGTCAATGGAATAAAATAGTGCGTCACATGAGACATGCTATCATAGCAATAGCTGTAATTTTTTTCTGTCTGCAAGTTAAGCTATTTGTAGCTGTAAAGTTGACTATCCTGGACGAACGTTGCATATCAACGAAAATGGCAGACGTGGCTGATGTAAGTTTCACTCCAAAGGAAATTTTATGCTTATAAAGGCATAGAAAGGAAAACAGATCCATCCAATAGCAAGCAGAACGTCAAGAAAAGTAGGAGAAACCGTGGAAAATCTTGTATTTCTATAGCTGGTAAAGACGTAGTTGAGAAAACTACAACAACGTATAGGAACGTTGTGTATCATTATAACGTAAAAATTGTACACCACAATAATTTTCTTGGTCTGGCCACTGATTTGGGCCAAAAAACAACTGGACAATGATACTTTTGTACAATACCTCCTTTTGACAGGCTATTGTTAGAACAGTACAACATCCGTTTATTATTTCAGGGTGGGAAAAAAAGAAGACTAATGGATGTCATGATTGCCCATGAAAGGAGGTACGTAGTATGTGAAGCTTGTTTAAGTACATTTTCACTACAAAGGAAGTGAGCCAGAATGTTTTTACTACTGTCAATGTTCTTGAAGTAATTATGGCGTCAAACCCTAACTTGGAAATTACTAGTTACGTGGTTGAACATCAATACAGATAATCCAAATGCAGTGTACCTGCCTCTTAGTTATAATGTCATTGAACCTTGGGTACGTCATTCTCTGGTAAAAACAAAAAACAAACTCAACCTCAGGTTAACATCTCTATGCCTGTGCAATCTCCTCAACACGTCGCAGGCGTCTGTCGTTTTCAGAACAGAGTCGTGTGTAGTTGTAAGTGCATCATGTCGGAGCTAAGTGAATTTGATCGTGGGAAAATCGTAGGCGCTCGTTTGGTGGGTGCATCCTTTGATGTATAGAGAGCTGCTTCCTCTATCGGCAGGGATAAGGACGGTCTTGTTGGATACGTGTCAGTACCTTGATATACAATAATGGGAATTTGATGTGAACTTGCCTTCTGACTGAACAGTTCAATAATTTTCCCTCTGTTTACTTTTTCTTTGTTGTTTGTTGAACTTTATAGAACTATGTTTTTTTTAGTTTGGAAGTTAATTAAATAAATACATTGTATTATTTCAATATGCCAGATAAAATGTTCTATTGAAACTTTCACCTACTTATGCTTTGTAAAAGAAAATTAATATTTCTGGTACACATGTTATTTCACAATTACTTTTACGGGATGTGCAACGTTCTTACATAGAAAATCACGTGAAAATTAAGATAACTTTCTAAATATTTTAAAATAGGTTAAATACACTTTGCTGTTCTGTAATTCATACTACGTCACTTGATCGTACATGATAAAATAGCTAAATAAATAGTACCAAAGGACAATAAATTTTTATTTCCTAGAAAACTATGACCTTCGTTTATAGACTAGATTTTCATTCGCCAGAAAATTCCTGATGTTTGAGTGTAAAGCGTGTTCCGCAATACTACATCAGATTGATGTCAGCGATATAGACTTATAATTACGTGCATCTGTACGGTGACCTTCTTCAAAAAGAGAATGACCTACACCTTTTTTTGCAGTGCCTTACGAAGGCAGAACAAATGATTCTGTCGTTTATTCTTCTTCCCTCAAGGTGTACGTCTTTTATCAGCAGGTGATAGCAGGATCCAGCTAGTAAGCTCTAGCCTGGCCAGCATTTCCATGCAAAGGCGAGGTCAACGAGCAGACGCCACCAATTACCGCACGCGGTCGACCTCCAAAACTCCGATCCAAGTCGGCAGAGCGGTACTTGTGGCCCCGATGATTCATGCGAGAAAGTACATTATTCGCAGGCTAGTTATTAACAACCTGTGACAAATTGTCGTGAGGTAATAACAAACTGGTTTTTCCTGCTCCACCTCTAGTTCGTGGTCATGAATAATAGCTAGGACGGTGTTTTACGATGAGGTTTTGAGTACAGTACCGGGTAGTCAAATCTCGTTGCATGGGATTTCAGCAATTTCATTTCCCGTTATCACGTGTTGACACTGGAGGTGTTACTTCTCTTCGAGCACTTTTTTCGTACAGTCGTCACTCGGTGGCACATTGATGTAGTGCTGTTTACTGTGTTCCTCTCACTCAGTTGTAAAAGGTAAGGAGGTAGTTGTATAGAGCCCCGTCGATAAGTTTTGAAGATGAAGATAATGTTGATGATGATATGGGTTTCAGGGCGCTCAACGGCACGGTCATTCATCGTAAACAATCTTACTGGTTCAGTAGATAATGGACACTACACTTCGGTGACTGTCTGGTGTAATGACAAGAAAGACAGTGATTGCTTATCAATAAAATAGATAGTAAAAGTAGTGCATTGGAGAGCGCATGTCCACATGCGTTTCCCTCAAGCTTAAATAAAACTATAATACACTCATGGCATGAAATACAAAATGAAACGAGAATCAGCTGAAAAAATTACTTCAAGTTATTTCCTGGTACATGTGGCTGGCTGGTCACTAACGAAAGCAGGGAAGGAGCCAGACACTGTGAAAGCAAGCAAAAGTTGGTTGACAGTTCTACACATGGATGTTAAAAGTGCTTACATAAAGTCCGGAGTCTCAGTTTAACCCTTTAACACATACAGGGTGAACGTTAATAAAACCGACAAACTGCAGGGACGGATTGCTGACTGAAAAGTGGAGGAAAAAAGGTCCTAGGAACATATGTGTGGAAATGGATGGTGTGCGTGCAACGACAACAATCGTCCCGGAACACAGTACAGAGCTATACCGCATTCTTGTCACAACAGACGCTCAATGGGATGCAATGCACGCGTTCACACGTCGCATCACGGACTGCCCCACTCTTTCCACGTTCCAGCCTCTCTCCAAATAGCGTCACAGGCATCGTGAACACGCTGTTGAAGGATCTGCACACCAGATGCCCCCCGAGGTAAAAATTAAGTCCTGTGATCTACCAGGCCGTGCTACAAGGCTCCGCGTCCTATCAAACGGCCGGAGTAGATGTTGTTGATGTGTTGGCGAACTGTAATGCGGAAGTGGGGTGGTGCTCCATCATACAGCCACCACATAACCTGTCGTATTTCCAAAGGCACATTCTCAAGCGTTCGAGGCAGAGTATTCTGCAGGGAGTCCAGATAAATTCCTCCTTCGAGGCGTTGTAGAATAATAACCGTCCACGCACTGACTCTGACCCGATGCTGATGAGCCGCCTCGACTATTCCAAGAGGATTGTCTGTAGCCCACAGATGACGATTATACGGATTGATACAGTTCTGGTAAAGGATGCTTCCTCGGTAAAGAGGACTGATGACAGAAGTCCCATAATTGTGACGGTCATGCGAAAACCATCGACAAAATCCTTCCCATAGAGGGAAAGCCGCTGCTGATAATCCTTGCACTCGTTACAGGTGATAGGGATCGTAGCGGTTGTCATGCAGGACACTCATAATCGTACTTTGGTTCACGCCATATTGGCGGGCCACTTGCGTGGAGCTTGTACTAGGGCTCGCTTCAATATCCTGAAGAACCCGGCCCTCCAGATCTGGTGTATACACAGTACGCCACCGCCCTGCACGTGCGTCTGCCTGAAAGGATCCACGATCATACAAATGCCCATAAAAGGCTTCAAATATTGTGTGACGTTGTTGGTGTCTGTGAGGGCACTTTATTTGTTATAGGCGTACTGCCTGTCGGCCGTTTCCATCTGCTTGCCCGTACACAAACAACATCTCGGATTGTTCCCGGTATGAATACCGGACCATTCTGCTGTTTAGAGAACGCTGCGTCAATCGCACAGTCTGCAACACACCATCTACCGCGACAACGATGCATGTTCGGACACTTGTCCATACGACTTTTTTCTTCCATTTCCATTCAGCAACCCGCCCCTGCAGTTTGTATGTTTCATTAATGTTTACCCTGTATATATTAAATGAGAAATGGGCATGCACTTAAAAATTGTAAAAACGATTAAGACAATCGTGGCTATTTTTATCACTGACTATAAACGATGAACCAGTCGCTCTAAGAAACATTAAAATAACCTACCCAATAACTTGGGAAGCAATGCGGACAACACACAAATCCTTAAACCGGTGCCCACATTCGTCTCACTGTTACTGAAAACAGTGGACCAGTAGTTGTCAAGAAAAACTGCTGATCTCTTGTCAAGATATAAAATGCAGTTAAGTAAGATTTGGCGCACCGACACTGGGATGCCACAAACATCGCACACTGGTGTGTCCTCTGTCCAAATCAGGGAGCAAGGTGGATGAACCCCCCTCCCTCCCCCCTCCTCCGCGTCCACCCGCCTGGTAGAGAAGAAGATATAGTGCAGTCAGGAGCTTTCTTTCAGAAAATGATTTCAAAGTCGGGTCGGTATTAAGCGGCTTTCTTACAGGCTTCGGACTGGAACTTTTTTGTCACTACTTACAAGTCGCCATTCGTCTCTCACAACATTAAAAATACTCCGTCCCCCCCCCCCCCCCCCACCAGGCCTAGCCCCTCCCCTCCCCCCCCCCCCCCCCCACCTTCCCTACAAACTACAAACTATCGTATGGGAGCCCTTGGACACAGCCCTATTCTCAGTCGAGTTAAAGCTACTCCTTTCCTTGAGTTTGAGCGGAACAGTGTTCGATCGTTAGAGACGGAGCACCCTACTCATCATTCTCATAGCCTGAGAATCATGTCCTCATCCTATAAATTATTCACTTTAAATTTCCTCCTCAGCTTCTGTGCGTGTTTTAGCCTCCAGCAGTTTTTAAAATCCTCTTAAAAATTGCAGAAACATTACAATCGTGCAGCTTCTAAAATGTTATTATTTATATAGTATTTACACAGTAATAGAGTAAAAATCACGCAAGAACATTCTATGCGTTTTAATTGCAGTTATTGTAGTCGTCGCTGGGCGTACTTTCGTCACTCTTGTTTGATTTTCCTGTCTGTACAGGTAATTTCGGTACACTGAAATAGCTTTTTACACCTGTAATAATAATTATATCAAAGCAATAACAACTGCCACTTGTTGTGGTGCCAACTGTTAATCTTGCAGGAGTATCATGTATGCACTCCATTATTAAAAAAAAAAAAAAGAAATCAGCTCCGCTCATTTCGTCTTGATGCTGATTATCTCTTAAAATCATAGATCTGTTACTATCATTGCAACAAAGCTTGAAACTGGGTGCTACGAATTGCACGAAGAGCAGCATTTTTTAAAAGTATTCCCACGAAGATGCTCTCTAAGCAAAGGAGCACTCATGCGATCTCTCAGGTTTTCTCGGCGTGACAGATAAAGGGCGTGCTTTTGGGTGTTCAGACCAACTGTTGATCCCATTTTTCTACAGATATTACGGTGACCAACCCACTTGCCTCATTCAGGTGCTGCGAGCTCTGTTACTCGTATTATGCGTACTCGCTGCCAGGACTCCAACCATGCTCCAAAGTATTGGTCAAAATGAATTTTTCGCCATCACTAGATTGTCTGACATTCTGATTTTGTTATTCAACATCTTAGTTGCATTATTATGAGATCTATTGCAGACAGTGTCTGTAAATGAAAGATTTTTAAAGAATAAAAAAAACTAAAGAACTTACTGCCTTATACCATTGGCCACCTTCTGTCTGGGTAAAGTCATTGTCGCATGAGCAATTGATCGAACAGGTAGAACTAAAATCAAATGTTCATTCAAGTTTTCTGTACAAGGTCAAGGAGAAAATTTATCGACATACCGTACGAAGACCATCTATTAAGGTCAAAGTTGTACTGTTTTCAATGCAGCCATCTTTTTGGTCACAGATTTACCAACTGTCGTATTCCATTCCTGAGGTATAAGTCTACGTGGAGTGAAAATATCCCTCTCTAGCTCCCAATAACTTTTCATTTGACACAAAGGTTTCCAGCCACATATTTCTTTACGCATGGGAACAGGTGGAAGTCAGCGGGTGCGTTTAGTGAACAGGGTGCATTTACCAACAATTCATTCTTCTAATTTATCAGCTTTCCCTTCGCCAAAACAATCCTGTGAGCACTGATGAAAGATAATTATTTTATTTCCTTTTCATTTCACAATACAGATACAGCCCTTGCCGTATATTTTTTTTTCTCATTGCTCCCCAGACTAGCATTGTATTCATTGCCCTGATTCATCAACGGGAATAATATCTTTTATTTTCATGAAAACACAGTCCATATTCTTTCCGCCAAAAATAGGCAAGTATTTATTTTCTGAACAGTGCCTTTTGTTTCCAAGGACTTCTTCGATTATTGCTTCATTTCTGGTGTAAATTTGTAGATCAAGGCCTCATCCACCATAACAACTGGGCGCCCATGCTAGCTCGTTTCAACCTTGTACAGAAATGAAACATCAGAGACGAATAGTCCAGACAAGAATTCTGAAAAGTGGGACTTCAGGCCAGACGGATAGCTCAGATTACTAATGCAGAAGTACTGAACCGAGCTAAGAAAAAGAGAATTTTATGGCACAACTTGACTAAAAGCAGAATCGGTTAATAATACACTTCCTGAGACATCAAGGAATCGTCAGTTTGATAATGGGTGGAAGTGTGGGAGGCCAAACTTTTTGATGGAAGTAGTAGGGCTATGACAATTCTAGACCACCTATGCAAAAAGTTTTGATTTGTTTACATTTGTGACATTATTAAGTCACGCCTCCTCCCCACCATGCCCCCTCCTCTTTCACTCCCCCATCCAGCCCATCACAGTGTAGTATTAAAATGCAACAATGAATCAAAAATCTAAGATGGTGTAACTAGCCCAGTTGCACTAATGGCAAATTTAAAAAGAAAACAAACCAAACCCCATTCCTCTTCCTGTCTCCCCTCTACAGCCAATCAAAGTGTAGTACTAAAATAAAAATGACAAGCTCACACACACACACACACACACACACACACACACACACACACACACACACACACACACACACACACACACACATTGAAATGTACCACCTCCTTCTTCTCACTGCCAATTAGAGCCTAGTGTTTCAGACACCATTAAAATGAAACAGCTAATCACAATGTAGATCCATCTGGAGTGTGCTAAAAAGTAACTGAAAACCTGAATTACTTGTCAAAAACTGCATCAGACATCTAAAAAGTATCTGAATTGTGTAAAATGACAAAAAGTTCTCAACTACGTTTTCATTTCTGACTTCAAAAAATAGTTTATGGACTGGCTCATATCAGTAAATTTCATTGGAAGCTATACAGGGTGAGTCACCTAACGTTACCGCTGGATATATTTCGTAAACCACATCAAATACTGACGAACCGATTCCACAGACCGAACGTGAGGAGAGGGGCTAGTGTAACTGTTTAATACAAACCATACAAAAATGCACGGAAGTATGTTTTTTAACACAAACCTAGGTTTTTTTAAATGGAACCCCATTAGTTTTGTTAGCACATCTGAACGTATAAACAAATACGTAATCAGTGCCGTTTGTTGCATTGTAAAATGTTAATTACATCCGGAGATATTGTAACCTAAAGTTGACGCTTGAAACCTCCGACGCTCAGTTGCGTGTTGTAACAAACACGGGCCACGGTCGGCGAGCAGCATCTGCACGGACATGTTTACGATGATGACCGTGTTTACGAGTGTGGCTGTAGTGCACTGTTGTGGTTTGGTTTAGCTGTCGCAGTGTCCGCACGTAGCGCTTGCTGCTATTGTTATTCTGCATTCGTCTTCGCACGCAGACCAACTGTAGTACACCGTGTTACCAGACGTCTGTGATAGTGTAGTGTTGTAGGAACTGTGACCATGGTGTATTCGAACTCTGAAAAGGCGGAGATGATACTCATCTATGGCGAGTGTCGACGAAATGCAGCTGAAGCCTGCAGGGTGTATGCAGAACGGTACCCGGACAGAGAGCATCCAACGTGCCGCACATTGCAAAACATCTACCGCCAACTGTATGCAACAGGTATAGCTAGAGGTGTACAAATTCCCCTTGCAGCCTGCTTGCCCCTAGCTCCTCTGCAACCATTCACGCAGGTCAGCCTGCCGCGACGTAAGGTGGAGGCAGCACAATGAATAGGTCGAACTTTAGTGAGATTGAAAAAAAATTGACAACTGGCGAATACATGCTGGTAACGAAACAGAGCACAAGTGCCGCATGGGAAACGTTTTCGTGTGTTTATGAGGCCGCTTCAAATAAATCGGTAGGTGTGTCTCAATGCAAAGTATGTAAAAAGCTCTTGAGTACTTATTCGGGGATCTCGAGTATGTTACGACATGTGTGCAAATTTGACAAGCAGTTCCCTCACTCCGTAAATATCTTGAAAGAGGACAAAGATTTAGTGGTCGAAAAGTGCGTCGAAATGTGTGCTAAGGACCTGAGACCATTTAGCAGTATAGAGGGAGAAGGATTTCTTAATTTAGGGCAGACACTGATCGACATAGGTAAAAAATATGGCTCAGTTGATATTAAAAATGTGATGCCTTCCCGAGTGACAGTAGCTAGGAAAGCTCAAACCTTAGGATAGGCGCAAATTGAGACGCGTATAGCGCGCGTGGCGCGACGCAGCGCAGCGCGCGTTTTTGTAACATCACAGGTTCAAATGGGACCGCGCAAATTGCGACGCGACGCGACTGGGACGCGACACGCGCCTGCGCCAGGTCGCGCGGCGTTGTGGTTGAGGCACAGTTTCTCGCGCCTCGCTAGCACCGTGGGAAATTTGAGGCGGGGAGCGGAAAAGTAGCCCGGCCATATGCTCACATCGGAACGGCGCATATCAGCAGTGGTAGTATTGCCAATACGATAAATTTTGCCTTACTGTGTACTGAATTTTATTGCCTTTGGGTAGTGTTTCTTTTTTCGCCATTTAAACGCTCCAGCTTTCTTCGTTAGCACGTTATACTTTTCTGTTATTTATATCTGCATAGTTTTGTTTTGTTTTTCTTCGGTCAAGATAAATGTATACTTCAGTAACTGATGAGCCATTGGTCGTTGGAATTGCACCATATGCCTCCGCGATGTTTTCAAAAAAAATGGTTTAAATGGCTCTGAGCACTATGGGACTCAACTGCTGAGGTCATTAGTCCCCTAGAACTTAGAACTAGTTAAACCTAACTAACCTAAGGACATCACAAACATCCATGCCCGAGGCAGGATTCGAACCTGCGACCGTAGCGGTCTTGCGGTTCCAGACTGCAGCGCCTTTAACCGCACGGCCACTTCGGCCGGCCAAGCGCGTGTTTTCAGATTGCAAGAAGGGACAGAGGGTAGTGAATAAGGAAGCAAGGAATATTATAAAATCATGTGATTAAGAATCAAGGCAAGAAAGTAGAGCAAGGTTATATTCTCGCTGCCTAGTAAGCTAGCGTATCTGTACGATCTGATACAAAAATTTAGAAAGGTATAATCTCCACAGGTGTGATCCCTTTGTGCTTATGGTAAAAAGCGTCCAAAATCTGAAGCATAGAAGTTTCACTGTGATTACTCTGATATGGATGTAATAATGTAATACGACACACTGTACTACATGCATGTGAACAACATATTTCCACTGCAAGCTAGAAACAGTCGAAAAGCAGTCACAAAAAACAATGTTTTAATTGGTTCGCCTAGATGAGAAAAAGCATTTCAATTGTTGCATGGACATTATCAGCATTAATAAACTAATTATACAACAACAGGCTACACAAATGAAGAAAATAGTCGGTATTATTACGAAAGTAGGAATATCCTAAAAGAGTGTTATGATTAGATATATTTAATTTGTTGAAATGTGCTGCTGACAAAGGCAGATCTACTTTCATGACAATGTTTTTCGAACTCCATCTCATAAGGCACACATGGCTAGCTTGTGCATTCCTGTCGCGCGCATTATCCTTCGCTGCTGGCAATACACTGACCATTGTGTTGTGCGACAGATCAATTGTTTATTTTTCTCAATAACAACTATTTTATTCGCGATCACGCATTGTCAGTTTGGCAAGCCCTAGGTGAGTAAACAGTATCTGGCATGTGCCTATCATTCCGCCTGAAGGAACGCTCGTCATTATTTTAATACTGCTCAGATCAAGAGAAGGAATAAAATCCTTTGGTAAATTTCCATTCCAGTCGCTCAGTGTTAAAAATACGATCGGTTACGGGGATTCCACCGAAATTCCAACAGAATTGCCAATCTGTTTTTGTGTGAGTTGTTGACCTTTTCTCATTCGAAGAAGCATCACCATTTATGAGTAAAGGCCACATTTCTCTTGGTGACTGGTTTAATTGTACTTCCTTTGTCACAGTATAATTTGCCAAACTCATCTCACAGCAGCTATTGAGACAGAATTCGGAAACGGAGGGCCTCATTAAACAAGTAATTGGCAATCACAGAGTAGCTTGCGAAAAACCTCATAGTAACGGTTTGCAGTAACATAAAAGAAGAAATTTCATTTTTATTTTCATACTAGGAAGCTCTTGTTTCGCTAGCTGTCGATAACTCTTAAAAAATTACAGTCACTGGAGTGAAATAAATAAAAAAAGAAGTATAAGTAGTGATATATCGCCATAGATAAGGAAGTTCCGTGTGTTTAATCATTGGCAAAACACTCTCCTCCTTGTGTGCTATCATTCGCCAAACTTTCGTTTCGATGTCTCGAGCGGTTTAGGAGATACGAGGGATGCGAGTATTTCATTCTCGCGGGCGTGAGATCGGAAGTGATCGCGTTACATGGGATCCATTTTCTCGAGATCGGAGGCAGATAGAGATCTCCTCCCAAGTCTAAACAAAAATTCAGCATGTTAGCTAAATTTCATACGCAGCAACATATGGTGTAATACGCACCAAACGCAAAATCATAGCGACGCCCAATTTTCCTTGCAAACTTTTTGAGTTTTGCGTAGTGTCTTACTAAAATGTGTACATCACAGAAGAATGGTCATTAGCGAGGTGATCGGCACTTCGTCACGAAGCTGACATATAACGCTACAAGTAAGGCAAAAATCATATATTTTCAGAGAATAGTTTCTGTAAAATCGTTTGAGAAAGGTAAGAGGTTGCGCGCGCTTCGGTTCAGTCAGCGCAGAGTGTCGCCAGTCGGCTCGTGCGAAGTATGGTGTACGCGTCGCAATATGCGCTGGATCCGCGCGACCCGTGCGGCACGTGCGTGTCGCGCTGTAGTGTCGTGTCACGTCATACGTGCTATACACTTCTCAATTTGCGCCTAACCTTAGCTGATAAAGTGCGCAGCAAAATGCTCCCAGATATAGTGCATGCAATTCGTTCTGGTATATGTGCCAGTACAATTGATCTATGGACAGACAATTACTAAGGGGTGCATGTCCGTGGCAATGCGTTACATAAATTCAGACTGGCGTTTGAATAAATATGTACTGATGTGCTCTGCGTTTCCTGACTGCCCAAAAACTGGCTCGAATATTCGAAACGAGTTGGAAGATGGCTTAGAAACTATGGGTGTTTCTCGTGAAGACATTGCCAAAATTACGTTTGTCACAGACCAGGGCAGTAACATTGTCAAAGCTCTCGAAATATATCAGCGTCTTCCATGCATGGCTCATAGTATAAACACAGTCTTGAAACATGTTCTGAGCGAACAGTTTTTGAAAGAAAATCTTCAAAATATATTAGCCATTCTTAATACAGTGCGGGCTACGGTTTCGTACTTAGAGAAGAGGTCTCTGTGTGAGACTGAACTCGTCTTTAAAGCAGTGGGTTTCAACTCGTTGGAATAGTTATTTTGACATGCCTGTACAGTCCATTCTCAGATTGATTCAGCGAAGGCTGTTTTACATACGAAGGTGCCTCTGTTAAGATGCTCGGTTATGACCACCATATAACTGGACAGCTTATAGAATTTCTTAAGCCGTTTAAAGAAGCCACAGTTGATCTAGAGGGTGACAAGGAGTCAACCCTACATTTAGTTCTACCGTGGTTTTATGCCTTAAAAACTCACTGTACCGTACGGGATAATGATGAAGAGGTTTGTAATTTTATTCCATCTGAATATTATAGAACCACTTGTGAAATATGTATGTTGAGAAAATGTATTTTCAGGACATGAAATCTTTGAAACAAGCCGCCGATGCCTTCCTAGAACAGAAAATGTGCGTTAGTATGTTGCATTAAATTGCAACGTTTATGGTGGCTAACTACCGCACATCAAGAAAGTTAACTGAGGATGAAAAAATTGAAGTTTACCAAGCAGCACGACAGATGTGTGCTGAAGGTAAGCTCCTAAGATAATGCATATATTCTTCATCTACATGTACATGGTTACTCTGCAAGTCACACGCAAGTGCTTGGTTGAGGGTTCATCGAACCACTTTCTACTTATTTGTCTCCTATTCTCGAATTTCGCGCGGGATAGAGCATCTCTCCGTCTGAGCACTGCTTTTTTGTATTTTATTCTGATGATCATTTCTTCCAATGTAGATGGGACTCAACAATATACCTTCGAATTCGGAGGTGTAAGTTGGTGATCGAAATTTCATATACAGATAGCGCCACGTCAGAAAACGCCATTGTCGTAATGATTCCCACCCCAACTCTTGTGTAAATTCCGCGACACTCTTTCCCCTGTTTCACGATAATACCAAACCAGCTGCCCTTATTTAGACTCTTTCGACCTCTTCCGTCAATCGTAAGGCTCTCCAACTGCGTAGCAATGCTCCAAAAGAGTGTTTTGTCATTAAAACGCCTACAGCATTTTCTGTGTGTCCATTCCTATTTAAGTAGGTCGTAATTGTAATCAGAGGTATTAAGTAGAATCTACAGCCTTTAGATTTGACTGGTTGATCTTGTAAACGAAGTTTAACGGACTTAGTTTAGTACACACAGGGATAACCTCGCTCTTGTCATTATTTATTGCCAACTGCTAATTTTCACACCAAAAATATATACCTTATTTAAATCGTCCTGCAGTTAGTTTTGATCTTCTGGTGACTTTACTGGACGATAAATGATAGCATCATCTAAGAACTATTATAATTTCAACTATGTGTAGTACGATCTTCACATTATTCTGCAAATATTAACTGGAACCTGTACAGTTTCAGTACAAGTGCCCAATCACAGCACCCAAGAAACAAATCCAGGGCCGTACAAAACGGCGAAATTTGAGGACTGGGCAGAAGAGCCTCCTCTCCTACATGATGAAGTCAGCAGATACTTGCAAGAACACTGTGTGAACGAGGGAGATATTCTACAGTGGTGGAAAAATAACTCCCAACGACTTCCTCGACTTGCGTGTGTGGCAAGAAAAATATTAAATATACCAGTCAGTAGTGCCTCTAGTGAGAGAATTTTTAGTTGCGCTGGAAACCTAATTAGCGAAAAACGATCACGTCTTAATGCAGACAGACTTAACGATCTCGTCATAATTAATTCAAACACTAATCAGCAGACACATTAAGAATACAGGAGAACATTAAACAGTAAACTATGAGTTTGAGCGCAAATTTACTAATTAAGAGTGTAGATTTCTTTCTTGTGCTTTCTGGGCGTCAATTTCTGAGATAGAAATTTTGTAATGCATACAGTTCATTTTTATTTTAGACTAAAATTTTTGATTTCAATCCTCCCAAGTGACATTTATTATTGTTTGTAAACCATTTTCTGTTACTTGTGTTTGCAAAAGTAGCCAAATATTTTTAGGAGTATCTGGTTTGGCCTAAATAATACTTTCAGGGGAACTGAAGGAAAATTTGTAAATATTTTATGTTGAAAAGTGTCCTGCAAAATAAAATATTCATTTGTGGATTAAGGCAATACATATTATGAGTTTAAATTAGAATTTATTTTGTTGAGTTCCACACACATTGCAAAATGTAATTTTATTCTTGTATTTCTATATTAAGGTGAATCCCACATGCAGAGTCAAGATGCTGAAGATCTAGACACTACAAATGCTCCTAAAATGAAGAGCGTCTTTTTCCATGAATGTATTGAAGTAGGAATATAATGGAAACTCTGAGCCACTCTCCACAGCGTCTACATCTGCGTCATGAGGATTCAGACTCGTCGTTTAGGTCTGTGTTATGAGGGTCTACAGTCGTCGTTTAGGTTTACATCATGCAAGTAAACACTCGTCGTCTTAGTCTGCATCATGATGGTCCGAAATATGGTCCCTCATGACGCAGACCTAGACTACAAGTGTGGACTCTCATGACGCAAACGTAGGCGCCGCGAAAAATAGCTCAGGGTCGCCATTGTATTCCCAGTACTATAGTTTTTAGACGAACTGGATACGAAACAAGTCTTTCGATTTTGTTAAAACGCATTTTGGCAATTTAGAATGATTTTGCCAACTTCGAATGAATTCACAGAACCAGTAAAATACATCCTGGAAACGTAGTTAAATATTTATATAATTGGTGTCATACTTGGCTCAAACATACTAAAGTTAAAGAATCTAGGCTTCCAAAATCTTAATTTGGTTCTCATTACAGTACAGTGGTTAATAGGGGCGTAGATAATTTATTCTTCTGGGAAGGTGGAGGTTCACTTCTTTAGTACAAATATCCATCCGTTTCGGTGTTGAAAAGTGCAGCACAGACTGCATTGTGTTGCCTGGGCTTTTATTTATTCCATACTCTCGTAGTCTATCTTCCCTCCCCTATTTTCTCTCTATCCATTTAGTCCTCTCCCACTATCTCTCTGATCACCTCCCCGACCCCTCCCCATCCCTTGGCCGGCCGGAGTGGCCAAGCGGTTCTAGGCGCTACAGTCTGGAACCACTTGACCGCTACGGTTGCAGGTTCGAATCCTGCCTCGGGCATCGATGTGTGTGATGTCCTTAGGTTAGTTAGGTTTAAGTAGTTCTAAGTTCTAGGGGACTGATGACCTCAGACGTTAAGTCCCATATTGCTCAGGGCCATCTGAACCATTGTTGAACCCATCCCTTGGCCCATCTCCCCCCACCCTCTATCCTTCTCCTCGTACTTTCTCTGTTGGATTCCGCCACCTCAGTTCATCTCCTCTTCACCTATCTATGAAAACTCATATATATCTGTCAACTTTTGTGGTGATCAGTGAATCAGTGTCAAAGTTTATTGCTAGGTAGCATTTATTGTAATACTTTTTGATACGCAGTATTGATAGTTTTGTTTTCTGGTGCGTAAACAAATGAAGTTGAAGGTGTCCCGACAGGGGAATATGCGACATACAAATGGCCATGTGAAAAACATGATTTTCAAGATTGAGGCCAGAAACATATAACAACTTCCCTTGCGATTTATCTGTCGACATGGCAAATGTAAGCTGCACTGGAAATTATAACCGTTCAAAGTCGAATGGCATGTCGGTCGGAATCTTAGTGATACTGGAATCAAACTGTCTTCACCTTTGTACTTTCCTTTTAAAATTGTGGCTTCGATTACGTTGTTCTTTAATTTCTTCCCCACAAGCCGGGTGCCATTACAAAGACGTGGCTGGTTCACCTTTAGCAACATAATGATTACCGATCTGACTTAATTACAGATTGGGAGGCGGTAATCCGGGGAAATCCAGCGAATTTAAAAATTCTGTAGGATAGTTGACTACATCATATTGGTTAGTAACGGAATAAACCGACTTGTATGTCAGCAATTCGCCAGGTGTCATATTTTGAATCTGAAAATTCATTTCGTTAACATCAAGGTTTTTGCAGCCAATATAACACATTCACTCAACCAAAATGGTTTGCAACTGTTAAACGACATTTGCTGTGCGCGAATTGTCAAACGCGATGATTGTGAATGTGTCAGACAGCTCCCAAATTTCAAAAAGATTGTAGACATTTCGTTTAAAAGAAATATATATATATACACATATACACATACATATATATACATATACATACACATATACATAAACACACACACACACACACACACACACACACACACACACACACACACACACACACACATATATATATATATATATATATATATATATATATATATATATATACATATATACATATATATACATATACATGCACATGTAAATATTCAAAAACCTTCTCCATGGAAAAATGCGTACATAGTGAACTTTCATGGAACCCGCAAACGATGTCAAAATCTTTTATAAGGTACTCTATTCAATGTATTGTCTGAAATATTATGTAGACAGTGATGTTCCTCTTGGTGGTCAAGTGTGCAAAATTTCTTCAAGATCGGAATAAAATTGTAGGTTGGTGTAGAAATGTGTAAGTAAAGTACCCTCCGCCATACACCATTCAGAATTTTAAGCAGACAGCGCCCTTCATCCTGCTTTGAACATCAAGTGTGCCAAATTTCATCAAGATCGGAATAAATACGTACAATTTGTTGAATTCCGTTATGTAAAGGAACTTCTGCTATGCACCATACGAATTTTAATGTAGACTGTGACCTTACTCTAGGTTTCAAGGTATAGTGTGCAAAATTTCATCAAGATTGTATGCAATACAAACACACGGACACAATGAAAACGCACTTTCAGTTTTTGTCAAATGTTCCAATTTTTCGGTCGATTTTCGAAAAATTTTATTTCATAAAACCCTTGTCCTGAGAATTACGAACACAGCAAAAAAAATTTAGCCGAATTGGTCCAGCCGTTCTCGAGTTTTACGCTTATCAACACATTTGGCAATTAATTTTTATTTATATAGATAAGAAGCCCGAAATATACGCGTAAAGGAAGAATATACAAACAAAACCCAATATCTTTTTACCTGAAATATATATATATATATATATATATATATATATATATATATATATATATATATATAATGTTGGGGTTTGTCTTTTGGTGCTCAGGTAAAATAAAAACTTTTGATTAACGTTCATAAGTTCATAATATGACAATGACGCGCGCAGACTAAACGGCTGCGTAGCGCAGCTCAGCAGTAATATGGGTAGGCAAGCAAGTTTCCCGCAGGCTGCCTGGGTTGGGTTCTGCTTGGCTTGGCTGGGAGTGAAGCAGCCTGCCCGTTCTGTTGACAACGCGCGGCAGCCTGCCCGCTTGGCCACCGGGCAAGCATGGGCGGGTTAAAAGCGGAACATGTACACCACTAGTCGTAGCACACAAACGGGTCCGTAACAGGCCCGTCACAGGAGAAGCGGGTGGAGTTGGTGTGTTAGCTGCTGTTGCCATGAACCCACACATGAGTACACGGGACATTGCGAGAGCCGGTGCACTGAGTCAAAGTAGTGTCATGCACATACTGCATCATCACCGCTTTCACCCGTTTCATGTGTCGCTACATCAGCAATTACATGGTGATGACTTTAATCATCGAGTGCAATTCTATCAATGGGCATTAACAGAGAATGCATTGCAGCTCTACCTGTTAACCGATGAAGCGGGTTTCACAAACCATGGGGCAGTGAATCTACGGAACATGCATTACTGTTCTGTGGACAATCCTCGCTGGGTCAGACAGGTAGAGCGACAGCGACTGTGGACTGTAAACGTGGCGACCACCTCATTGGTCCTCACTTCATTGCAGGGGCCCAAACAGCTGCAACATACATCGTGTTTCTACAGAATGATCTGCCAACGTTGCTCGAAAATGTCCCACTGGAAACGCGTCGACGTATGTGGTATAGCATGATGGTGCACCTGCACATTCCGCAATTAACACTAGGCTGACCCTTGACAGGATGTTCGATGGGCGTTTCATAGGACGTGGAGGACGCATAAATTGGCCAGCCCGTTCTCCTGATCTTACACCTCTGGACTTCTTTCTGTGGGGTACGTTAAAGGAGAATGTGTACCGTGATGTGCCTACAACCCCAGAGGATATGAAACAACGTATTGAGGCAGCCTGTGGCGACATTACACCAGATGTACTGCGGCGTGTACGACATTCATTATGCCAGAGATTGCAATTGTGTGCAGCAAATGATGGCCACCACATTGAACATCAATTGGCCTGACATGTCGGGACACACTCTATTCCACTCCGTAATTGATAACGGCAACGACGTGTGTACGTGTACCTCACCCCTCATGGTAATGTACATGTGCGTCAGTGAAAAAGACCAATAAAAAGGTGTTAGCATGTGGACGTAATGTGCTGTTCCAGTCTCTTCTGTACCTAAGGTCTATCACCGTTCCCTTTGGATCCCTACGTAATTCAGTGCTCTCTGATACATACGATCGAACAGCAGAGGAGTGGTACTCAAGCGTCAACTTTAGGTTACAATATCTCCGGATGTAATTAACATTTTACAATGCAACAAACGGCACTGATTACGTATTTGTTTATATGTTCAGATGTGCTAACAAAACTAACGTAGTTCCATTTAAAAAAACGTATGATTGTGTTAAAAAACATACTTCCGTGCATTTTTTTATGGTTTGTATTAACCAATTACACTAGCCCCTCTCCTCACGTTCGGTCTGTGGAATCGATTCGGCAGTATTTGATGTGGTTTACGAAATATATCCAGCGGCAATGTTAGGTGACTCACCCTGTACATCATTCCCTATGGAATATCAGAATGAGTGTACAACATACTTTCCATAAATAGTTAAAAATTAACATTTGCTTACCCAGAGTAATTAATAAGTTCTAATACATTATAATGTTCGAATCATGAAAGTTGCCAGAAAAAAAGAGGTATGAATATTAGCTGTAAGCCTTTAGGCAGGGACACAAAGTGCAAGCCACTTTCATCAGTCCATTATGATGTTATATACATTGAGAAACAGGTGATTTCATGCTCATTAATTGTACATAAAGAAAAAAAGCAAAGCAATTAGGTACCCTCTGTAAGCAAACAATTCTGTATGCCATAAATAGAGGTTCTCAAATGTCAAGCAACACACATTTCCAAACCACGAAGAGTTCCAGAGGCGGGTTCCACATCTAGAGACAAGTTCCATCCAGAAACCTCAGATGACAGATGGACTATAGTGGATACTATGTGAGTGGGCATTATACTCAACTGAGCTTTTACGGTAAGTGGGATATGTAAAGCTTGTCCATATACATCTCTGGACTAGGGATATTGATTTCCATCATACATTTCTCTACATATATCTTTGTTTGTATGACACTTTCATTGCGATGACAACATGAACCTAAAGGTTCGATTACATCAATAGAATCTGATACTTCTGTGGTTTGTGGTCTGTGTATACCTGAATCTTAATAAGGTTATAAGTGGGGGTGTACATTTGTTCTGGTAATTGATTCGAGAATCTAGTAAGCTTCATCTATGTGTTACACTTGCTGCAGCTATAAACTGGTGCCTGTGCTCTTCTGCACAATCACTGCAGGCACATGAAGAAGCAATAAAAAGCAAACCAGTGAGGTAACCCAGAGTCTCATTTCCTCACCATCATCATATTAACCTCCTTAGTATAAAATTCAAGACAATCTGTACTGTCTTCAACCACAGAGACCTGAAAAACTCAGCTCGAACCTGTCGTCATTTCGCTGCTGCACACAATCTCTTGCGTACCAAGAAATGGATGAACTCAAATCCCACATCACCTCTGATCTGAGCATGAGCTTTTAAGTATGTTGCAACCCATGTCAGATTTGAAACATAACACACCTGTTTGGAAAGTGTATTGAACAGATCGATATCACAACTCTCAGTTCACTGAGAGCAAGTCGCCATGCATATTCCAATTAGCAAGTTAATTATAATGTTAGAAACAGTAATCTCTACATACTACAGTATGTAAAGGACTCTGAAATACCAAGATCAAACCTGTGAAACTCTGCCAGTTGTCAGGACCAACTCGAATTCTCATATTCTGTTTTAATTACGATTTTATAAAATCATGTTATAGCATATCACCCATTTTCGTTTAGTTCGCCAAAATACTGGAAGCAATGTTTGGAATAACATGAGAAATACTATTATTCATCTTTGTAACTAATATATGCAACGAAATTTATTAATTTTCAAAATAATTTTGAGATTTTGCGAAATAATGGAAAGTAATACTTGTAAACAAATCATCAAAGCATACTTTCTGTGTGAGAGACAGAATTACTGGTAATAGTTGCCAAAAGCCCTAGTCAAATGTGTATCGATATCTTATTATTGCGTAAGTAATGAAATTGTTAAGATCATTGTTCATTCTGCATTCATGTCGTAATTTCAAGTGATAATATTGTTTTCTGACTGACTTGCATATATGAAATAACAGCAACTGTACCACTTTTGCATGTACGTCAAATTAACCTGATGTGATATTTTTGAATTGTAATGTCTAAAAATTGTAACACCAACAATCAAGTAATTGTCATTATGAGCAATAAAATTTCGTATGACGAATATTGGTGTATCTTTTACTTAACTCACTTGGCACACAGAATGAATATACATCAAAATCCTATTCTTGTGAAGTATTCCAAGACCCTAAATGAGAAGAAGTTGAGTACCTGAGTTGGGCACCACCTATCTGAACTTCTTGTATTTCGTCTAGACTAAATTGCAAGAAGTTTATACCTTTTCACAGTCAAGAAATAAACTACATTTAGTTCACAACACTGCATCACAATGTGGTGGAGTATCTGTTATATGAGGTAATACAGAATAAAGAGCCAATGCTATTTTGTGTTTGCTTCATTAACAATTACTAAACTTTCAATAACTAAATTGTAATGACCAAGATGGATCCTATGGTCATAAACCCAGGATTTACTGTGTGTAGGCATAAATTAGTATAGTATTCTTTAATGGATGCTGTTCATGAGACATAATATACAAATAAAATATGCTGACAAAAACAACAGCAATAAAAGACGAAATTTCTGACTTTTAGAATTTGTAAATGATTATAAACTGACAAAGTTCAGTAATATCACAGAGGGAATCTTTATAAGGCCAAAAAGCTTGCACCATTTTCAGACAGTCTGCTTTTAGTTCTCAGTCAGTACGTCCATTCTTTTTATTTCACTCAGAGCCTTCAGCTAGTATATGTAGTCTGTTCTTTAGTCCAGCCTTGGGAATCTTTTGAGTTGCATCTCTATTCATGAAAACCAGGTTGAAAGAACTTATTTTATAATAATGAGCAACAGACCATTAAAATATGTGTTAGATCATTTGAACAATATTTGTGAGTAATAACAGTACTGTGTCTTTTTCTACTTAATTGCGTGATAAGCAACTTTTGATCACTATATCTGTACTGTGTGTCTATTACTTTTTGAAGAAAGAAGAACTATTCTCCTCCACATATGTCCATACAAACTACCTGTGTGTAAACATTATTGGAGACTGTCATCACTGGTAGTATCTTACAGACTTGATAAAAGACTGTAACATCCAATTTTTTAACTTTAAAAAGAAGCTTCTGGTTATATATTTCATGGACAGATTCTACAACAACTCGTTCAGGTGGTGAACC